>NC_141537.1:15319000-15625000 GCF_021556685.1 Rattus norvegicus | reverse complement strand
TCTGGCTACAGACATGGTTCCATGATTTAAGTGTACAGTTGGAAATTTTTTTTTCCTACTGAGACTTACCAATTCTTATCGTTACGTGGAATTGTGTATTGAACGATAACCAAAGAATCATAAGATATGGTCATGAAAGAACGCTAAAAACGTTTGCCAACCTTATACAATTAAAAGGCTGAGTGTAAAATAGAATTTCTCTTCTGCATGCTGGAATAATGGGGGAGGGGGGTTCCACAAGAGATGGCATACAAAATTTTCCAGAATAAAGTCAGTTATCTACCTACCTCACAGTTTTCTTTCGGCCTGCAAAATCCTGCTTACATTTTTTTAACAGATGTTGAATCACTGACACAATGGATGGCACTCATGATCCAAACACTCTGTAAAGGAATCTCAGGTTTTAAAAAAAAAATACAGATTAAAAACAGGGTACGATTTGACATTTTAAACTCCATTTGCATAGCATTCCATAAATGAAGCCTTTTTCACGCACCGTTTATACCACGTCCTCCCTGGTGTCTTCTGTCGTCCTGGCTAATAAAAGACACACTGAAATCTCTCATAGATGATTGTAATTAACTTCTCTCATCCTACTTTTGGTCATGAAATCAAGATGTTGGTCACACCAAAATGCATAATTATGGTTATTTTTCACCCTCCTGTTAATTACAAAATAGTCCTTATTACTAGTAATTCTCTTTGTTTTAAAGGTCTTGTCTTCTACCATTAGTTTTCCTGTGCTTGCTCAAATCTTTTATCTTACAACTTGATCTGCTTTAACATAGCATATAGTTGGATCATCTTCTTAACTTATCCCTGTAGTATTGGCCTTTCGGTTGACATACTCAACTCATCGACATTTAATACCACTAGCGATGCGTACGGAAGTATTGTTTTGTTATTCTTTCTGTTTCCCATTAGCTTTTCAGTCCTTCTCTTTACTCTTGTGTTCTTGCATTTCTGGCTTCTCCATGGAATTGTTAGCTCGACAACTTGGCACTTCATATTGGTGCACAGGGTGCTGACATCATGACAATATTTGCACATAACCATTATAACCTACACTTACTGCTGCAATTACATGTAGCGCGTAATAACCTCCACATAGCGGGGGTTCGCTTTCTACGCCCCCTTGTTTCCTGTGATGTATCCATGTGCTCTTAACATTTATCCATTCCTAATTTTTGTATTTATATCATTTACATTATATTCTCGACTTTACAACTTTCACAGTTTCTACATTTTCTCTTCGGTGACACCCTTAGAGGGTGTTTGATTTATACAGCTTTGAGTTAAGTGCCTTCTTGAATCTTTTTATTTTTAAACTAACAGTTAGGAGCATTCTTTTTTTCCTTGACTTCTAGAAAGTCTCAGCACTCACTAGATTAGTTTATTTTTCTCACAGGCCATTGAGGGTCTGTTCATTCTCTGGAGTAGTTTCTCATTCATTATGACAATACTTAATATGACGATACTGAGCTGCTTCAAAGTCCTTTTGTACTCATTTTGATAGACCATCATCTTGAGTTCAATTTCCATTCACTTCTAAGGTGATTTTTCTCTGTGGAAGTTTTATTCTCTTTTATATGATTATATTATGTTTTTTGTTTGTTTGTTTGTTTGTTTGTTTGTTTTGTTTCATTTTCAAGAAAGAAAATGCCGGAGTTTTGTTCTGGCAAGAAAGTAAAATATCGGAAGTTCGCACACTGTCAGATTTGGTAACAATGCTAACTTTTAACTTTTGCCAAGGTGTTTCTTACTTTAAAGGCTTGTTCCTTCCTTATGAGGAAGAACTGCCGGGAGACCTCAAATACTTAAGCCAAAATACTCAAAGAAGTCTCTACATTCACGGAGCTGCATACAGAGTCTCCTGGCACCGTGCGCTGCTGTCATCATACAGCTCCTCTTGTGGCAGCTGAGGTCTGTGCCTTGTGTTAGAGATCAGCCCTCCGAGAATGTGCCCGGTGAGGGAGTGCAGGCACACCCCACCTCTCTAGGGTGTGTAAGTCTCTGATCTCAAGCAAACACATTTTTCCCTCCATTGCACTCATCTCCATATTTTTTCGGTGTAGGCTGAAGAGTTCCTAAATCTCTTAAAAACTTAATTTTTGCAATGAAAGTGAAAGACCAAAACCTCACTTTTATGCTTGTCTCAAATCTCCTTGCCTTATTGGCTCATGGAATTCCCATAAAGCCCTGGGCATGGGGTACATATCTGTGATAACGCTCCCGGGATGTTAAGGCAGGAGGTGTCTTCCCCCATCCCTACCTTTTGATGCAGTGGCTAGCTGTCAGCACCCATTATCTGCCCATCTCTGCCTCTCCACCACGATTTCCTGGGTTTTATGTGGGTCCTGGGGATTGAACTTCCAGACCTTATGCTTTAATTAACCAAGACCCCTCCTCAGCCCCTATCCTTTTTAGCTTTTTTAATGGATACTGCAATCCTGTTAACTAGAGGCTCTACAGTGATCACGACACCACAGTTACTCAGGTATCATAGTTGGTACATGCACAGGGTCTGGCCCGGTTAATCCCTGTTCCACACTGTATGAGAAAACCTGTTGCTGGGCAGCTGTCCTCCACATTTGCATGTGCCATGCTCTTGGACGATATCCTTGGCTCTGTTCCTGTCTCAAATTACAGGGACCCATAAGCTAAGAAACTGATTAGGAATACGGTTAACATGCACCTTGAAATTAACTCATTGCTACCTGTCTAAAATTCCTTTTCCAAGTCTTCCTATAAACTTCACTATTAGTGTTAGTGCACGTCATGAGTTGTAGAGGGACATGTGTGTTGCAGCACACACGGAGGTCAGAGGACAATTTCATGGACTCAGTTCTCTCCTTCCACCTTTACATGGGTTCTAGACATGAACGGAAGTCATCAGGCTTAAATTCCCAACTTCAGACATCTTGGCTGGACACTTGCCTAACAACTAGCCCTTCAGAAAATGCATAAACTTATATCTGATGCTCTAAATGTCCATGCAGTATGGTTATGAGTAATGTTTCCCATGATCCCTTCAGCACGCCTCAGGAAGTGTTTCAATGTGTGCTTTCCCTGTCTTCCATTGCTCCCCCAACCCCATGCTGATGGGACACACATGTTTTGTAAGTACAGGTAACACAGATGTATTTTGTAAACACTTATTATGCACGAATAGTCCAGAGCACTATAAAAAGAAAGGTAAAACTGTGGTCCCCATTGTCCCTGTGGCTATCATGTAATCCCTTGAGAACATTACTGGTGTTTGGAGCCTCGACTGGGTGTGGTTCTAGGTGTCTCAGTCAAGAATAAAATGAAGGTACATGAAGAATGCAACATAGCAGGCAAATGATATTTGAAATGAAGCCATAGCGTAGGTTAGGAAGGAATACATATAATCAAAATTGTCATTTTTCTATATGACTGAAGGTATTAAAGGACCCTAAGTTATTACCAGGATATAATTTGTGGGGTTCAAGAGTAGGAGAAACTCCATGACATAATTTGACACAATTCTCCTACTGTGATTGACAGGCTTGGGTTACAAAAGTCTTTGCTGACTGGGCAGATCCCTTCCTCTGTGGGGCTGCACACTGGTGGCTTTCCACAGAGATCTCCGGTCCAACTAAGTGTGCAGATTCAGGAGAAGAGCAGAGACCTCGGGCAGGGAGGGTAGTGGCTTTTGCCACCTCCACTGCTGGTGCTGCTCTACCGGGCTGAGTGCAGGAGAACTTCTGTTGGTGATTTCAGGAGAGCTACGTGAGGGTCCTGATCCTCATAGGAGACTGAGGTTGCTCCTGCTGTCCCTTTTAAGGTCCCTGGGGACCTATTTGGACTAGGAATTAGGGTACCTTTCACAGACCACCGTCCTACATTCCTCCATGTGATTTTCAAGGCTCTTTTTTTTTCCCGGAGCTGGGGACTGAACCCAGGGCCTTGCGCTTGCTAGGCAAGCGCTCTACCGCTGAGCTAAATCCCCAACCCCGCCCCCATGTGATTTTAACCATATGTATTTATTCATAGGCATACTGTAGTAAACAGAGGTTCTTCCCTCAAAGTTCACGTAAAGGACACGATTTGCTTTGTTGTGTATTCATACAAAACTAGTACAGGCTTATTGGTCCTCCTACTCTCTCACCTGGATGTGTGGCCAATACCTTTGACTAGAGACTGCCCAAGTCTGATGGTTCTTAAGTGGAGGAGACACATACTTCATTCCTCAGAGTTGGGTTGAGGAATGCAGGTAGGAGTTCTATGTTTTGAGGTAAACTGTGTGGAGGGTTGTGTATACCTAATACATGCAGGAATCAGTCTCAGGCTGCCAAGTGTATTGTCAAAAGGGCAGTGTGTGCATAACCCATAAACCAATTAAAATCCCTGATAGCCAAACTATTCCTTATGCTTGCCTGTCTTAAGGGAGGAGGGGGGCTCAGTGTCATGGTTTCCTCTTGACAAAAGCAAGCAGCTCACACATCAGTCAGTGAGTTGCTAAGGATGGGTAACAGCAGTGACCTGATTTTATTGCTTTTCTATCTTTTGTGCCCAGAAACCCGGTTTGCTGATCTGTATCTCACATTCCAGGATTCCTCAATAATCCTGACAGATGGGAATTACATGAGAAATGTCCCAACACACTAACAACTTCCAAGTATGTTGTTTGCAACAACAGTTAACATATTTGGCCTAAGTTCCACAAATTCATCCTTGAGTGCCTTCGGACTTCTTGGGTAAACGCCATCTTGTCCCTGTACTTGATTTACATCCAGCTTATCGACCAGACGTGGAGCACCTCACGCATCCCTTCCTTTTTGATGTGCAGAACTCCAACTTTGCTCCTCTTTTCTTTTTTTCTTTTTTAAACAGTAGGGACTGAATCTAGGGCCCTACATAAGCAGGTCAAGTGCAGTGCCAGAGGCATCGCCAGCTCATTGATGATCTTTCTTACTGGTCAAAAAGTCACTCTGCTAACACAGTGTCCACCACTTTACAAACTTTATTTGATCATATTTCATTTTTATTCCTCATAGTCCACGACCAGACTAAGCATTTCGATTTTGCTATTCAAATTACCTGGCTGGGGTATGGACAAAAATTCTATTTTAAAAAAAAGTTATACAGGATCATTAGAACTTAGTCTGTGACTGATGGGATAGAAGAATATCAATGGCCCCATTACATACCCATATATATAACAACCACTCATCAAGAGTATAAGATAGAAGGGACAGTATGATATTTGTCTGAAAAATGCAAGAAGTCCCAATCACAAGACAAGGATGGACATGTGATGTATTATCTCCCTGTGTGGCTAGTTGATGATTTCTCTTTGAATAGTGTTCCTGAAAAAAAAAAAACTGGCCAATGTTCTTAAACTTTATTTGGTTTTGATTTCTCCAGAGAACAGTTGTTTGTTCTGAGGGCCCTCTCGTTCTTCACATTTACATATTTTCTATGTGAAGCACTCCCCAAATTTTTCCCTGTGTGAAATGATTCTTCACTTCTTGTTCCCCAGTTCCTGCCAAGAGCCATGGTGTGTGCTGTTTGGTAATTGCCACTGTTAAGCCCTCTGAAGGGCCTTTGTTCAAGGGTTAGATTTACTGATTCTAGTTTCTGTTGTTCTGGTAGCAATGAAAAGGCAAATGATGAGCAGGCTTTCAATAATCAGGCCTTTATCGGTGCCAACACTACCCTGGACTAGCTGCACCCTCGTCCACTGTGGCATGCAGCTATAGAAACTCAAAGGGGTTGAATAATGACAGGAACTGCAGAGTTTAAAAAGCCACCCATTGTACCCTGGTGTCCTCTGGCATTGCCACCCTGGGAGGATAAACTAGGGCATTTGAATGCCTGCTTGTACTTGACTCCATCTGGTCAGTAAGACCTCCATCCTCTCTAGGCTTCTTGCAAGTGCAGTGCGGGCTGTCAGCGTAATTCCTTATGCAAGTTTGGCCTAGTTATTCCTGTGTTTTGTGGGTATCTGGTTGTCATTTTCCTCTCCTCAGGAAGCTCTGATGTGCTGTCCTGGTAGTGCATGTCATACTGTGCATGTGTATGTGCGTGTGCGTGTGTGTGTGCATGCCTGTGTGTAAGGGACTGCCTTTTAGTATGTAAACAACTCTTTGGCAGGTGGTAAATGAAATGGGTTCTCTGTGAAGTTTGACAACATCGTCAGTTCTTTTGGATCTTCTCCCTCCCAGGAAAAGCATTTCTCACTCAACTCTAGAGAATGGCATTTTTGCCCATTCCATCTCCTTCAACTTCTTTTCTTAATCTCTCTCTCTCTCTCTATGATGCCTACACTTAGCATGTGCTAAGATGTTACCCCACAGTATTCTTCAATGGCACTGTGCTTCACTATGCATGCCTGGGAACATACATACATGTAATATAGGCCAACATCTTACTTGAAGAGTTACCAATTCTAAAAAAGTCTTTTCTCTTTGGGCTTATGAAGTTTGGGCCTCATTATCAGTATTTATCCCAGCTTCCTTTTGACAAACAAAATATTGTTATATTTTAGTTAATTAAAAAAGGATCTACCTGCCTTAGAATTCTCACAAGTGCTAAGACTAATTTGTCCGTCCTTTCAGAACTAGGTGCTGGAACTCAGGTTCATGAACTACACGAATGTTCCCTAATCTACTATACCAATCAAAATATATTGCACAATTTCACTAATTCCCCTCCTCCTGTCAACAGATTTTGTTTGTACTTTTTCAGGTAGGAATCATGAAACTTACTATACCTTCCAACTTAAAATAACCAGTAGCTTTTATAAAAAAGATAGATCTGTATAGCACAGCCTTGTCTGTCCTAATGCAGTAGCCACCAAGCATACATGATCCTTTAACTTTAAGTTAATTTAAATGAAATATTAGTGCTCTCACACATACTGGCCATATTGCACATGCGTGTGCTATGTAGCTCGGAACACGAACCATCCCCATTACTCCAGAAAGATCTACTGTGTTTAAAGCTTGAATTGGCAGCATGAATCTAGGAGAGCGGGGCCTAAAAATGAGGTGGCCTACACTCTTGCACAGTAGTCAACTTTATTTGCAGCATCACACAATTTATTCTCTGAGGCTTAAGAAGAGTCACCTGAGTACAGTGTACAATCACAAAGACATGCCACACGTGCATGGCAAAGATGTATTTTCCCCTAGAGGCGTATGAATCACGGCAGCTGAAGTAAACACACCTTTATCCAATATGCCTGGAAGGGGAGCACAAAAGCACATCCCAAGAGCAATTCCATGCAGTTTATTGTTGCTGTTATCTTTATTTTCTTATAGGTTATATCCTGCCCAGTTTCTCCTCCCTCCAGTCCTCCCAGTACCCTCTTCTCCTCTCCTTCAGATCCATATTCCCTCCACAGACGAAGGGAGGAAGGAAGGAAGGAAGGAAGGAAGGAAGGAAGGAAGGAAGGAAGGAAGAAAGGAAGGAAGGGAGGGAGGGAGGGAGGGAGGGAGGGGTGGAGGAAGGAAGAGAGAAAGAAAAAAGAAAGAAAGAAAAAAGAAAGAAAGGAAGAAAGAAAGAAAGAAAGAAAGAAAGGAAGGAAGAAAGAAAGAAAGAAAGACCCGATCTCCTAGAGATATCACTCAAACATGGCATAGAATGTTTGCAATAAGACTAGGGAACTCCCCTCATATCAAGGTTGGCGAGACAACCTAGTAGTAGTAAAAAGAGGAAAAAGATCCCCAGAGCAGGGAAAAGAGAGACACTCAAACTCCTACTGTTAGGAGTCCCACAAGAACACCAAGCTAACCATACATAACACAGACCTATACAGGCTCCCTGTCTGTCACTTCAGTCTCTGTTAGTGCCTATGAGCCCTGCTTTGTTGGTTCAGTGAGTTATGTTCTTCTGGTATCCTTGACCTTTCTGCCTCCTACAATCCTTCCTCCCCCTCTTCAGTGGGGTCCCTGAGCTCTGCCTAATGTTTCGCTCTGAGTCTCTACATCTTCTCCCATAAACTGCTGGGTGAAGCTGCTCTGATGACAAATGGGCTAGGCACCAACCTATGAGTATAGCAAAATATTGTTAGAAATCATTTCATTGACTTTTTTGCCAGTTTTGTTTGGTTTTATCCTCAGATGCCCTGCTTCTGGTTCCTGGCCTCCTAGGCAATGTCAGTCATGAGCTCCCTCTCCCGGAGTGGGGCTCAAGTTGGTTGAGTCATTGGTTGACCACTCCCACAAGTTCTGTACTAGGAGTCTTCCCTGACACTCTCATAGATTCCAGAATGTCTACTGCACTAAGTTTCCCTATCACTCCCCAATCCCTCTCAATTCCAGTCATCTCTCCAAGTACTCTTTCCCTCCACACATCCCCTGCATGATCCTTCCTGTTCCCATCCCCATCAGCTCCCAATCTACTCCCAATATCTATTCTATTTCCCCTTCCCAAGGAGATCCATGCATTTCCTGCTAGAGCCCAGACCCAGAAAGACAAACATGCCATTATAAGTACTCAGGATTCTCCTGACAGAACTCCTTGGGGACTGTGTTGTGACTGATTAACAACATTGGCAGGCATCCCTGACTCTTACTGTGGTAAGCTTGCAGCAGAAAGCATCAATGTTCTGCCTTCTCCTACCACTGTCTTCTTCCCTGCCCTGTCGAGCCACTCCCTTCTGCAAACTGATCCCTGCTAGTTTACAATGTTAATGTGGAGTTACATATTTATGGGCATTTGTTTCCTTTGAAAGTTTCCATAATACACTTGGTTATTGCTTATGAAAAAAATTAAAATTTCTGCTACTCTTCTAGCTATGAATGCTTGCCTCATGCTGCTTTTCTGTTGCCATTTCTTTTGGATTGGCAATAAATTTTGTGTCAGAGAGAATCCCAGTATAATCTTTTGGAAGACACTTTCAATAGCAGTTAGGCTGTGTCTAGTGCCAGCCACGTTTTTTAACTTAACTTGAGGAGAAAAACAATGGAGAGAGCAATTAATTAATCTCATGTCATTCCTCAGAAGCCATCCACCTTGCTTTTTGAGACAAGGTCTCCTGTTGACATGAAACTCACCCAGTAGCCTAGGCTGGTTGCCCAGCCAGCCCCAGAGAGCAATCCCCCTGTGCCATCCTTCCCACTGCTGGGATTGCAAGTGAGTTGTAGCTATCGTATCTATAAGCAAGGTTCTCATGCTTCCAAGGCAAGTTGTTCACTGGCTGAGTTATCTCCCCAGCCCCAGCTTTAGAACTTTAAGTATGACAAAGAGAATTGGATATCGAAATGTATATTATATAAAAGGTTTTAATCTAAACCCTACAATTGAAGTCTGTGTGACTGTCAACAACATAGCCAATGTTTTGGTGCCAGTTCCCTAATTAGAAATATAAACACAATAAGGTCTGCTCCACAGATAATTATATTGACAATGATGCAGCAAATGAAAATGAGTCAACATTTATGGATCCTCTTATGTACTGTGTGTTATGCAATGCCTTAGACTGGCTGCCACTCTCAGATAACCCATGTCTGGGATGACAAATGTGTATTCATATACATTCACATTTTATGTACATATACACATATATGTATGTATATACATATATATATGACTCTATGAGTTAATACACACTATCAAGATATTTTACAGTGACTAAGGCTAGAGATATGACAGTAAGGAGTGACCATTGAGATACAGACAAGTCATCAAAGTTACTGGAGAGGGCTGCCACTATGACTTCCTTCTCTAACCATGAATAAAAGTCTTAGAATAGAAGCAATATTTACTTTGATAGGAAATTGGCTGATATTTTCACAGATTGCCAGAACCAAGAACAGGCAATTTTAGAAGTCTTTGCCTACTATATGTCAAAGTAAATAACCTCTCTTTCATTGTGTATTTCAGAAGGTTGGATGACACTTAGCAAACTTCTCTCAGACAACTGTATCTGGTCCCTTTATTAGACTCCCTAACTTGTCCTTACCTCCTGTTAGGATTGCTTTGTGGGAAAATGAAGAGGTAGGTTCTCAGTGACCGCCTATGTTAGTCCTTGTGTGCTAAATGAAGTCCCTTACACTTGGCAATGTCCTCACCGGAAGTCCCAAATCAAGGAGCAGGCTGATGGGTTCCATGTTGGCAAGGCCTATGCGTCACTGACAAAAAGGAAGGACCGTGTAGCTCTCTGGAGCCTCTTCTTGTGATTTAGTCACTCCCCAAAGACCATCTTTTAATGCCATTGCAATGAGAATTAAGTATCACATGGATTATGACTGAGTGTGTGAAATCATGGTACCATCACTCGGAGCTCTAACTAGCTACTGCCTTTTTTCATTCTCACAAGATTTAAATTATTTTAAGAGACAAATTTTATTTTAGAACACCACCATAAACCCATGCTTAAATATTTTTTTAAAATATCAGCATTTATTTTCCAGTGGTTTGTGTAACATAAATGTTAGGTATTTCACATGTAGCTGGGGAATAAATTCATAACTAACCCCGAACTCTGCATAACAGATATACTCTGTGTTCTTGGGCAAGCCACAGCTCAAACAGAAAAACGTTAAGAATAATTCTGTGTATATGTAAAATACTATGACAGACTATCTCAAAAATAAAATGGAAGCTCCATGGAAGAAAATTATATTTTTCTGAAAAACCGTGTGCCTATTCTCATTGACTCTAGGTGGACAGTGAAAAGACACTTTTCTGCACATCTGAGGGAGTCTAAAGGCCACAGTACTATTGCTCACACAGGAGATCTCAACCCGACAAACAGGAGCAAGTGGATCTATCCAAGAAAATGATGTGGAGTTCTAAGCTAAACATTTTAAAGAGTAAGAACGAGCCTCTGCAGACACCCTGCTTTTACTATAACCTCAAAGGGCTCAATCAGTTAGCACACTTCAGGACCTAGAGCATGAGGCATAACTTCAATAACAAACTGAATTTTGTCAATGTCTCATCTCTGGGGTGGATCTAGCGATAAAATTTCTTCATTTAATGTATTCTGTATCCAGAGGGAGAATAATAAATGACTTATTTATAAATCACATATATCTACACATATGTATATGCGTATGGATATATGTATGCCAGGAAAGGTTTTGGGTTGTCAGAAAACACCTTACCAGAACTGGCTCTCTCCTTCTGTCATGTGGGTCTCAGGACCGCACTAAGGTCATCAGGCTCCATAGCGAGCATCTTTACCCAGAGAGCCAGGTCAGTAGCCAAGTTTATTTTGTGTTTTAATAATAACATATTACAATATGCATCACTGCCTTTTTTTTAATAGCATCCTGTTCCACTGCCTTCTCTCCAGTCACAAGCTTGTCACTAGACATGCACATTAATACATTTAGGGGAGGGAAGGGTCAATGAGAACTTGTAGAGGTCTCCAAGTCTTGAGAATCCCTACTTGATATGTAGTAATCCTAAAATAAGAATTTATCCTTACGCGCATTTGTTGTTGACTGAAGGTAGAGGAAGGTGAGGCCAAGACCCGGCATGCGGCCTTAAAGTACTTCTCAGGTGTCTGGGATGATGCTAACAGTGAAGTCCAGCAGCAGTTCCCAGACCTGAAGGTGGGATGCTTTCCTAACTTGGGCCTTTGTATGAATCTCCTATAACACAGCTTTGCCCCGGCTCAGGTTGAATCAGGGCATGTGTTTTCAGATAATAGAATCAGTGAAACCTCATTATTTAATTGTCTAAAATAATTATCAGTTGGAACTGCTGAAATGATAGCTTAGTGATTTCTAGTATTTACCTATTCCATGTATTTTACATTAGAGAACTATTAAAAGAATTTTTAAACAACATTAGTTTTAAACCACTGAAAGTTTTGTTCCGGAGCCTGGTGTACCTAGGTCATTTATCAATGAGCCCAGGGTCACAATGTTAGATTTGCCAAATATAATAAATAGCAAGTAAGATGCAGTGTGTCTTGATGTCTTCTAAGCAAACAAAAGGGAATGTTGCGTGTATAAATGATTAATGTATGTTTTTGGATTAAAAAATAGCTTCTATTTTCCTATTGCCCCTTCAGGTCAATGTCACTTATTTGAATGTAAAATTTAGTCTTTACCAGACCAAAGTCCTCAAATGTACAAGCACCAGCAAGAATCTTTAACCTCCAACTCTCCTCATTCCAGAGAAAAGAGAGATGACTTAGGCCCAAGAATGACTGGCTTCCTGTCAGACAGGAAGCAGTCTGGCATCAGGAGGAGAGAGTCCCAGCTCAACAAACAATTCCTTCCTTCAGAGAACACCTCTCTGTGCAGAATAAATATTATTCAATATTAATATTTAACATTGATATTTAACATTAATATTTAATACTAAACTATTAAAATGCTTATTAGGTAGGAAGGCTTTCGCTCTCTGAAGGAAGACAGACATTGCTGATAAGGCTTTTCAAAGCCTTCATGTCCTTACATCTTAGGTTTCAAACTTTGGACATCTGGGGAATGATCAAGAGACTTGGGGCTGAAATATGGATTTGTGATATTTCCACAAATAGCTCTTATGAAACAATTTAGATCTGACAGCACAAAACAACATTTTCTCCCTCAGATAGCAAAGTGTTCTCAGATATGTTGAAAGTACTCTTTCGCAAGACCTGAACTGTTCCCATTTGCCTACGAATTGGTGACAAATCTCGTAATCACAAATCATCTCAGCTCTATGCCTGGTTTAATGTTGAAATCCTGCCCCTGTTGCTACCTACCAACCTGTTCCAGTCACATGAATCCCTTTGATAGTCCGTCAAATGACATTTAACACTCAACTGATGTCTAGCCTTGTATTTTAGGTTTCTTCTTTCTCGTTGTTTGTCTTTTAACGCTAATTCTGCTTCCCAAAAAGGAGCTGCCTCAGACAGGGACTCAGGTGACTTCAGGTAAACCTTCTTCCCAACTTTAGCTGGGATAATAAAGGCGAGAGTCTGTGACTGGGCAGTTGAAGGGAGGGTGGAGCTGGAAGTTGTAGAGAGGGAGGGAGAGGAGAAGGAAGAGAGATGCAGACGAAGGAGAGAGAGGAGGACAGACAAAGAAAAGGTGGAAGATGGGCAAAATCACTTGGAAGGTGGAGGCAAAAGGATTAGAAGTTCAGGGTCATCCCCACCAGTTCCAGGCTAGCCTGAGCTAAAGATTTTGTTTTCAAAACTGTAAAAACATAAGAAGAAATGTTTTTATATTCTCAAGGCTTTAGCAGCAAAATACTGCTGACTTTGCAAATATAATATGAGGAACCACGGATCACCGGTAGAGCGTTTTTAGAATGTGTGATGCCCAATAGGGATGGGGGGGTAGCACTGGTATAACTAAAATTATAATTTATAGCCCAGTCTAATCATTACAACAGTCAGCCCGAGAAAACCTGGTCTTATCTAGAATATTACTTTGTTTTTCTATGCCCACTTAACTAGAAAGAAAACTCAGAGTATGGAATGCATAATCGCATGCAAAGAAATCGTATCATAATACTCAAGATCCATTTCCATTGTAGGATGATAGAGTGATCAAAGTTCATTGAGGTTTATCCATCTTCTAATATATATGTAAAATATATAAACTGAAAGAAATCATTTGTTATGCCACACAGAACCAACTCAGGAAATGCCCTTTACAGTAATGAATTGGCACTTCATCAGAAAACACAAACTTTCAAAAATATTGATGTCCTAATTGTGTTTCCTTTTATTGTTCTGGTGGTTTTACGGGACATTCCAGTTGATCTGTGAACCATTCTGTGTTATTTGACATAGTGAAATGTCAGCTGTAATGTGTAGTCTGACTATTGCTACGCAAAGAGCATTATAAACATCAGGAACAATTGCCAGACCTCGGGGGTGGGGGAGCATTCAGACTGGGCCCAGCTCAGGCGCCTTTGAGGCCTGTGTCTCAAGTGCACGGTGTTTCCCACATCCTTTGGAGCAACCAGGGAGAACAGCAAGAGCCTACAATGTTTTGGGAGGCTCTGGAACAATACTGAGCAACAACTTAAAAGAGGGCTTCCCGTGCCTTGTGTTGGGGTTTATTAAGTGGTCTATGACTCAGGGAGAGCATTGTCAGCCCATGCCGGAAATTTTCATGTCCACTGTATGTATATTTATAAATTGACTTACATGTATTTATGTGTTTTAGAAAGACAGTAGTATGATTCCCTATAGTGTTCCCAGGAGTCCTTGCTGTCATTCTTTTCTCCCCCGCCCTTTCTGTGCATTTATCTCCCTTTCCTGTCCCAATTTAGCATCCCTAGTTTCCCCATTTCCCCCATCAGGAGCCATGCTCTTCCCCTCTGTGTGCGTATTACATGTTCTTTAAGGAAGTGAAATCATGACCTAATCCACATGTAAATAAGTTCAATTTAGCCATTACATTAGTACATTACATTGTACATGACAATGCATGCAATTTTATTTTGAAAATAATTAATAAATGCATTTTTGAAAAGGAGAGGTAGAAATGCCTGAGGAAGGAGCCCATAAAGGCAAAGGAAGATCTACTATTTATCTGAGAATGTCTTCACCAAGCCCTTACTACACACAAGTCAGGACATCACTTTCTGTGTCCCATTGCAGTTCAGAAACGCCTTTGGCTTACTTCCTGCAACAGTGCAGCGCTCCCAGGAGAAACCTCTTAGATAATACCCATGATCCCTGGCGTCTGGAGGAAAGGCAGCTCAGAGCTGTTGAGAATGGACTTAACATGCACCTCCTTCACTGGAAGACAACAGTGCCCTCACTGCCTTACTTTTACTTCTTACGCAGGCCAGGTAGCTGCAAAGACTTTCCCTACATTTATTTCAATATGTAAATATTTCATTCAAAGATGACCCCAAAAAACAGCATGATAAGATCATAAACAGTAAGTCTGCCTGACATAGTGCAGGAAGTAAATGAGGTGGCCACCTATGTGTGAGAGCCAACGTCAAGCTTCCTAAGGCATGTTACATCATCTCTTATCTTCAGGAAAAGCTCACCAACCACTAACAGATATTGCTTAAAAACAATTCATTCCAAAGGAGATTGTCCTGCTGTCCTTCGTACTGTTAGTTAAAGAGAAAATATGGATTTAATTCCATACCTCTGATTTAAAAGAAACACATGTGGGGTGTGTGTGTGTGTGTGTGTGTGTGTGTGTGTTTGAAAAATATGTGCACTAAGCATGTGTATAAAGTACCTGCGACTCAATGTCAAAAGTAACTATTACAAAGGGTCAGTCATTATCCATTTGGCCAAGTCACTACCTTGCATGTAAGATGCAAGCTGAAGGTGGGGCAAGCCAGAGGCGTAGGCCTGTTCATGGATGGGACTAAAAATGCTTATCGAAATTTTCAGTGGCATTCTTTCTTTAACACATCTCACTGTCTTTAACTTAGTGAACTGCCATTTAAAAAAATTTTAGCATGTAATCATTTTTAAACTTTCCCTCTGTTCCAAACAAATAACCCAATCAGTATTTTTTAATCTGTGGTCCTCTGATTAAAGGCAATTCTAAATTTCAATTTTTCAAGAGATTTTTCACCAATATTTCATTTCTTTACATGTTGTTTAGTATTATTAGATTTCAAGATGTAAGTATTTCCTAGGTCCTCTGAAGGCTCACTTTGTACAGTTTTCTCTGTGTAGAATTGTAGACGTCAGGCATACAAATGTAGAAGTCAGGAATACTGCCCCTTGGGTGTATTCATCACTGTAAGGACTTTATGAGATCCAGCACTGTGTGGTTGAAGTTATAACCAGTTATTTCAACAGTGCATTCAAATGATTAGTATCTTCCTTCCTTCACACATGTTTCTTCAGAGGCATGTGTGGTCAATGATGTGATATAAATTGACATCATATTTTCCCCAGCCGCACAGACTCTCTGTTAGTTTACAAGGTGAGCAGACCTCAAGGAGCAGGAGAAAGGACATCAGTGTGTTTTTGTGCATGGGACTTTGCAGGAAGGTGGTTACCCCCTGACCCTGCCAGACCCTGAGAGGAATACGGAAGCATATGGACAATTTGGTGTTAGCTAATGATCTTAACAGAATCCAATAAACCTACACGATAGTCGATGGGTAGGGACAAAAGTCCAACTTGATGACATTGCTGTCCTACTTCCTGTGATAATTGTTTCATCCTCTTAGCTAATGGAGTCTCAAAGAATGGATCGAAGGTGATTGAGTCTTTTTTTTTTCCAGACCTTGTTTTTCCACAGAAAAAGAAATTGCACAGCACAGCCCCTCCATGTGCTGGAGTGGGCAGGATGAGCTGCAAGGGAAAGTTACACTATGACTCTAAGGCAGAAGCTCGTTTCCAGGTTTCAAAGTACTCTGAAAAGCCTCGGAATCTGCAGAATTCCTTTTTGAGCCCCCAACAATTACATTAACTGTTCCTAACATTGAACATGTGATTTCAAAAGAATCAACTAAAGTTTTACAGTGCCAGTAGTTACCGTGTGTATTTTGAAACCTTGAGTATACTCCAAATAGAAAACACACTACATAATGTAATCAATATAATATCTAATGTTGATATAAGCTTCGTAATGGAACACACCCTGGAAAGAGAGGCAATGTTATGCTCTATAATCAAAGGATTGGTATCAGAATAAAGCTATTATTTATGTAGGGAAATCTGTGTAGTCTAAAAGGTGAATAGGACTGAACATTGCTAGGGAGAAGCACACTTTGATTCAGGCCCTGTAGAGTGTCATATTTATCTCCATCCTGGGGAGTAAGTGTTATTTCCATTTTTACAGATGAGGAAATGATCATAACATTAAACTAGAAAGTTTAAAACTTAAAGCAGCTAGCCTCTCTCTGTTCCTCGTTTTGTCTTCTCTGATACACTTTACCTCCCAAAAGCTCTATGAATGAATACAGTTGTGCCAGTAAAATCTTCCCAGGATGCACCTGCAGCTTACCGTGTGAAGCACAATGATGAAAAGCAAGAGATTTGAGAAAACATTTGAGTGGCTGCAGAGATGGCTTCGTGGCCAAGATTCCTTGCCCTTCCAGAGGACAGGACTCCATGCTTTCTCCCCATCTACTCCAGGATGCTCACAACATGTCTGTAATTTAGCCCTGTGGCACCTGATACCCTCTTCCAGCCTCTGCACACATATGGTTTCCCTTCACACAGGCATTTTCATAAAAATAAATCTTTACTTTAAAAAGAAAGCATTATTTCAGTGATTCACCTAATTTAAAGCCAGCATTAATTAAATATTAAATATTGACCAAGGGATGGACTTTGGTTAGGACTATTCTTGGAAACTTTCCACTTGAGAATGACCTCAAGCCACATGTTGTGGGGTCTTATGAGGACAGACCTACAGGCCGCTGTACTTTCCTGTGAGACTTTGTTATTTTCCAGGAACAATTCCCTGCATTCCAGGAAGTTACCTGGCTCCTGGACAGGTGAGGCTCACAGCCTAATTTTGGGCATTGCACCCCTTCCCCCCACCCTTGGAATTGCATATTGGGTCAAATCTTTGATCCTATTGTTGTGGTAAATATTAATTGGAAGTCTCTGCTCCACCTTAAATCATTTAGTTCCCAAATAAAAGGCACAACCTTTATATTTATAAGACTTAAAACACAAAAGCTGAGCAGATATCAACCTCTGTGCTATTTTGTCTACTTCCCTGTCAATAACCCTGAGCTATGACTTACCATGTTCTGCCTGGGCCACTCCTACTCCAACTGGCCGGCCCTCGTGGCCAAGTTCTTCTGATCCACCTACCTCAGGCCACCTTCTTGCTTCTTTCTCCACCTCTCCCTTGTGATCTCTGCCTCAGCCCCCAAGCTTGGGAAGCAAATCCCCACCTATCTCTCTTCTGTCCCGGCACAGGCTGTAGGCGTCTTTATTCAACCAGGAGTTTTAAATTAATGAGCAAGTTTACATAGCATCATTTAGTGTATGTGAGGATTTCCACATCCCTGGGGATCTCCTCAGGAGCAACCAGGTCTTGGGGGCTAGTATTTAGCATAAATAGCATCAGACCAAACCTCAACACCTTATGATGGGTATTTTGGGATCTAATAACCTTCAGAGTTACATCTAGAAGTAGCCTGGAAATGAATGGGGCTTTTTCTCAGGTCCCATTTTTGTAATGTTTTTGGATACTGCCAGATTACCCAAATTGTTTATATAGAAATATTAATTACCTTAAAGCCATAAAACATATTTTGTTCTGTGTAAAGTAGGTCAATTGTCCAGAACTAGTGTTACAGAACTTTTAATCCATCAATCTACCAGTTGACATATCTGGTAGATTTTTTTGTCTGTCAGTTGGCATTGTGGGTAGCCCTTTGTCCCTTATGCCAAGGAGTTTCCTTCTGACTTAGCATTTCAGCCTGTTCCAGTGCAGCAGTGGACAGCGCAGTCTCTTCTGTAACTGCTTCCAGCTGTCCGTAGGATGTTGCTGTCTGGGCCCAGGAAGGCTGAATGGCTAGTCAAAGGCTGGGCAATGGGTCATTTGTCAGAAGCATCCGATTAGCTGATACAGCTGGAAGACAAGGAGCAATCCCACCAGCTGGACTGGCTTACACCAGCTTTCAGCAAGTCTGGCAGCTCAGTCAAGCTCAGCAGTTTGCGGTCTGCGGTTGATCGCTGGGTGGAGTCTGTCAGCCAAGGGAAAATCTACTGAGAAAATATAGACAAGGGACAAAAGTTACAATTTCCTAGTCATTGGGGAAGGCGAGGAGTGCCAAGATCAGGGGGAAATCTCATCAGGTGGTTGGACTTATGTGGAGTGCTTTCTATCTGTAGCAGATGGATCCAAGACTTAGGACTTCTTGGATTTCCTGAAGCGTACATGAATTTTCAGTTTACAAAACAAGAGATATATTACCTTTGTATATCTCCCTTTTTAAGGATATTCCTTACCATTGTGTTAAAATCCATATTTTAGGAAAAGGAGTTAACAGGTGCCTGTAAGACAGCAAGAATGGACTCACACATTTGAGTCTTAGCAGAAAAAAAAAATATAGTTTTAGGTTATTTTCTTGTCCAGAGAGCCAGTTATATAGACTGGACAAAGATTCCTTAGCCTGGTTAATGGCATCTTTATGTTTCTCTCTAGATGACAACCAAAGGAAACCCAAACTCCTGAGCTTGTGACAAAGAAGTAAACAGCCAGTTCCATCATGTCCAGAACCTCTGAAATCTCAGGGCAACAACAGCATCTCAGGGCAAAGAAATTTTGAGACCCTCCCCCATCATTAGTTTATGTTTTTAAATCCTTAAATCTGTATATATCTTTAAACAATTTTTTAATCATTTACCAAAGACATGAAAGTTATGATTGACAACAGTCATTATAAAACACATTTGTTGACTGGAAAGTTACATCTGAAACCTTGAACGTGAAACCTGTGAGCAAGGCACACCCGTTTGCCTTCCTTTAATGAGAGCCCGAGTAGCTTTAACTAATTAATGAACTGACCAATGAACTGGCATGGCAGTAGATTACCTCGGTGTAAGGAGCAAGTTGCCTGTTGTTCCTAAGCTGACAAAGCTACAGTTATCTTAGCCTTCGATGTGATGAGAGACCTGAGAAGGAAAAACTATAATCTAAATGGCCTATGTACCAATGACAGTGACAGAGAATAGTCCATAGTCCGTTACCTAGACAGTCATCCCAAGCTCCTTGGTCTCCATGACATCAGGGGCAGAGGCAGTCTTTGGCTATCAGGACCAGAGATGAGAGGCTTTCAGGCATAGGAATCCTATGTTAAGCCTGCGATTTGCCAGAGAAACCAACTCCACCAATTTGTGCCAGATTTATTTAAAGTAAGTATTTATTAAATATTAAATACTGGCCAAGAGATAGACTTTGGTCAGGATCACTTTTGAGAAATCCTCATTTGAGAATGACCTCAAGCTATATGTTGTAGAAGCTTATGAGGACATACCTATAGGCTATACTTTCCCATGAAGCTTTGCTCTTTCCCAAGAACTACTATTACCAGCATTCTAGGAAGTTACCTGGTTCCTGGGCAGGTAGGCTCACGGGTTAATTTTTGGGCATTGAGGGAAGAAAGGACAATGTTGATTTATATATATGAGATCAAAGTTCTAAAATAACTTGTCAAATAAATAAATAAATAGATAGATAAATAAATAAAACAGGGCAGATGACTTGATATAAAAATGTCTAAAGAATGTATAATGTTCATACTTAAAAGGCTTAACCAGGCTATTATGAAAGAAATGCAAACTGAGTTATTTCCATTTCATTTTAACATGTGTGAAATTGAAAAACCCTCGACGCCATGGCAACCCGAGGCTCCAGGTGCACACTGGTGATCGCCAGCCGCCCAGGGATTGATCTTGCCTGCCATTTCATTCTCCTCATTGTGCATATCCTGAAACTTACTGTGTATAGTGTTCTTTAGTGTTGATGCAAACTAACATAGCTTTCGCCTCAAAGGGAATAGGAGATAATTTCTTGTGGAGCCAAATTTGCATGACCCTGGCCCAGAAAACACGGAACTAGGTTAGATGAGGGTCCATGATCCAAATGTTTAAGCAGTTTTGTAAAGTTTTACAGTAGCAGAGTAAAGAAAGCCACAAATGAAAACATGTAAGAAATGCATTGGTAGGTACTGACGCACCCATGACTTGTGTTACGGTGAAATAGGGAAGTTTCTCCTTTCTGTCTCAGATGCTATCCCACGTCATCCTTGGTATTTGGGTTGCTGGAAGTTGATAGTCTGTTAAGTTAATAGCTCCCAAGAAGGGTTTTATCTGTTACTCACAGGATGTTATGTCTAACAAAAAGGTAGACAAGGAATGGCTATTCGGGGGCTAAAGCTAGCCTGAGAAAAAGCACATTCTAGCCTCTCCATTTCACCATGGTTTTAATCACCCAGTCAAGCCTTGCAGATGGGGCTTTGTTCTCATTCAGACTTGTCTGAGGGTAGAATTGCTAACTACTCCTTGAGGAGACTAAAAGCACCCAGCAGGTTTTTGGAAACTGAGGCTCCTGGGAGTTAGAAAAGGTGAAAGAGTTAAACCAACAGAAATGAGAAAGTGGAGACCAAGTTGAAGAGTGGCTCTCTGAGAACTCACAAGCCTGGGAGGGAGGAGAGAAGGTCTGCTCCTCTAGAGTCTCACTTCTTGTTTTGCATTCTACTATGATTGGGTGGTGCCAGAACAGCCAGGAAAATACCATGTAAATTTACATTTTCCCTAAACAGGGTAGTGTCCGGAAAACTAAAGGTTTCAACCCTATACCAAGAACTACAGGCAACTCGGAAAGGCTGGAAGTGGGAGAGCTGGCCTTCCCCAGGGAAAAGCACAGCATTTGGCCACCTAGGACCAAACAGTCTGCCCTGAAGACAAACATACAAATAGCATTGCACAGACACAGCAGACTCAACATGCTATATTTTGTAATGTATATGGATATACAAATACAAGCAGATGTACAAATATCGGCATGTACTAACAATTGAGGAAAATGGGGCCGTGAATTCGAGGGAGAATATGGAGGGTATAAGGAAGCATTTAAAGGGGAAGGGTTGGGAGAAATGTTGTAACTAAACTATAATTTCAAAAATAAAGAACAACAGCAACAAATGATTTAGTTGGAAGTAATGATTTAGTAGCCAGGAAAGCTGACGTATGCTTGTAATCCCAGCTCTGGGGAGGCTGAGGTAGGACATGACATAGGCTATACAGTGAGATCCTATTTAAGGAACAGAAAGGTAACTACCAAAGCATATGTATTCCGAGTCTGTGTGGATAATGAAGTCATGCATTATTTCCATCCCTCAATTAACATGGCTGCCCCAACTCTCAATATTAGGCTGAACTTGGCTCAAACCAGCGCTACTTTTCACCCAGCACAGCCCATAAATTTCAGTGCAAGCAGAGTGATTGAATTAAATCACTTCCATCGACCTAATTGTCTCTAGATCGTGTTTTTCTTTTATTAAGAAATCTGTGACTGAAAACACAAGATCTGATTATGATTTCTTTTAATTCACTACACTTGTTTGCACAGCCCTGATAACAACTGATTAAAAGCTCCGACCTGCGCATTAAATAAGCAATTTCAGCTCAATAAAGACTGACAAGATATTATAATATGTTTTATGAGCAATGATTTGGGCTAAATGTGGGCGAAATGACTTCAGTAAGTGGGAAATGGCGTGTTTATCTGTGTTGGAAGTGAAGCTGGGGACACAGGACTTGCTGCTGTGCTGTTAGAAGCGTGAGCTGGGAACCTGCAGTCACAGAATAGCATTATGTTTCTAATTGCCCTTATTAACAGAAGAAAAAGAAGGGAAGGTTTTCTCTGGAGAATCTTAGAGTGGCTGCTGTTTCCAAACCTGCTACATGCTATTGCTCAGTGCGTTTTATATTTAGAAGTTAGGTTTTTATCATCAAAATGCTAATTCTGAGACACGGCGCTGTGCAAACCAAACCTAGCCAAGTGTTTCCAGTGAATAGAATGTGAATGTTAGTCTTTTCTCCTTAAGAAAGTAAAGCTGGTAAACCAGCCGTGTTCCCACGTGGGATCTGACCTTACTCTAGATCTTAAATTCTACACAGCTGACGGTCAGTGATCAAACACAGCTTATATGTGTGTTTTGTCTATTATAAATATTCTTTTCTTAGTAAAATGCTAAGTTCTATGACCCCTTTTAATGAAATAGTGCCACTTCCCAAAATGTCAACACTTACCACTGTACAGCTGAAAAGCCTGCCGTGTTTTCAGACATTTCACAGTATACATCAGGATATTGGTACAAAGTACAGAAATCTTCTGTTTCACAACTTTGAACTTGTGGGGTGGGATGAAATATTTAGTTGAAAAGGTCTTAATTGTGCTTTCTTGACATATATGTAGAAAGATTCAGAATAGAAAGTGAGAGAATGTTTTTCATTGAATTATCTATCTAATTTCTAGAATTTCCATGTTCTGCCCTCTGAATGTTTCGTTCTTTAATTTCATCTACTACCATGTACTCATCTCCTATGAATATCCATTTTTACTCTTATTTATTTCTAAGTCTCATATTTGAAGGGAATGCATTCTACTGGTTTCAAAATAACTGGAAACTATTGCCTCGTGTCTTGAGAGTAAAAGATTTAGGAAGATAAGAAAGAGAAAGGTCAATTTTCAAAGAAAGATTACACCAAATAAGGTTAAAAGACCATTAATGAGGCAAGGGAAGCTTTAATCAGGAGTATTGTGGTAGAGGAGACATTTGAATTCATCTACCTTAAAACAGAGTGTGGTACTTTTAAGGACTGGGATGAGCTATGTGTGGAGAATTACTAGAGAACTCGGAATTCTGAAAGTGAACTTTGTCAGTGTGTTTAGGGACACTCTTTATCTGTGTTTTCTCATTGCCCTCTACAAAGTTAGGCTTCTATTTTTTCAAAGAGACTGGTAAATAGAAACACTAACTTTCCTACGAATTAACACTTCAAGGGATGGTCCTAAAGTCCTTGAGAAAGATTTTCCTAAACTATAGAACCTTTATATCCTAAAGGGGAAGAGTGAAAATTTATAATTTACAATTAAAAAAGAAAAAACTTCCCAAGAAAAGAGAGGTCCCACACCTAAAATCGAGAAGAAACCAGTTGACAGTTTAGTAAGCTAAGGAATACATTAAAGTTCCTTTGGCCACCAAGACAATGTGTAATATTAATGGTTGAATGTTTCTTTCCTATACAGGGAGTGTTGGTGCCATAATTCCTATTGAGAAGGAGGTCAAGTTTGACTTGAGAATTTGACATTTTTTAATTATAACAGTTTTATAAATTAAGAACTCTCAAACTAGACATAAGACTGGCACTGGCTCACTAAGTCACCCCAGCCACACTTCTCATGTTTTCACAGTCACCTGAGTCAACTCTGCTCTTGTGCTTCCTGACTTGTCCATGGTCCACCCTCTCCCTGATGACAGCATGACAAAGCCTGGTTCCAGTCCTAGCTTAATCTCAGAGAACACATGCTCGCACCTCACTTGCATGAGGGTCTATATGTCCCTTCTTCAAACTGTCTTGATAAGTAACTATACCCTAATGTTTCATGGACAATATCATGTGTAGTTTTCCCTTTACATTGCTTCTGAAGACCAATACAATGGTCCCGGCCTCTTACAAATTATAAATAAAAGAAAATATAAATATGTGTCTCCTTATATTTTAAGCTTCTTGGTGTTTGGAAGTTATCTAAACATGTATGGAATGCCCTGCTTTGTTGATTAGAGGGGTAACTGTCTTAGTTATGGTCCTGTTGTTGTAAAGAAACAACAAGGCCAAAGCAACTTATCAAAAGAAACATTTAATTTGTGGATCACAGATCCAGATGGGTAGAGTCCATGAACATCATAGTGGGAAACATGGCAATAGGCAGCCAGGCATGGCTCTGGAGCAGTAGCTGAGGGATAATATTGATGGAGAAAGATTAGGCAGAGAGAGGACACTGACTGGAAATTGCTGGGCTTTTGAAACATCAAAGCCAACCCCTAGTGATACACCTCCTCCAATAAGGCCACGCCTCCTAATCCTTCCCAAACAGTTCTAGCACCTAGGAACCAAACATTGAAATATATCTGCCTATGGGAGTAACACTCATTCAAACCACCACAGAACCTCTGTCAGTCTAAAGAAATGAAGTCTGTTGATAGGTGACTCTGGAGTTCCTCTCTTCTTGAGTTTTACCTATCAACTCTGAAGATCTGTATATGTTCCCAAACCATATTTGACTTTTTCTAGTGCCTGCACCCTTACCAAGCCTTCTGTGAGGTCCTCAGAGGTATAGCCTTAAGGGCATATCTTAGCTTAAAGTTCCTGCCTACCTACTTCACATCCCATCCTGTCTCTTCCCAAGCCAACCCCCACCTGGAATTCAACCCCATTCCATTGTCCTTCCTATAAACCCTAAGTCCACATTCTCCTCGAATTCAGAATGGAGAAACATGTACACATGAATTTATTAGGTTAAATCACAGAATCACAGGGGTTGGAAAGCTCCACATGCCTTCTGAAAACTAGTAGACCAGAGGCCTCTGTAGCACGTATGTTTGCCAGAGTGACAGAGAAGTCTTGGCACAGTCCAAGAACCAGAGAAACTGGTGGAGCAGATTCAATTCTGAAGCCAAAGGCTGAAAGGCACCAATGGGCATTTTGTGCACCGTTTAGAATCTTGAGCTTGGAGAAAGATAAGCCAAAATAGCTGCAGAAGTATATCATGCTCTAAAGAAAAACTGGGGTATAGGAGTGGTGAGAGAACCATCTTCCTTAAGTCTTCCTGTTCTGCCCAGGCCACGGCGGAGGGCATGGTGCCTGTCCACTTCCACACTCAGTTTCTTCAGCCACAACCTATCTTCTCTGGAAACACTCTCACAGACCCAGGAAAGGAAATGAATTCTCCAGGCATAAAATGAACACCAGGCAACACATTGAAAAGATTTATTGGTCACAATTGCAAGAATGTCATAAAACATATATGTTTATGCAGGAATGTAAAACGTAGCATTAAATATTTTTTATTTTTGCATGTACTTTACCCCTTCAGCTCCACTGAGGGTATTTCAGAGGCCTACTCCTTCTCTTGCCTGTTTCCTCTCTCAGTGTTTTTCATTTCTGTGTTCCTCTAACCTGTGGCTTTCACATGTTTTTCTTTTAAAAGTAAGGCTTTAAGGGCCTCACACTTTACAACCAAAGCACATTAGCAAAGACATTTTTTTGTAATATAAACACACTTGTGAAAAATTCTGTTGTCATCTATTAAAGTAACCATTTCCATCCCCTTCTGCTACTGTACAGCCATTTGGGGGGTAAGGCTATTAGGATCTAATATCTAAAATCAGGCTAATATGTTTCAACTTTGTAGACATTAATTGGATCCAAGTGCTGAATTTGTAACTAGGAAATTCAGTGAAATTGTTCAGCCTTTATTGCTAGCTCTTCTTCAACTGAGCTAATAAACACAGTAGTCAAGATTCTCCTAAGGAGAAAAGCAGAGATTTATTCCTCTGTTCTTCCCGTCCCTGTGTTCTGTGTAAGTCATGATTTTTTGAGATAATGTATCATACTCCTGACTTCAAAGAATTTTTCTCCCTCTGCCTCCACAGGCAGACAGACAGACAGACAGACAGACAGACACACACACACACACACACACACACTCCCTCAGACTATTTGAGACCAACTGTGTCCTTACATATGCAAGGTAAATGCATTATTACTAAGCTGTACATCTAAACTCAGTGTCCATATTATATTTCTAAGTGTTTATATTCTCATCTGTCAATCTAAAAGGGACCAATTAGTTTATATTAAGATTCTGCAGATCTCAATAAAAGTTGAAAAGAATAAACTAGAAAAGAACTCTGAAGTCTTTGTACAGAAAATAAAGTGGTCTGTTGGACAGAAGGAAAGGCCTGTATGAGCAGCAGTTGTGTTCTAAGGATGTGCTGAATGATGCCGGCTTCTGAGGAATGGTAACTCCTCACCAGGTAAATGGCAGATGTGAGAGCTATGCAGTTGGCCCAGTTTGACTTACTCAGAGAGCGGAGAGGAAGCCTGAATTGACAAGGAAAGAGAAGGCCTAGGGACTCTGTAGAGTTTGGATTCCTAAGTCACACTGTAAGGCATTTTAAACAGGGTCCACGTTTATCTGATCCATACTTCCTATAATTATTTTTGCTATGTGGAGATTATGTTTTACACTGAAGTAAAAGAGATAGTAAAGTCAAATAGTCATCTTAAAATTCCAGGTGAACTCTCCCTAAATTGTCCTGTTGGCTACTTTGTTCAATTCATGCTATTGAATTCTCTGGGTTTCTGACACAGGAGGGGAGACTTAACAAGTAGATAATTTCAATCCCCAAGAACATACAACCTCATAGTTAACGCTGTCCATGTCCATGGTGTCTGCATAACACAAGAATCAACATAACCTTCCATGACATTTTCTCCGGATCTTGAATAGCGTAGCGTCTATTTTTAACACCGTGCTTTATCCATTTCTTTATACAAAGGAAATATTTACAATGCATCTGAATTTCATTATATTCTTTGCATTCTTTTCAATTTCACAGTAAGCCTTCTGAGTTCTTTTTAATGACAAAAGTGAATTCATAGCTCGAAACTGGTGTGTGTGTATGCAGGGGTCCTACACAGACTCTTCCCCTGGAAGTAGTGTGTGCGTTCATTCGATGTCAGCTTTACATTAATTTGGGGAAATGTCCCCAGTACTCACTCTCAGAATGGATTTTCTGCCTTGTCACGTCTCTCTCGTCTGCACTTGGACCTGTGGGAATGCAAACCAACCATGCCAGTTGCTTGTTAATGTCGGCAGTCATCAAGCATCCAGATGATGAAGATGAGAGAGTTCTGAAAGTGGAGCCTGGGAAACAGGCCAAAAGCTAAAGGCTAAAATTTTCTGTTAAGGCTGGGTCTCAGTAAACAAAATGCAGTGCTCTCTCTCTCTCTCTCTCTCTCTCTCTCTCTCTCTCTCTCTCTCTCTCTCTCTCTCTCTCTTGATGTTTGAGGGCCTGTCTTGTTTCCTTCTCTGTTTTGTTGGCATTCAACACTTTAAGGGAAAAATGTTTGCAGTCACGGTTGTCAAGAGGTCCTCTCTCCTCTGTTTTGCCTTTACATTTCTGCAACCCACCCCCTACTATGTAAAAGAAACTTGCATTAATCTGGAATCGTGAAATTATCTTATCTGAAATAATCTAGTTTGAAACTGATGGGAAGTTCAGCATTCTGAGCTTTAATTCCTCTTGGGGCCAAGAAAGATTCTTAATTCTACTTTCAATGAACTATGACACAAATAGAGAGAGAGGGAGAGGGAGAGGGAGAGGGAGACAGAGAGAGAGAGAGAGAGAGAGAGAGAGAGAGAGAGAGAGAGAGAGAGAGAGCGCGCCAGACAGACTTAGCATTTTGGCTATTGAATATTTTGAAAACATATATTGTATCTTACTAATCCAGCTTTGCTATGAATACAGTGTTGGTCACCAGAAACATCCTAGCTCCTTCTTAATAATGAACTCAGCTAAATCTTGAAAGTGCGCAATATGAATGTGCACAGATCATAAGACACATTAATTCATAAATAGTTGGTAGATGTGCTTCTATGTGGAATTTCTTTGGTTTTTGTTTGATTGGATAGTAGATTGGATGAGGTTTTCTGCTCTCTGTTTGTCGTAGAGGCAAGAATTGCTTTCTGTTATACACTTCTGTCTCGCCTAGCAGCTGCACACAGAGTATATCCCTATGTCTGAGCAAGAGTCGCTTGGACCACTGTCCTTCATAGCACATGCTTCCAAGAAATTTAGAATCTGGGGTGAATTCTTCTCAAACTTACCTTGTTCTCCCCCCCCCAAAAAATAAGACTAATAACTCCAAGTAAGTCCCATTATCCCCCCCCCCCCGGAGCTGGGGACTGAACCCAGGGCCTTGTGCTTGCTAGGCACTGAGCTAAATCCCCAACCCTGTAAGTCCCATTATCACCTTAAATAAAATCGTCTTCACTTCACGGTAGGAACCAAGTGAAGATGACTCAGCAGAAATTCTGTGTCCCTGCTAGAATGCAGGGAACCAATGCCCAGTTGGTGACAGGAGTTACCATCTGTATAGGGAAAAGACACCACTATCAAAAATCGAAAGAGTGCGTATCTGAACTGTACCAGAAGACTCTTTCCATTCTCTGCATAGTTAAAACTGGAGAGAAACAAATGAGGCTCGTTTAAGAATCTGGTTAGTTTGTCACCGCTACAGAATTGAACAGTACATTTTTTTTTTTTTGGTTCTTTTTTTGGAGCTGGGGACCGAACCCAGGGCCTTGCGCTTCCTAGGCAAGCGCTCTACCACTGAGCTAAATCCCCAACCCCTGAACAGTACATTTTTAAAAGGCAAATAAAATGTGACTTTTGCAGATTTGTAGTAGTGTAGTAGTAGTAGTCATAGTAGTCATAGTAGTAGTAGTAGTAGTAATAGTAGTAGTAGTAATTAATAAATAAACAAACAAAATAAGAAACCCCAGATGCCTGTCCCTCACATAACTTCCTCTCCAGTGCTGTCAGAAGTGGCAGCACCTTTCGAAGAGCGTTGGCAGACGGCGATACAATTCTAAAAAATGGAACAGGCTTCCAAGTTCATCCATATCTTGTCACGGCGATGCCAGAGGGATTCTTTTTAAAGGTTTTAGATTTTCCCTCTGATAGTCTTCATAAATATTACTCGTGCTATTGCAGAAAAGCTGAATTTTAAATTGGAGTCGACTGTTAGCTACAATGCTTACGTATACTGATACCCTCTCCCTGTATAACCAAGGCTGACATTCACCCTGTTTGTTGGAGAGCACTGGGTAAAGCCACAGGGTTCTAGGTTATTCCTCTCAAAGCAGCAGTTCTCAACCTGTGGGTCGCAGTCAGATGTCCTCCGTGTCAGATTTACACTACAGTTCCTAACAGTAGCACAATTACAGTCCTGAGGCAGCAACAGAACATGGTTGGGGGACCACCACATGAGGGACTGTATTAAAGGGTCTCAGCATTAGGGAGGTTGAGAGCTACTGTCATAAAGGGTGAACTCCTCTCAGCTATGAAGATGGAGGGTCTGTTGTTGACTGAATTTCTCCACTTCTTCCTACTGATATTTAGAACATTAGGGATTTTTGTTTTTTGGGGGGGTGTTGGTATTTATTTATTTATTTATTTATTTATTTATTTATTTATTAGTTTTATGAGACAAGGTTTCTCGATGTAGCTTTGGCTATCCTGAAACTCACTCTGCAGACCAGGGTAGCCTCTAGCTTGGACCTTTGGAATATTAAGAATGGGTCCACCTGAATGCTTAAGGGATCCCTCCACCGCTTGCCAAAAATCTAAATGAAAGCATCATTACTTCATTAAGCAAATAATTTCTCCTTGAGTCATGGTGGAAAGAATCAGATCAAATGATTCCTGCAAAGCGTTCATACATAGTACCCAGTACCCAAGGCACAGTGCTGATACTTAGTACCCACTACCCAAGGCACAGTGCCAATACACAGTACCCAGTGCCTAAGGCACAGTGCGGATATATGTATTCCCCAAACTGCCACTCATTTAACTACTTTTTGTCGGAAACTAATGAAGGGGGAGCAATAATGGGGTGCACAGACTGAAAAAGAGAGCAAATGGGACAAGTTGGGGTAAGAACATATATAGTACTTGTTAAATTTTTTTCAGTAGACCCGTCGGGAAGAGCTGCCTCTCTGTAATGCGCCCACTCTCCATCCTGGCCCTTCTACAAATGCTAACTTCATTTGAGCACCTACAAACATTCTGCCAAACATACCCCATTGTATTCACTCTGAATGTCTCTCCCAAGCATGAAGTGAGCCTCAAACAGAGGAGACCAAATCCCTACCTCCTTCCATGGCACTCGGTCAATATTGCATAAACGAAACCACATACTAGAAGGTTCAAGTGAGGAACTATCAGTAAATAAAATAAAAAGCAACGTTCCATGTCCTTCTTCACACTGATTTATATAAAAATATGATAAAAAAATTGAGAGACTTGGGTTCTGTCTCAATGAGAAGAGGTTTTATCCAGGTCTCATCGGAAAAGAGTATCTTTGAAAGTAAATACTGTGGCAGTGTTTGCAGAGTTAAACCTAGAAAGCTAAACTCTTTCCCATCGTTATTACTGAATACATGGATTTGTAAAAAGTTATAAAGCATAGTATTATTAATCTGGCTGTAGTGGTATACAATACCCTCATTAGGAAAAGGTTCCTAAGCCTTTGTTACTAAAAGCAGTGTAACTAAACCCTTCCCAAGCCTTATTAAACATTTCCTTCATGCATGCGCTTTTCTGGTAGCTGTCTTAGGACAAGGAGCAGGGGCAGCTGTATAACATACTGTCCTTACCGGATTTGCCATTTCCACAACCCAGCACTTAGAAACAGCTGACCTGTGGCATCTCAAGGCTACCATAATACCTAACTAAAACAATTAATCCATTAAAAAAAATGGCAACTAAGAACATCACAGAAGTCATAGTCTTGGTGGTGCCCAAACAGCTAACTGAGGTTGCCCTTCACAAAAGGCTGTCAGATATTCCCCAACCACCGTGGTGCCTCCAGGGCACCCACTTTCTTTAACCAAAGCACCTGATGGTAGGTTCTGGAAAAGCGAGGTAAGAGGTGCTGCTTGTCTTCAGGTTCCTCACCAGGGAGACAGGAATCAGACTGTCAAAGCCCCAAACCCAAGGCAGCACCTTCTCTCAGTGACGTAAGACTCTTTGGACCTCCTTTTCTCATTTTCTGTTTCCAGAACATCACTTCCAGTCTTTCTTACTGCAGTTGAACTGTTGAGTTTCAAACCACGGTGTATGTAAAACGTTTTTCTTTGTATCTCCACTAGATTGCCCAGCAAAACCTTTTAATGGAATCAGTGCTCATAAAGTTTGCCGCATAGGTTTTTATCAGACTTTTTTAGAGTATTGTTTCGAACAACCTCGTAGCAAAATTAGATTTCTTTTTTAAAATAACTTAAAGTTTTTCTAGTGTGATGGCTCACATTTATGATCTGAGCCCGGGATGCTGAAGCTGACTGGTTGCTATGGAGTCAAGGTCAGTCTTGATTGCTTGGGGAAACCCTCTCTAGAGACAAAAACAAGGCTAAGAGAACATTTCCATTTGGTTAAACTACAGGGTGTGTTCCCTAGTGAAAATATCAACATTGTCTTGTCTTATTGTGGCTCGTGTCGCTCAAATAACTTCTCAACGTATAACCCAAGTCTTCAACTCATGACTTCCCAGCTTTAGCTTCCCAAATGCTACCATAATTATATCTGGCTTTATTATTGTCTTATTATATAGTATATATGTTATTAATGTGAATATATATAATTACTAAGAAAGGTCCATTTGTAGCAGTGGCATGATTCTAAGTTGGAGACTAAATAAATATGTTATCACTTGTTAATTTATTTTCTAATAAAAGGCTATGCTGTATACAAAACAGAAAATGATAACTGGGTTTAACTGATTTATTTCCAGGTGATTTTTTTTTTGTGGTTTCCAGTTACAGTACATTCCTTATTACTGTCCTTCTCTTTCTAAGACCACATGGTTATCAGGCTCCTTACAGCTAAGATCATTAAGCCAGGTATCCACGGGAAGAAAGTAAAAGATCTCTCCTACTTAATAACTTTTCAGTTATTTCCCACACTTGGCCTTATTAATTATTTTTCACCTTTCAAATACTTGTAGTAGACTTTCATCTTCCCATAATTATCAGGCAAAAATCTAGGGATTTTATGTACCATACTCCATAGTGATGGGCCCAAGTTTCCTCATAATTCTCCACTCTATCAGGTCATGCAAACTGTACTGTCTTCATAAATGCTGCTGCTGTTGCTGCCGTCACCACCCATGGTGGTGGTGGTGGTGGTGGTGATGATGATGATGGTGATGATGATGGTGGTGGTATGGTGGTGATGATGATGGCGGCAGCATAATGATGGTGGGGATGGTGATGATGATTAGTGATGATGATGGTACAATGTAATTCTAGCAACAATAGTAGCAATCATAGCAACACATACTGTGTATTGAGAGTGAAGTAAGCCAGATACTGTCTTTCTAGCTTTATGTCATGCAGAGTAACTAAGCTGACGCTCGCCCAGGAAACCTAACATTCAAATATTGGCTTGACACCAAAGCACATAATATTCCTGTCAAATATACTGACTCTAACACTTGGCTTTTATTTAATGCTAATGTGACTGGGTTGCTATTTGTTCAGATGTAGAAAGATATTATTTTAATTTATGTAACTGATCTCTTCTTGCTTTGCCGTCTTCATTACTATTGATGGGGTATGTGAAGAATCTAGTGTGGCTTTAAAGATTTGTCTGTCGCCATAAGATTTAGACGGAATTAGAGGAGTGGCGTCCTTAGCTCCGATTCTCTATTAGACTTTTTCCACTGAGTCTTCCGGCTTCCCTCCCCTTAACCATGTTGTCAAGTAGTAAGAAGAATGAATTTTCCTGGATCACAAGGGTGGGTCTGTGCTCAGTTTCTGCCCCCTGCCCTGTGGAGTAGGGCAAAGTGACTTATGCTTGGTCCTTTGTGCATATTACGATTAGCCTCCTGCTGTAAGGACTCCACAACCCAGATTCTCTTTTCTAGGGCTTTGTACCTCTAAGCCTTACTCTCAGCAAACCACAAGGATGACACACATTGCTTCCTGTGTCTCTGCCTTTACAGACCCCACCTAAACATTCCAAACAACTGAGCTTTGGTTTTTTAAAAAAAAGGCATATATAAAGTTTGGCATAAAAAAAATGTTGCTTTTTTAAAATAGAATTCCAGGTACAATTAGTCCATGTGTCATATATGTATTCAGATTGACTTCAAATTTGCAAACTGTAACCCAATGAGTTGATCAATTTAGAAGTATAGCTGGCAATATCCTTATATAAATCAATGTTTTCCACACTTTCTGCTTATAAAAGCCATGACAAACAAAGCACACCCAAGTCCTTATATTGGATCACATTACCCTCTTGAACTCTGCATGCTTGCTTTGACAAATACCAGTGTTGCATGAGGGTCTCCCTGAGTCACAGCATTTTGTATCACATGACACTGTGACAGCTCAAAATGATTTACAAACTGTCAGGTTGTTACCACAAGAACAAATGCAGCTCCAATTGAGCCTTTGGGATTCCCTGGAGCCTGCCTTAGAAGTTAGAGGAGCCTGTAGGACAGCTAAGTTGTAGAACCGGCTGGCTGCATACAATCCAGGGACCAAGGCTCACACACTGACTCTTGACAGCTCTGTCAACATAGTATTTTTTATGGGGTAAGGCGCTCTCCAGGAACTTTCCAAATTACTCTTAGGCACCTTGAAGGCCCAGCAGGCGTTGTGTTTTCTATTCCAAGTCCCTTTGTGTTTGTGGATTTACTTGCTGAGGAGAACATTTAGAAATCTCACCTGTGATTTCTGGTCTCCCTCCTAACCACAAAGCAAAGTAGTTAGCACTATGCTACTGTTAATTCCAAATCCTCCCCCCCCACCCCACCCCCCCGCCACCGCACCCCTCCCCACGACACTGCTCTAGCTGCTTACAACTGGAATCCATTATTTTACCAAAAGAATTTATTTCTTTAGGACAAATCTCATTTGTCCATTCCTAATACCTAACCAGTCCTTCTGACTGAGCATCCCACAGAAGTAGGACAGGTATGCCAGGGCGAGGATTCAAAGGTCCCATGTCCAGGACCTTTGGAGTATACACTGCCTTGTTTGCATCTGGTGCTTCAGATTGGAAGTAAGCGGCCATCTCTGTGGACATCAGGGTATTTAAATTTTACTAAATTTGTACAACTTTCCACTTGGAACAAACAATTATGTTTAAGTAAGTGCTCTCACACAAAGACAGATGCCATTACTGCGTGTGTGTCAAGCAGTTTACTGCCTTTTATAGAACTCATATGATGAGATCAGCACTGGCTGTCCCATAATGAAAAGTACACTGGTAGCACTGGCAACATCATACGCCCCAGTTTAAAACGGCGGATGTCCTTCAGTACCCACATTCACTGTACGGCATTGGCAAGACGGAGACATTCATAACCCCAGTAATTCCAGGCTAAAATAATCTGGACAGAAAATATCTGGCAACATCACATACACATCTGGCCATCCAGATACAGTTTTAATTGCTGGCTTTGGGCATGGCTGGCATTAAATTTTAACAGGCAGCAGTAGTACTTTGGGTTAATGTGAAACAGCGAATCAGAAATCTTGCTGCTAACGCTTGCACACTCAACAGTAAGCCTACTGCATTCATGCCAGGGAAAAGCATGCCTGTCTTCTCTCACAGTCCTTCTCTTTGACACTGTGAGCTGTCAGCCATGGGAGCTGAAGGAAATTCAGCCTCCCCACCTGCCTCAGCCTCTGACTGGCCCTGCAGCTTGGCCAGTTTGTGTGGCCTGTTGGCACAAGCCCACCAGAACATTGACAATGTGGAATCTCTTCCCTCCTCACTATCCAAGCAAGGGTTGACAATTGAAATTTCACTGATTTTTTTTTCATTTTAAAACATTCTTTCAAAACATATATATGTATATATACATGTATATATATGTGTGTGTGTGTATGTATATGTACATATATACACATATACACACATATATACATACATATACATATATACATATACATATATACATACAACACACACACACACACACACACACACACACATATATATATGGGGCATAGTGGTGAAACCCAGGAGCAGTAATTATGGAGGGTGCTTCCAACACCAGCATCTGTAGCATCTATTTGGTGAATCTTATCTGCAATTTTTGGTTAGCAGCCCAGGTTCGTGTTGAATCTGATTCATTTCATCCGTCTATGTGGTATTTTAATGCCATAGTACTTAAGGTTATATATAAAATAGAAAATGAAATAGAATAAATTTCTAAGTAGGATACGGATCATCTAATAAATAATAAACAAGGATATATCCTACTTTTTATGTTTATATACTTTGCTGTGTTGAAGCTAGATATTAGGTTCCTCTGGGAATTTCGAAAGAAGAATTTCTTGGGGAAAAAGAAGTGATTTTCATGAAATTTAAAAAGACTGTTCCAATAGTAAAATGGTAGCTATTGTGTGAATTTACTTTATAATACCCAATTGGCAAGCATATTACTGGGGCTTAGAGGTTATTTAAATCAATTATAATGAATTGAGCCACTGAAATATTAATGAAGTTCCAAGCTCCTCAGAAATAACCTGAAGGTTTAAATAAAGAACAATACATTACCTGCACCTTTGCTAGTATCATGTATCATAAATTGTAACTTCTTAATAATTGGTGCAATTCTTTAAGGGTTAGCTTTACCTGAAACCATCCATCTGTGAATGCTATAGCTCGTCCCCGTGCATACTCTCAGAGCAGGGCGCTCAGCCTAGTTCCAACTGAGCTATAAATGACTCTTCTTGTAGAATCTAAAACAGCTGACTTCATAGGAGTGAGGAGGAAGCGCTGATCATTAAAAGGCTCGGGAGCCTAAGCTCAGGGAAGGCGTTGGGATGATTTACTCACGGGCACAGTAACATAGCTCCAGGGAAGCAGCATCGGTGTCCTGTGCCTGGGTAGGGGAATACTAACGGCCATAACGCACTGTTTTTAATTTTGTGTGTATACATGTTCACCGGCATTTACGTCTGTGCACCTGGCATGCGATGCCTGCAGAGGTCAAAAGAGGGCGACAGATTTGGAACTGGAGTTATACACAGTTGTGAGCTGCCATGTGGTTGTTGGGATTCGAACCCTGAACCTTGGGGAGAGTTATACAGTGCTCTTAACCTCAGAGCCATCTCTCCAGCACTCTCCATCCCCCCTACCAAATCAGATGAAATATCGTTGTCATGATAGGAAGTGATGAGCATTTGAGGTGATGAGTTTATCTTCTTTTAAAGTAATCATGTATTGTGCAGTGTCCATATCATCACATGACATACCATTGTTAGCTATAGCTTTCTCTGGTTAAAATAACTAACATTATCACAATACAAATTCCAAAAAAAATCTCATCAAATAATTACGTTATAAGAGATACATTAAATGACTTTATCAGTAGCAAAAGGCAAATTTCACTTAGCGTGAGTAAGGCTAGGACATTTTGAATCATGAAACCATAGATTATACTTAATCAAACCCCAATAATTTGGAAGTCATAAACCAAAGCAGTCATGAGCATTGCAAATCATAGCCATATTCCTCAGCTCTCTGTCTTAAACCTAAGGACCTTCCAAGTCTTTCTTTTAGGCACAGAAAAGAATTAAGGGGAAAATGTCTAGCATAAGTCTTTTTGGTTTGTACACATCAGATGGCTTAGGCAGTTTAGTTTATCATTTTCAATTTATATAAGATAATTAAGTAATATTCCAAGTACAGCCAATGGTGTTGCATCATCTGCTTATCACCTATACTGACTTCCCAATAGAGGAAAGGAAGACAGCCTAAAAAGGAAGAAGGCTTTGGGTGTCCATCCTTCCACTCTGGACCTCATGTCTTCTCTAGACTTTCATCTGCATGAGCCTCCAGCCCAAGATCCACCTGCTATCCCATTGTAAGCAAAACATTGTTGCCATCAGCCAGAAAAGCGTGCCTGCTTACTGAAGTGCAGAAATCCTTAGCTGAATCCTCTGAGGCTCTCACAGAGCCTGTTTTTCACCTCCAGTCACTACAGGTGTCTAGCACCAATGCCTTTCCACCTTACATTCCAGGGACTACTTTCTAAGATGTCTAGTAGGTCTGAGGTTGTACTGTTATGTCCCGGAATGAAAAGGCAGATTCCCAAAATGAATGAGATCTGCCTATGCAGCCCCATACACACCATCCATTTGTGATGACAGTCATTAATAAGAACAGGTATTACTTGGGGGGATCTTTCCAGGGAACTGCACTTTGCCCTCTGAAATAGTAGATCTTAGTCAGGTCTTATGTCTCAACCACTAATGTTACTGTTTCCCCATACTGCTCTGTTTTGTTAACATGACAGGAAGTAGAGTCTCTGGGGAAAAGGAACCTCAGATGAGGAATTACCTGCATCAGATTGGTGTGTGGCTATGTCTGCTGTGGGGGTGGGGGGGGGATTTTCATGATTGATGGTTGATTGGAAGAACTCATCCCACTGTGAGCAGCGCCACCTCTGGGCAGGTAGTCCTGGGTTATGTAAATCAGGCTGGGCAGACAGGGTGTAGTACTTCTCCATGCTCTCTGTTCAGTTCCTGCCTCCAGGTTCCTACCTTAGCTTCCCTCCAAGGTGTAGCTGTAACTCAGAAGGGAAGTTAACCATTTCCTCACCAGGTGGCTTTGTGGTCATGGTGTTTATCCTAGCAATGGAGAAGTAGCCAGAATACCCACCTCGTGCTCTCTCATGGGGATGCTAAACTCTATATCCCAAGGGTTTAACAGTGCTAAAGACCTAAGAATTGGCACACACTCCAGAAACCAGCATCCTGACAACCACCAGGCTTTTCTGAAAGAAAAACAAATGGTATGGAATCTTAAATATTCCCTTTTCCTGTTTGAACCACAGGGATTTTTTTTTTTGCCATGTACATTTCTAAACAATGAGACCCTAGTCTTAGAATCTCTCATTTATTCTACAGATGACTTAATTTTTCTGAGTAGTTAGCAATTTCATATGTCATTGGCCTCTTTGGTAATCCATTTTTTAGCTTCATTTTCCATCTCTTAATTTTTGTTTGTGAAGAAGACAGTGTGCACATTAATGCAGGAGAAAGAAATATTCTTTCTTTCACTTTGCACAACCACTTATATTCAAGCAGCTTGCTTCGTTGGCTTCCAGCCATTCTCGCTGTGTCTCTTCTTTCAAATATGAGCACAGATGTCTCCATGTAGCAATATATCCAGTCATAACTTTCCGTCGGGTCAGAGAGATTCTCCTCATAAATTTTACAGCTGTACAGACGGCACCGCGTGCACACAGCATGTTTATTCAGCCAGACACCCGGTTGGGTCTGCGGATTGTGTCCATGGATTGCTGTAAAATAACAGAGCAATAAATAACCTTCTGCATTTGCTTCTTTTTTTATGGTTGAAGGGAAAACTTCGGAGAAACATCTTAGAGGAGAACTTCCAGACTCAGGCTGTCCGGTCATACTCGGCTTTGCTCTCTTCTCTCAGAAGAGGTTAGGTGATTTGGTGTATGGGACAGTGACGGAGTGGCCATTTCCCCACAGATTTTTCCAGAGTGTACCATTAAGCTTTTGGATGTTCAGTCTGATATACACAGAATCTTGCTCCAGTATGATAGTTATTTGCATGTCTCTCATGATAAAGATGAGGATATCAAACATGTTGTAGGATCAGTCCTGTACACTTTAATAAACTTGTCTGTTCCTGGCTCTGAAAATATATGTTAGACCCTGGCTCACCACTCCGTCCCCAAGGAACCCAATAGACACTCTAAAAGGGACCCTGACTACAAGATGCCAAGAAGGAATGTTACATATTAGAAGCCAACAAGAATCTAAACAGACCAGCCTTTTTGCCTGTCAACATTAGCCAGTCCTCTATGTCAGTCACTACTCTCCACATCGGTCACATTTAGTTCTGCCTGTTTAATGAGTTTTTGCAAGACCCTAAATGTACAGGGTTCAGGAAGCTTCCTGGAAGATCAAACTCGTAGTGGTTCTTGGGGGCTGATTGTCCCAAGAGTACATGAAGGCCTCTCTCACCTCTGTATCTCTGCCTGTGTATTACCTGCAATAGCCTTAATACAATAGGCTCTTAACCAACTGAGCTATCCCTCGCTAGCTCTGTAATTCTCTTCATAATAAACAATGTCTTTCCCTGAGTTCCTTGAGTCTCCTTAGTCAATTTTCAAGTCTGTGGAGAGGGCTTTCAAATTCGAGTTTGCACATATTGGTCAAAAGAAGGAGTAATATTATCAGGAGTTTGTAACTGATACCTGAGGCAGGAGGCAGGCTTTGTGGGCTGAACCCTCAAGTTGTGTGGCTAGACATTAGCTGTAGGCGATAGGATTAGATTACAGGCTAACCAGTCAGCGTACACTGCTGCAGAATTCTTTGTTTTCCCGGTATGTATAAATCAGAGTTGGGACACCCACATATCTGGTGTGGGAATTGGTCAATGGCAGATGTGTAGAGTAGGAAGAATTTGGTTTGTCATTTTTCTCCCAGGTTAACATGTATTTCTTCTGGTGTTTTTTGTTTGTTTGTTTTTTAATTTTTAATCTGGTCAATTATTTTTTCAAGTTTGGGTCGTGATAAGAAATACCCAGGTTTTAAAGAAAGGTATCCCTATATAATAATGTGACTGAAAATCCATCCACTTAAGCTTTCTTCTTACTGGAGCTAATTTTCATAAATTTTCTAGGAAATTATTATCCATTTCACTCACATTTTGAATTTTGTTAACATAAATTTCTGAAACTTACTCTTTGATTGCTGCCAGTGTCCCTATATTATTATTTAGGTTGCCTCTTTTCGTTGTGGGTTCACCATGGGTGACATACTTCTTTGCGAGCTTCAGATGCTTTGCTTGGGTCGTTTTGATGGTATTTAAAAGGAGAACCAGCATTTTTATTAGTATGACCTTTTCTGTTTCCCACAATGTAAATTTCTGCGTGAGAGAACATTTCTCCACTCTCTCTCCAGTGCACGATATACATGTTTAACTTACAGGGGTACCGTTGCTGTACATTTTATAGCTCCTAAAATTTTTGACCTATAATATATATTTCCCAGGAAGAACATTATGGTCGAAGCATATGTATGCAATGTGGTATACTTATATCTATCTACCCAGTGAGCAAATGCTTTCACATTTACTGTGACAACACAAAACACCCATGCTATATATTTACAGTCAAGAGGCAGAAGAAACCTCAAAAAATGCTTTTTCTAAAAAATGACTAGTCAATAGATATTTTAAAGGTTTGTTTATTTTTATTTTATGTATATAAATGTTTTTGCCTTATGTATGTCTATTTGGATTGATGGATGTGTGTGTATGCGTGTGTGTGTGTGTGTGTGTGTGTGTGTGTGTGTGTGTGTACTGTGCAGATAGCTGGCGCCCACAAAGGGGACCAGCTCCGTTGAACGGGAATTAAGGATGCTTGTGTGCTACTCTGTGGGTACTGAGAGCTGAACCACATCCTCTGGAAGAGCAACAAGTGCTCTTTACCACTGAGTCATGTCTCTGACTCCGATGATATATATTTATAGCCTTTAAAATTAGAAATTTACTTTCAGTATCCCCACTTTTGCTATCCATATGATATACATTTTCCTCTGTCCACATATTTCATTGTAACTGTTACATTTACTATTTCCATGCTCATCACTTGTAGTAAATCCGTAACTTCACCTTGCCTTTTCCCTTTGATGCAGTATTTGTTTATCGAAAACTTTTAATTCCCAATTAAATATAATTTATAGGAATATAATTTGAAGGAAAATTTAAAGAATGTTCCAATGTCTGCTTGAGAAGAATATGTATAGAGCATAACACATGGGTAGGTGTGGGGGAGGGGAGGTAAGGAGGAAGACACTCAGAGCCCCGGGAACCTGCCATGTCTCTTACAAAACTTAGTTGGTTTCTTTTCTATATATAATTTTGCCAACTTGATCTGTCTCTGACTGAGAGAAAATAGCTTGTTATTAGTGCACCTCTCATCGAAACCGCAGCGGGTCCTGTTTTACAAGTCAGTCGCCTGTGTTCTTGGCTGTACAGATGTCGATAGCTTGACATGAAATGAGACCCTCTTGTTATGACACAGGGCCCTTTCCCGTTCAACATTTATAATTTGTTTATTCTACCTGTTTGGGGTTTTTGTTTATTTGTTTCTGTTTGTCTTAAAGATCTTTGCCCAACCCTCCACTTTACCATTTTTGTAGCATGGAGTTACAGTTTCTTATGAGTAAATTAGAAACTTCTAACAAGAAAGGTAAGTTGCTTCTACTCCCATTAGCAATTCTTATCCAAGTCTAGTGCATTTTATGACTATTGATCATATGTTACACTGATTATTATAACTTGTTTCCTCTTTTTCTTCTCTTTATTGGTGTTCTTTTATAGGGTTTTATTCAATCCATTGTTAACTTTTTTGATATGCTAAGATTCCCACCTGTTGTTAAAACATGAATCAGTGAGGTTCTTGGCCAGTCTACATTTTTTAATACTTTTTATTGATTTATTATGAATTTCACATCATGTACTGTAATCCCACTCATCTCCCTCTCCCCTTGTACCCACCTCCATCCTTGCAACCTTCCAACAGAGGGAAAAAACCTTGTGAAAGCTGTGGTGTGTCACAGTGCACTCCACAGTATACTCGTGTGGACTTCTTTGCATGGCAATGTTTACAGCAATGACTTGTTGGTCTGGTATGAGGCCTTGGGTATCTGCTACTCTATTAATACTGGAACCTTATTGGGACTCCTCTTGGATACCCTGTTGTTACCCTGTGTCATGGAGAGCCTGTAGTTTTGAATCTTCAGGGCCAGCCCCTTCATGTACTCCAGCAGTTCATTAATGAGATAGATGTTGGGGTGGGCCAATTCAAAGCCCTAATTCTGGGCCTGAGAGGTATCTGAGCTGGTCAGCCTGCCAGCTCTTCCACTCTCAGGCTCACTCCAAATCCTCACTTTCTGGGCCAGATCTACCCTGCTACCCAGGCAAGGAACAGGACCAGCTCTCCTAAGTATTACAGCCAATGAGGTCCTGGGAGTCAGCTCTTCTGACTGCCATCAATGTCGTAGACAAGGACACTGCCCAGCAGACGAGAGGCAAAGCTGTTTCTCTCACATTCATGACCTCAGGGCATGTACACCAGTGCCCTGGCCATCAGGGTCAGCACTACTGTGCTGCCTAGGTGAGGTGAAGGACCTGCTCTCTCTCATGAACTGGGTCTCCCACCTGCCTCAGATGGTTGAAGGATGAGGAGGAGAAATATATCTCTCCCATTTCCATGTCAACATATGGGAGGACCACATCTCCCATGCTTATATCCTCAGGGGCATCTCATCCACAACTCCTACAGTGTGCATGGCCCACTCTCTAAAGTTCTGCAGCTGGCTAGCAGCAGGGTCATCTCTCCTCATGCTCCCAGGATCATCTCTGATGATGCCCACATGAGGAATGAGGCCAGTTCTGCACAACCCTGATCAACATGTCCCTAGACAGCAGCCCAGACCAAGGGTGTCTGCTTGGCCTTTGATGTAGTAAGAGACACCTGCTATTGTAGAGCCATGGACCCAGACACAGCCCCCATAGCACAGGGCAGGACCCCACCATGGTCCCAGGTTTCATCACAGGTTACTCACATCAGGCTGTTCCTCACTACCCTCAAGTCTCCAATTCTGCTTCTCTTCATTGTTGCCCATATCCTTCTGTTTCTCTTTCTCTTCAATTTCTCAACTACTTACTTGCTCCTCTTTGTGGTTTCCGGACTCTCTGGGTGTCTGAGATCATCTCAGGAGTGCCATGCCCACCTCGTGCACTGTGGTGTTGGGCAGGAGTCATTTTGGGCATGGTCTGTCCCCCATCCCCCATCCCAGGCCTGTGTGACAACCAACTGGTTTCTCAAACTTTCTTTTTAATGGTATTAGCTCTGTATTGTCTAAATATATAGCATTTGTATATTAATCTTTCTACCATTGTTCCTACAGTCATTTTAAGGTTAGATCTAGAATTAAATGCATTGTGTGGTTGCAAAACATGACCCTCCCCCTTTATCACTAATTGAGAAAATGCCTTACAGCTGGCTCTCATGGAGGCATTTCCTCAAGGGAGACTCCTTTCTCTGTGATAACTTCAGCTTGTGTCAAGTTGGCACATAAAACCAGCCAGTACGCCCCTCTAACACCAAGAAGCTTTGGTGGATGGGAACATTTGTGTTCCTACTTAAGCGTAACTTGTACCACTCACAATATTTTAGTTCTTCTATGTTGCCATGTAATTAGGAATAGCTGTCTTATTCTTTTTAGCTACTTGGTAATTCAAACTAGATATCAGCCTTCATAGTTCAAGAACCCAGAGTGTTTCAGTAAGCCATTTTAAGTGAATTATTACGACAAATAGAGACAAAAGTGAATTAATATAGACTTTAAAAAAGGTAAAAAGAAAGTAAAATCATGTATTTCAAATCTTGAGCATGTAGCTACTTATTTAACCCTTTCTTTGTAGCAAAAACCATTCCCAATGCTTTAAGAACAAAAGACAGATACCACCTAGTTTGCTTGCTCTTTGACTTTCTAATGAAGCTTGCAAACTTAAGCCAGAAATGGTCATATGTAAATCTCTACCAGACAGAATTATTTCTGTACTACACTTTCCTGCTGCCACTTACTGCCACTATCTCAAAGAGGCCTGTCATACGAACTAGCACCACAGAATTGCACAACTGCATCTGATAGCTTTTTCTTTGCCAGCTAGAAAAGAGTAAGTACCCAAAATATTACAATGTACATAATTACTAATATCTGAATACCCACCAAGGGAATCATGCACATTTCTGTTCAAATTTGGTAAAACATGCCAAGGAACAAGTGTGCAGTCAAAAGTTATGTAACAGTACGGTTTATTCTGGTAGGAGAGCTCCTAAGAAACGTCTACATTCATCATGCCCATCACAGAGTGTACTGACAATAAAAAAAGAAAATGAACATCCCACAACTCAATGACGTAACCCCATGAGACCACCATTACACAACCATCGCTAAGCAAAGCAATGCTACTCAGAACTTTCTATCTGTACCAACAACAAGCCCAATGGTTGGGTAGGGTCAGTATTTTTAACATTCATTAGTAAGTATACTATAGTAATTAAATTCTCATATTAAATCTATATGATAACATGAAATAAATATTATCACTGTAAATCATGGTCCAGGTAGTTCTTGCTTATTGGCTTTAAGATAGTTCATGTCCTATGTCAGAGCTCCTGAGGATGACTCCCAGGCTGAGTTTACATAGTAGCGCCCACAGTGGTGCTCATACCAGGGTACATGGCAAACTGAACAGAACAGAAAGGAATGGTATTTTCAATTTTTGCTGTTACGATGCATAGTTTCCAGTAGGTTGTTCGTTTTCGAGGTTGAGCAGCATAAAGCTCTAAAAGTAACTGTGTGTGCAGTTTCTGTGTTGGGAAATGACCATGCGGTTGGCTTATCATTGGTGTATAGATTCTATTACAGAAAGCAAACTGGGTGCTGTGGATTTGAACTCAGATCATAATATTTAAGCAGAAAGTACTCTTACCCATGGAGACATCACACCAACAGAGGTCTTATTTCTTAAACAAAAAAAAATTCAGTTGATGCCTATCGGGGGAGAGGACACAGCCTCTGGCAGGCCGTCCATGGGACAGTGAATGGCTCCACAATCACGTTAGAAGCCTTAGTTGGACTCATCACTTGAAAGTGATGAAATGGAGCACTTGTGGTTGGGAGTGGAAAGAGACGGGGTAGAGAGGAAGGAGGAAGTGATGGGTTTTATCAAAACAAATTTTCAAACAATTTATTAAAATGCACTTTTGAAATTCACAGTGAGAATTTCTAAAACTTCTATTACTTATACATAAGTTTCCCAGGAAAAAGTCATTTGCATTTTCTAGTTTGTGTACTCAAAAAATGTAAAATATTGAAGGCAGAGTCTTTAATGCCTCTGTATTATATTGTTCAATTCAAAGGGCCTCAATTTCTTCTTTCTTGCTATAAGACCTTACTTCTAAAATACAATTTAACAAGAGCTTCAACTTGAAAAGCCATGGTAAGAACAATAAAAAAAATCAATTAAAACAATACAGGACTGATGGCCCCACATTTGGATTCCTATTCTAGTCTCCAATATCTGCCTTCTTGGTTTTGGAGGGGACATTAGGGTGCCGACCAGAGTGGACCTCCACACACTCATACATGAACTACCATAGCCCACCCACATGAAATCTGCCTGACAGGGAAGGCTCAGATGTTACTCTAGCCTTACACTCCTGCTTTTGAGCCTGTCTTCTACAAGGCAGCAAAATTAGCACAAGGATGTTGTATTCAGTATTTTTCTAGTAAAGAAGAGGAGAGAACAATAGAATTTTTAAGGGTGGTATTGCAAAATTAATTCATATTCTTATAATTATCTGTTTTTTAAAAAGACAATATACAAAAGGACCATAAATTTGAACACCCCACACCCTTATTTTATGTACACATTAAATGTTAGCTTTGGACCTGTGGGCTCAGTGATAAACAGCTTACCAAGCACGTATGGGGGCCTAGATTTAGCCCGAGTACTCGGGAAAACGTGATGCTATCCAAATACATCCCATGACTTAGGCATTTGCTAGCATACTGCTAAGTACATGTCATCCAATCAGCAGTGGCAATCAAGGGAAAACCTTTCTTCCAGTGTTTTCCTTTGGTCATTACTTTGGATTTCCAAAAATTATGCAAAATTAAAAAAACACATTTGATGTGAAAACAGAAAGAAACCTAGGGAGAGAAGTGGATCGGGGGTTAGGGAGAAAGGCAAGAAAAATTAACTGCGACAAAGTTTCCTTAGAAATGCCAAAATGATGGCTAATGAAATTTTTTCAAAGTTACGCTGAAATTGCTGTATAGTTTCTGTTCACATCCCCCATTAATACCTTTACAAGTACGTTCACCGAAATGATAAAATAACAGCCAGACAGACTATTAAATAATCTAAAAGCCTCACTTGAATGTTGCTAGTCGTCCTTCTTCTGGTCCAAGATCCAATCCATACTACAAAATTCACTTATTAACCATGTCCTCATGGTCTTCCTCTGTGTGTCCACAGAGGATACACTGTGCTGTCGCTCCACAGTGTATCTTTCTTTAGATGGCCCGCCCACTTGAGCAATACTGGCCAATTGCTTTGTGGAGTATCTGACTATTTGCTATTACCACATGCTCTCTCTTATGATCAAAAGGAAGTTATTGGGTTTGGCAAAATGTATAGCAGTAACACTGTGTCCTCCTTAGTGTATAATATCAAAATGTTGACTATAGATAGATTCAGACCAAATAATTCAAATCTGTTTGGAACAACATCCACAGGATGAATAACTTCTTAAGGGCCATGCGATGCCGACTTAGAAAGACACCATAGTGGCAATAGCTGTACTTAATACACAAAACCCCCAGGAGTCAGGCAGGTGGTGGCCAAACGCAGACCCAACACAAGATGAGCCAGGAGAGCTAGCCAGTCAGACATGAGCAGAAAAGACGGTATGCTTAGAAAGGAGTTGAGTTGAAGAAATGCAGAGACATTAGAATGCAGCTCAAAAGATCATGGTGAGAGAGAAATGGGATCTTTTCTAAGAAAGCCTGGAGTATGTTCTCAACTTCTACAGCTCCATAGTATGTGCCTCTCATTTCCATAGAGTAGGCCACCCTTCGGTTGTCCATAAATACTTCTTTCATAATTCTAAAGCTGTTTATTTTATGTTCTAGCATACACGTTTCTATTTTCCGTAATTAGGATGGACTGAAAACATTTTTAAGATTGGAAAGAACAATTGTGTTTGAGAGAGAGAAAGAGAAAGAGAGAGAGATAGGAGGAGGGAGGGAAAAAGAAAGAGAACATGAAGTTGGATTATAAGGAGCTAGGAAAAATATGGGTGGGGAATCTGGGGGAATGGGAAATATGATCAAATCATACTGTATGAAAAAAATTAAATAAAATATTAATTGATAAAAAATATGTATTAGTGATGTGAAAAAAATCTCCAAATATAATAAAATACAATTTAAAGTTTAAAAAAAAAAGTGCCTAGCAGGACCCATGCAGGAATGGATGACCACTTAATCTTCCAATTCTGTTACTGTTCCAAAATGTTGGTGACTACCTACAGATTGACCTAGTCTTAACCGTGGAATTTTGCAGGGTTGAAGCATTTTATCACCAAGCTTGCATCGTGATTCTGTGTCCTGAAGAAAATCCCAATTAAAAACTGTTCTTAATTTTGCATTAACCTTGCTGATCTCGGGTGCTTACTTTTCTGTTTTGTGTCTTCTGTGCTATTTTATCAATGTGACCTTAATCATCTCCAGGCTTGTCAGGAGCTGTTGACTACATTGTTCTAAATGGTTCAGGGCCCAAGAGCTCCAAGGTGCATGCTTTCCTCATTGGGTAAATAGTACCATATTAGAAATTCCTTTTCTGATTTGTTAGCTTAATTTCGGGGACATGATTAGTTTTTTAAAGACTAATTCAACTTCAAATACCTTACTTTTCACAATGAAAAATAATTCTTAACTTTCCATAAGCTTGGAGCTGTCTGTTCTCTACTCTGTAATCTTAATTATTGCTTCTTTTTATATGTGAATATTGTGATTGTTCATTAGCATCCTATCCAAAATCATCCTTTGCTCATACAAAAGCAAAATCTGTCCAAGGCTTATCATGTTGCCTATCAAAAAACACAGGATATCTACTGTGCTGTTCTGTAGTAGGGAGACAAGAATTGTGAATCCTTTACTCTGTATTTTCAAAAGCTAGAAGACTTTGAACATTTTTACCATAATAAATAATAAATATTTGGAGACATAAATATGCTTAATCTAAACATTATACAAACTACACATGTATTAAAACATATTGATGCTCCACTAAAATACGTATAATTTTGTGTTTTTACATATCAGTAATGTAAATGTAAAACTTTTCTTTGCTTACTAAAAATCTTTAGGAAAATACAAACAAATCTATGTGCATGTACATTGACATATTTGTACATATACACACATATATGCAAACATTCAAACATTCATCTTTACAATGAATATGTTTTGGAAATATTTTTTATCATTTTCTTATAACACATCTGTCACCTCTAGTGATATTGAGGATAGAGGCAGGGATGTGCCTCTGTAATGGAGAATTGATTATGCTATTGCGTTCTGTCCCAAAGTGTGAGCTAGCCACTAGCAGCTGATTTTAAAGTGTAAGTATTTATAACAGAATTTTACGTTATCGTGAATTCTTAAATCGTTTTCTTTGGAATATCAAGCAAACAAACCAATCAATATCTTAGGTAGAAGAAAATACATTCCTCCTAAATTCTGAAGAAATTCAAGATGGCGAGTGAGAGCATATATAGTAAATTGTCCCCAAGACCTTTTTCCTTGTAAATCTGACAGAGATGATTAAGGACATCTACTACTTCTACAGACAGCACTTCTGACTAGCAGCTTGTCAGGAAAGAGCCAAAGCTAAGAAGTCAGTGAAGGGATGGTCTATGAGGTGAAGGATAACCTAAAATTTGATCATGAAAAGCATGTACATGCTGTTACATGCCTTTCATGGCAGTAAACTTGTTAAAAATGTGGATTCATGCATTGAGCCACATAAGTAACACATGTCCTGTCCATGATTCCAGTTCTACTCTCTATATATTCTCTACTTTATTTGCTGGTGAAAGGCACTAAGTAGGTATTTTCAAGTAAAGGATTTTTTTTTGTAAAGGATTTTTAATAGACAGTGTCTTCATTAGCTTTGGATATCTGATGAAAGTCATCTGCAGAGTTATTTCTCTCTCTTCCCTTTTCTTGTGGATCATACTGACTATAGACTCCTCGTGTGTTGAGCTTAAAAGAGCTTCTCCAACTCTGCTTGAAATGTCACAAAACAGAAGAGAGTAACGGCATTGTGTCAGCTCTCAAAACTTATATATCCATAGAAGTTGGGGCAAGGAAATGTGAATCTATAATTAATGGTACAATCATCTTTCATATGTTTGCAATGAGACTATAAGTTGGTGCTCCTGTAAATGGGAAGATGGCAGGCTAACAATTATCAAAAAACAAACAAACAAACAATAAAGGGCTGACCAGTTGACTCTGGGTAAGTGATTTGGGCACTCTTCTCTGGTGCTTTCAACATCACTTGGTTTCCTGTATCTCATCGTCTAGGGTGGTGAGATTCCCACCCCTCCCATGTCAGCATGTGTACTAATGTCACTCTTGGGCAAGTCTCGTTTAGGTAGTCATGTCACTGAAACTCCATGAGTGTAGCTTCCCTGATACTTCTTCTAAAAGATTCATTATTGCAGCAGACCTTCTAGTCCTCTGGATCTCACAATCTTTCTACCCCTTCCCCATTTTCTGTACTGCTCTCTCTGCCTTAGGTACAGGACTTGCACACATAACATTATAGGGACCAAGTAGTTTGTTTTCTGTGTAACAATGCTATAAAAATAGGGGTCAGAGCCAATGGATTTGAGAGAGCAAGACAGGTGTATCTGAGAGGGATCAGACGGATGATAGTACTCATTTTCAAAAATAAAATATATGCAAAAGAGCGCATATTCTTTAATCCAAAATTGAATAGAAAAATAATAAAAGGTTTGGTGTGTGTTGTGTCCTGCACAGATGTACGTAATAAAAGTCTGCCTCAGTCAACAGAAGACTGTGAACTGATACAGACCCAAGCCACATCCACACTACTGTTTTGTGATATTGAAAGTGATATCATGCAATCATGTTCATACCATTGATATTTTGTCAAGTAAAAAAAAATCAAGCCATATAATATGCACTTTAATTAAAAATTAGCCTGTAAACATAGAATGCAATTTGAAATGTATTAACAGTGGTTGTTTTTTTATGGTGAAATTGTAGGTAATTCTATTTTTTTCCCCAAGAAGCTAGCTTTGTCCATAGCAATATATGTTACTGCAATAATAATAACACTATTAAGTATCTCTTAATATATCATACAGGCAATCGAACACATTAGTTAGCTTTTGAGTTACAGAGAGAGAATTAATGTTTGGCAAGGAGAATGAACTGCTCTTTGTATTCGTCAGACTTTCTTAGGAAACCTCAGTTCAGCGAATGTAGAAAGCAGCATTAGAGGTAAATCCTTTGTTTTCAAACAGCATGCTTTTGCCTGTGGTAAGATTTATAACTTTATTGATATTCTCAGTGTGAATGTACTAATGTTAAGCTTAGAGAATTAGAAACATTCTCGGGAAAGTACATTGAAATTTTTAGATTATTATTTTTTTTAATGATACCTGGGGAGCATCATCCTGGTGGCATCCAATTCCGACCCATGTGGCAGGAACAGCATGGTGCTCGCCATCTCGATTGTTCGGTATCAACTGAGAATGTATCACCGTCTCGATAGTGGGGTATCAATTGAGGATATAGAGCATTCTTTGTTTTGGTCACCACAAATGGTTTGCTACCCTCAGAAATATATTTTCAAAATATGGTCTTTATCCCAAAATGCTCCTTTCACAGCACAAACAAATAAGCGAGCACCATGCACTCTCAGTAAAGTGGTTTGCCTTCTGTATCGCACTAAATGGTGATAGCATGATGAGATGCCAGCCTACTGCTTGGCAGGAACAAAACACCAGACCCAGCAGGAAACCTGCAGAGAAGGGAGCTCTGGTTCTAACTGCCAGTCTTCAAGCCAATGCTTCTGATAGCTCCCACAATGGGTCTGAAATTTAGGCAAATGCTGACGGCTTTACTCATTTTATTCTGCTTGGAAGACCGTTTATTTAATCTATGAACAATTAAATTATATTACTTTTTATTAGAAAATTGTGCTTTCTGTTCTTTATTTACTGAAAGAAATAACTTTTTATTTTTCAGAGCTTCCATATGGCTGGGAAAAAATCGATGATCCTATATATGGCACTTACTATGTCGAGTAAGTCTCTAAGCGCGATATTAACTTGTTACTAATACGTTGTGAAATTGTGTTAGCAGTGTATGTACTGAGCATGTGTGGCTAACGGCCCCTTTTATTCCCTTTCATCTGATTCTGAAATGTCCACAAAAGGATCTACCGGCATGGCTTGTGTTTCTCGATTCTGCAGCTGGCTGAGGTGTTGTTCCTTCTCTTGGACTCATGAGTCTGAAACAGTAATTGGAAAGTGTGTTCCACCCGGTCCTCTGAATGAATGATAATTAAAGACACTTAAGTGAACGCCTTTTCATTTTGAAATCAAAATGTTGGGAGCTGGATGCTTGTTTGAAAAAAAAGATGTGCTATTATACCAGATCTGAATTCAATTAACTGAATCAGCCACACCTTCCCATTGAAGTATAAAATAAAAATGTGATGCTTTCTTCTTTGCAGAAGAACACAGTATAGCTTCCGTGTTCTTTTGTGTTGCCCATTGGCCGCTGCACTACATTAACATACCTGATCACAATACAGGCTCTCTGGATCTATACATTATCTAATTCAGACTAAAGATCTACTAATGATTAATTTAACACACATATTTTTTCCTTATGGAAAAACGGTATTCATAATTTTCAAGAATTATGTAATTTACTGTCTAGAACACTCACTCTCCTCTGGTAGAGAATGTCTACCTTTTATCTACCGTGTGGTGCTCCTAAAATTATTGGAGTGACTCACAAAGTTGACTTTATTTCTACTTAAATACTACCCAAGAAATGCAGGGGTTGACAGCCAAAGACTCTCACACTGCCTACCAAATCTGAGCTCCTTTTCTCCTCATCAGAAGCACAGTGGTCAAGGGTTATAGATTAATGGTTTTTTCTCTAGCTTTCTGTGCTTGTATATTCAAGCAGGTCCTGGCCTCTGTTAGGTGTCCAGCCTGTCTTTTTGCCGCAGAGGTTCAGACGAACTGGACCTGTGAACCCCACTGCCCCGAGCCTCTCCTGCTTGAGCACTCAATTGCTTTGATAACCATCACCCCTATGCTCATCGTGAAGCCCCAAGTTTGACTCCACCGTTCATCCCTTCCACAGTTACAGTCAAGGTGAATTCAGCTCGCTCATCACGAGCAGTCTTCTAACACCGTGCTTACTCTCTAATGTTTGGACCCTCAATAGATACAGAAAGGAAGACAACTCCACAGTATCATGCCTGATTCCAAAGAAGAGGGAAGGCTGAAAGGGAGAGGGTGAATATCATGTGTAAATATTTACAAGGACAATGGGACCTATTAAACTGATAATCAACGAAAATTCATGATTTAATAGTAATGAACTTCATCCTTAATTAATCGAAAAGTAAGTTTGCTAGGTCCCAGCTTGGATGCTTGTTCATATTGGTTGGCCATGCTCACAATCAAACCTGCCTGGGAAGGTGCTCTACCACTCAGCCCCATACCCAACGCTCCTAAATTGCATTAATCTACTTGACCAGATTGCAGTATTCCTCAACGTGGAGCATCTGAAGTCTAGAGTGCTTCCACAGGACTGAGATGTGTGACACACCATAGCTCTTTTTAGTACATTACCCTCTGGAATCAATGAACAAAACCGTCCCCTCTGTCCCAGTGTTAGGAAACCCATGAGGATCCAGGTAGGGAATATTTAGGAATCCACACCAGCCTGATCTCTTCCAGTGCACAGGCAACCACTGCCATCAGTTACATGTGGGAGGAACTCTGCGCCCAAGTGTTAGTCACAAAAGCAAGGAAGTGTGCCAGCTCCAGTGTGCAAGTTCCCATTTGCTGACCCCTGCCCTCTTCTAATTCCTCAGATTATCTGTTCATATCTGTCCTCATGTCCTTTGAAACTAATTTCCAATGTTCAATCATGTTTGTCTAATTGGGTCAGAAAATGGTGGATCAAAGTAGCTTAATGTCCCTCTAGTTGATCAAGTTCTGCTATTTGCCATGGCCTTGTGATTGCAGGACTCCTGATAGTGACCTTTATTAGTAACAAGATGTGTGACTATGTCAGGCCAAGCAGAAAATTGAAACAAATAAGCATATAATCTAAACATACAGAGAGCATTGAGTAGAACATTATCCAACTATTTCTCGGAAAAATACTTTCTGAAAACTCGCCAGCATATTTTAAATACCTCAAGTTAGTGTGTATGTATGTATGTTTGTATTGCGTGTATATGTGCATGTACTCATGCTACTTAAAGTAAGAAATATCTTCCATCACAATAAAGAGAGTTTGTGATATGTTTTCATTGGAATATATCTATTTACATTATTATATTTTTATTTATTTATTATATATAAGTACACTGTAGCTGTCTTCAGACACACCAGAAGAGGGCATCCAATCTCATTACAGGTGGTTGTGAGCCACCATGTGGTTACTGGGATTTGAACTCAGGACCTCTGGAAGAGCAGTCAGTGCTCTTAACTGCTGGGCCATCTCTCCAGCCCTACATTATTTTTAAAAACTGTATCATTTCTACTACTCTGCCTTTGACACTGGTGTATATTGGCTCTGAAAGTAGGCCCTGCTTATGAAACTTATCAGTTAGATACATAAGTAGAGGCCATGTAGAGCTTGTAATTCATACAGTATAATTGTTTGGAGTTGGGGGGAGTCTACTAATTTCTTGTATTATTTTATAAAGTAATACATTTCTAGTCTAAATTAAATTATCAAATTTTCTAGTGTAGATATTAAAAAAATACAAGCTATCATTCTGAGACTCCGCTCAGTGGTAGAGTGCTTGCCTGGCATATTCAAAGTTCTAGGTTCAGCTACACCATCACAAGCATGCATGAGTACACATGCGCATACACGCAAACACAAACACACACACTCTCATATTAACATATCATTCATAATTACAGTGATGACATTAATGTAGAATCTTAAGGAATCCTATTTAAAATCCTTAAGATTCAGTTAATCTTGTTTTCAAATGGGGAGCCCTGAAGACACACATACAAGTAACATTAGACAGACTGAGCAGGTTATATTTAGGAATATACATAGACGCACGCAAAAACAACAAGTGACTTCATGTAAGTAAGAGGCCATGAACTTGAAGTAGAGTGGGACAGAGCATATGGAAGGGATTGGGGGCAAGAAAGAGAAGACAGAAATGCAATTAAATTATAAGCTCAGAAATAAAATTGAGAAAAACAAGGTTATCTTTATAGATCTTTGTCAATATACGCCCAAGAACACATTGGCTCCCTAATGCTGCTAATGGCAGTAGTAGCAGTAAGCAGTGGATTTTTTGTAGATGTCTCACTTTTGGTGATTAGTCATACATCCGTTTATGCAATCAGAAGACTGGCTATGAAATAATGAAAAGCATCTGCCTTGTCCAGTTGTTTAAGAAACAACATACAACCTGCATTCTTCATTCCTAGACACAGACGGATGGCCACCATAGTCGCCAGCCACCATAGTCCTCAGCCACCAAGGCAGCATAGAAGCTGCAGAGCAGGCTCCGCCCTCAGCCAAGATCTACAAGTTGAGACCAGTGCTGTGCTTCAGACCCAGTTGTCTTCCACACATTTCCTGCCAGTAGCAAGGCAAATAACAATTCTAGCAACCAATAGCAAAGGTGGTTTGCACAGCTAGGCTGCCGCAAAGCCTTGACTTTGCAGGTTTTGACTGCTGTAACTTACCCAGAATGTTATAATGTTCATACCATGTAAATTAATTTTAAATATTATGGGTGGGATATATCCAAGAGTCCAGAGGAAGAAGTCCTCCTCCTTAACATCATTCCATCAAAATAGTTACTACAAGTTCCATGCACAGAGTGTGCCATGGACTGGGTTGCTCAAAATCCTCCACCACATTGACTGTCCTCCGCAGTGATGACAAAGGAAATGACCTTTAGTTTACAGTTGGGGAAACACATGCTAAAAAAGCCGACTAATTCCCAAGAGACCATATACTGACCACAGGCCATTTGGCTCTAGAGCACAGATTCCAAATTCTTGCTAATATAACTCCCGTAAATTTCACACGTACAACACATAATGTTCCAGACAAACCTTTCAGCCTCAACACTAGGAACAGTGAGGACGCTTTTGAGAACAGGATGACCTCCCTCTAGATCTAAAGCAATTCCACAGCAAGATGCTCAAGGGTGGGAGGCCACACCACCTACCCAGCCCCTTCAAATGAGCTCTTAATACAAGCACTAATGATCCATCGGGTCCTTGCCTGCTTCGGTGAAGAGGGCTCTTGAGCAGGAAACAAGACCCAAAACAAAACGTAAAGCCCCGCTGTTGTGGGGTCTAATCCCAGAACTTGGGGACACTCGTTTGCAGCATATAGGACTGTATTTTAAGGACACTGGGCCCTACTTGATATGTCTCATGTCATCTGCACGTCAGGCAGCTAGACTGAGCTCGAATCTAAATGCCAGCCAGAAGAAGTAAGGCCAGTTTCCCTGATAGACCATGCTAGCACTGCACTTAGCAATGTATTAAGAAGTCCTGGAGCTGCTAACTAGACATGTAACTGTCATCGGTCATAAAGAACGGGGAAAAAATTAATGCAGAAAGTGCAAACTGTAGCACTGAGCAACTGTGGCTTTTGTATAGACACGGATTTCTCTCCCCCTTTGTGAAATTATGTCTGCTGGCTACATTCAGGCTTTAATGGCAGTTACACAATTTGCTTAAGTAGCTTATCCAGAAGACACAGTTTCCTGGGATGGCTTTTCTGCAAGCTGCCTCCTCTGGCACAGGAAGAGAAGCCAGCCATAGAACGGCATTTAAAATCATAGTGAGGACTGACAGATATGATTCTCATGCAAGGCTTTAAAAGTTCCTCTTGTGATGTCACACACCTGCTACTATGAACCATTTACTCGTGTGCGGTTCCCAAGGGTGCTGCCTGCTATCAACGTCACGTTGAGCGTTAAGGGACAATCATCCACTGCCTGGCTAGCAGTGAGCTTTGCCCTGGTGTATGATGTCAGAAAGTAGCTGAAGAGCCTTGGATCCAAAAAACAATCACAGTGCATGGTTGCCGTTCTCCTCAGTCATTTTCTAAATTTTCCAAGGCAGGGGGAAGGCTCTTAGCTTCAAGTTTTTCTTTAAAACACAGGTGTAAAACATGCACAGTTAGAAATGAGGAGAGTGCCTAAAATCTTGCTTTCTATTGGGTGAGGCCCAAAGGTACTGTTTCAGTTCTGCTCTCTTCTTAAACACCCAGAATATGTTTGATGATTTTTAATACCTGTTCAACAAGCAAGTGTTTTCTCCGCCTTGTACATTAATGTGAGTGGAAATGCTGAACAGAAGGTAGGACGACGAAAGGGTCCAGTATGTTGGGTGAATTCTGTGTTTTGTGAACAGTTTGGGGGCCTCTCCATTATGTCTTCTTAGCCACATGGATGTGCTGCACAGTGGCTTGGCATGCAAGTCCTGCAGCTTCCTGGGTCGTGGGTAGGTAGATTGTAGTAGATTGGGGAAAGGATGAGGAGAAAAACAGAGAAAGCGCAGCAGGAGGGCAAGTGTTTACTGTGCATGGAGTATGGACTCCATTTCCTCAGAGCACAGAAACTCACGAGGATGAAATACTTGGACACAGCTAGGCATTTTCACTCCACTGTTAGTATGTAGCACAAGTCTGCCATAGTTATTCAATGATGTGGTTTTTATCTTCTATTTATTAAGAAGATAACATGTGTGGTGTGTGGGGGAGTGTATGTGTGCACGTGCATGTGTGTGCACGTGCGCACGTGTGTTCTTCTTTTGGTAATACCTGGCTTTCCAGTAACTTCCTGATCACAATATACCCCACAAAGTGAACAGTTTTTTTTTCTTTTTTTCGGAGCTGGGGACCAAACCCAGGGCCTTGCGCTTGCTAGGCAAGTGCTCTACCACTGAGCTAAATCCCCAACCCCAAAGTGAACAGTTTTAATGAAAATTTTGATTTGTCAACATACATATAACTTATTGTCATGGCCAGAAATGCACCACACTGAGTAACAATAGCACTGTTGATAATGCTACAGGCCAGGTATTTCTGAGGAAGGACTGCAAGAGGGTGGTGCAACTGGGGCTGCTGGAGAGCTAGAGGTTCCAGGGACATATGTATACAAGGAGATTATAATGCCTGGGTGCCTAGCACTTATGTCATCTGAAGTCTCTGGGAATTCGTGATAGTAACTCTAGAAATAACCGCGATAAGGCACACCTTAGCATTCAGCATGCTTTCACATTAATTATCCAGATGCTAATCATCACATTCTCGAAGGGAAAACCAAACCTCTGAGTTCTCCAAGGGCGTACGGCCAGTAAGGCTGAGCTATGCCAGAATCAGCAAAATGGGCCCCAATGAAACAGCCGTTCGAGATGCTGTTCAGGTCTTATACTTTGCAAAGTATTTATTAAATGACCCTGAAGCAAAACACTTTGGGGTGAGACAAAAGGTACCAGACTAGAAATGGTGACGTATTCTTTATATTGGCAGATGCGTGAAAGTTAAAGTGTCTGTATCCAGGAGTACACACGTTCTATATAATCAGCTGCTTCCCTCCTACACGATGACTTTCTCCTCTTGCTCTCCCTGATTGAGCCATGTGGATGTCAGTTTTGTGTATCAGTTCGCCCCACCTGAGGAAGACAAGGATTCATGCTTTCTAAGAGAGCTGAGTCAGTAATAACTTAGTGAGGTAAACACATGATATTTTTTGGCAGATAACTTCCATAATTTTTTAAAAGATTTATTCATTTATTATATATAAGTACACTGTTGCTGTATTCAGATACACCAGAAGAGGACATCGGATCTCTTTACAGATGGTTGTGAGCCACCATGTGGTTGCTGGGAATTGAACTCAGAACCTCTGGAAGAGCAGTCGGTGCTCTTAACCACTGAGCCATCTCTCCAGTCCCAACTTCCATAATTTTAATAGATAACAAGACAATAGCAAGAGATAAGAAGATACTACCACTCTAGCGTCAGGTCTTCTTTGAGAATTTTATACATACAATGATTTCCATTATTTCCCACTACTCTCCCCACCCCTCAGCTCCTCCTGTGTCCTTTCACTCCGTCTCAAGTTCATGGCATCTTCTCTTTCAGTTATTATTGTTACATATGTGTACATAGAATATATAATATCTAATTATTGTATAAAGCACATAACATTGTATTGTGTGCACAAGTTTACCGCTCACCGTGTAGGATTAGATAGCCCATCAAGGAGTTCATCCCTGGAGAGAACCGATTTCCCCTTTTAGAGGACATTAGCAGCTATACCTCTTTATCCAGGCTGGGACCTTGTGAAAATGGCCCTGTCAAGGCTGGCATGTCAACTGCTGACAGCATCACGTAGGTCTTGTTTAAGCCGCCATGTTGTTGGATTGCATGGTTGCAGCTTCACTCTCAAATCTAGAAGACCGTACCTGTCAGCAGTTAGAGTACTTCTGACCTGTCTTCCCTGATTTCCCCTGAGCCTCAAGTTTAAAAATTGTGTCAAGTTAGATTGTCTGGGGTTGAGCACCATACTGTCACTCATCAAAGATAAATATGCGTAGACAAATTGTCTTTAAGCATTTTTAACAAATTTAAATGAAACCCTTATTGGGGTGTTTTTAAAGAAGATAGATACAGGCAAATATCCTAATAGCGACACAGTACCCTGGGTGGCAACGGGGCGGGGAAACTCACGGCAGAGGCAGATGTATTGAGTACGCAGACCCCGAGTCCTCATCAGACCAGGGGAAAAAGGGCAGAAATACCATAGGTAGAGGCAGTACGTGGTGTTGTATTCACCATGCCTCCTGCTAATCTATTTTGTCCATAAGACCATGAAGAACATGACAGTGTCCTAGCAAAGGAAGATGGGGAGGACGTCAAGACCCAGGAGCTATTGTTCATGGGAGTCACAGACAACTTTTCTAACTGGATGTGAGATGTGTGGGAAGTGGTATTTCTACAGAAAGAGGGCTTAAAGGCCTATGGGTAGTGCCATCCCTAAGGAGGGATCCATATTCCACATAGCTGAGTGCTAAAGTGACACGGAGCCTGAAGCTAGCATCTTTCTTTGGCTCATTCTGTTGGCTTCTTGCTAATGCCATGTAATAAGTCGTTCATTGTCCAATTATTTGCAAAACAACTCTTCTACCTTACGAACACAATTTCTCTGCAGAGTAGGTGAGTTTTCTGCATTCCGTGCAGGATCTAGAGATGATCTCTTGCTAACAGTCTGTCATGACAGACTTCAGAGTCTCTTCTCGGCCTAAGAAACAGTTCTAAAGTTAACACACGAAGTAAAAATTGCACAGAGTCAAAATTATCCTGAAGTTACCCAGGGTGGTTCAGTGTTAGAGATTTGCATACTAAAAGAACACCATTGTGTTAGCAACGAATACTTTCAGGAGTTGAAGCAGTTTTCAGGCGGTTGGTTCTTTGGTTTTTTTCATAGCTAGGGAAGAGGGATATTTAACTTAGAGGGATATCAATATTATCAGAGGTCTGCCACAATCTGGACAAAACGAGGCATCGGGAATTGGCGCCATGTCTAAGACTCTATAATTGAATAAAACAGGTAATGTCCATCCAGCAAAGCAAACTATAAATCGCCCTAGCCCACACAAAAACTGTAATTCACCTCATCATGAGTTGGGAGAATTCTTTTCAGAATCCTTTCTCTGTGTCATGGAGCGTGATGTCGTAATAGTTCACATCCTAAGTATGCACGATTTCTGATAAACAGGTTGGCACAGAGTTTCACGTAAGCTCCCTGACGCTGGCCTGTTAAATGAATGCTTTAGATTGGTTAGTGGCTAAGGTCTCTTAAAGCTCAAGGACCATGCACTGCACCTCGTGCTAGCACGGATAAACCTGGCCATGTTCCTTTATTAAGCCTCATGGCTCTCTCATTATAGCTGCACATCAAAGCATACTTAAAATTTTTAAGTATTTCCATTCGAGTTCTGCTTCTGTTTGGCTAGATGGCAACATATGTCACCATTATTTTGTATTAATAATTACAATGGTAATGGGTCTTATGGAATGAACACTTCCCTAAATGGTGAACTGTTACAATAAACTATGGAGAAAACGCAGAAAATCACTTGACACACAGAGTCCTGAGACTGGTATTAAGTTGTCATTGAAAATGAAGAAGGATAAAAGATACATCTCTAGACAAAATCATGATAAGAATATGTTTAATGTTTATTTTCTATATGTATAAATGCTTTGCATGCATGTATATTTATATACAGATTCATTCAAAACCCAGGAATTATACAAGAAGGAGACAGATCCCCTAGAATTGGGATTACAGACCCTTGTGAGGGGCTCGATGGACGCTGAGAACCCAATTCCTCTTTAAGAGGACCGAGTGTTAAGCCTCCAGACCCAAGAAAAATATTCTTATACATTATCAGAGCTGACTGCATTAAAGGGAGAGATACCTTTCTATTTTTAAGAATAAAAGCAACATCGTTAAGCACAACTTTTTACTACAGTTAACAGATATCTTCATCCTTAACTAGCTGAAAGACAGACTGAGCTCTTAGTGTAATCAAAAGGGGAGATCCTCCTATTTTCTTTATTAAATTTTATGTTTAATTCCAATGTAAAGAAGATGAATCTGTAACTCTCAAGAACACCAGTGTGCTTTGGGGGCTGAGGCTACATATCCTACAGGGAGAGAAACACCATTTGCTAGGATATGTATGTAGGTTAGTGATTTTAATCTAAGTTTAATCTAGAAGAAACTCATCAGCCTGCCTTATAGTCCCAACAACTCAGAAGGCTGAGGCGGAAGGATATAAGTTTGAAGGCATCTCTGGGCATCAGAGTGAGTTTAATGCCAGCCAGGAAAATTTAGTGAGACGCTGTCTCATATAGTAAAAAGTAGGAGGGGAGGACTGGGGCTCTATCTCAGCGGTAAGAAATTTACCTAAACTCTGTGAAGCCCTGCCTTTATTTTCCACTACCACAAAAAGAAAAAAGAAAACCACTCATCATTGTTATTTTCAAACACTCAGTCTCACCTGTTGAGCCAATGATGACAATATACCTTAGCCCAGCTATCCATTAACCAGTCATTTACAGAGGTTAACAAAGTTCCCTGCAACTTTTCCACCTCACTTTTACAGTGACTGTATTTTGAAGACTGGTAAGATGATAGGAGAGACTGACCGACTGCCTTGTTTTCTGTAGTATTACCAGGAATTTCGTTTGATACATTGACCTCATATGTAATCTCCAAGAAAGTCCCCTCGCTTAACATTAGTAGACCTTGAGAAATAATTCAACAGATAATGGCGGTGGTAGTGGTGATAGTGGTGGTGGTGGTGGTAGTGGTGGCGGTGGTGGTGGTGGTGGTGCTGGTGCTGGTGCTGGTGCTGGTGCTGGTGCTGGTGCTGGTGCTGGTGCTGGTGCTGGTGATTGCTCAGATTTATAGGCTGATGTAACCTTCAGATTTTTTAGTTTGTGATCTTCCTGCTTTTGCCCTCAAAGTACCAGAATTACAAGCATATGTCACTGTGCCCTGCTAGCAATTACCTTTATGAAGCATTTGGCATGCATTAGGTCTGCTACAAAACCCATTTAACCATCATCATAATACCTTATGACAGATGCTATTATTTCTGAAATGTAAAGACACCAAGCCATCAAGGTAGCTGTTGAGAGAAGTACAGTCTGAGGCAGGGCTTAAGAAACTTTACTGTCCACATTTCATTCTCCACTCCCAGACCCTAAGTAACCCAAATAGTAAATGAGCTAAAACTCACAGTGCTTTGTCTTTAAACACGTCCATGTAGTTTATTTTCTAATTTGCCCCTCAAAATGCCCCTGTGATTTGAGGTGGATGTATGCAGGTGAGACAGTTTGAGTCAGGGAGCACGAGGGACCTTCTCAAAAGGAGAAGTGCTTCCTGCACATGTTTGTGAAGAAGCATTCCCTTTAAATGAAGCTTGAGCCCTCATTCTGGTTTGCTCTCAGGAATGATAAAATGGAGGGCTGAAGGGGTAAAGGCTGTCCTACTGTCACCTGCAGCCATGTATAAATAAAGGCCTTCTCACCAAGCCTGACAACATGAACTTGATCCTTAGATACTTACACTCCCGCTCTGAGCTCCGTATGTATGTTATGGCATCAGTGCCCCACCCCCACGAAGCAAACAAATGTAAGAAAAAGTGAAAGAACTTTAAAAATGAGAAATTGACAGCTCTACCTCCTAAGAGGCTTGGGAAGTACAGCAGAGACATCCAGGAGATAGAGAATGCCAGCGCCAAGCGTCTCTTTTTCTCTGTCACTCCACACTGCTCAGGGTCTGCTAGTGAGTGCAGCATATGTGGAGTGAGAAATCCACCATTTAAATGAGGTCGCCGCGAGAGTGGAAGTGGGGCAGGTCTCCCAAGCCCTCAGACACCACCTTATAGAGTGACATTTCCACTGCTTTCTGTACTAAAAGTGAGAAGGACCTGTCACCGACAGCTCAAGAGAGCACTTCAAGATGTTTGAGATGAGCGTTAACGAGTTTGTATTTTTGTGAGCATCCTCATTTTTCTCCACAAGTACCTTTGGTCCTGTTCATCAGTCATAACTCAAAGTCATAGTCCATATTCAAATCATAGGATCAGTAAGGACAAAGAGTTGGTGCTCTTAGCATTCTGTCTAAGCTCCACCCCCAGTTACCTGGCAACAGCCAGGTATACCTGACACCATAAAAGGGGCTGCTTGCCCCCCTCCTCTCTCTCTTGCTCTCATTCTCTTTTTTTTTTTTATTAACTTGAGTATTTCTTATATAAATTTCGAGTGTTATTCCCTTTCCCGGTTTCCGGGCAAACATCCCCCTCCCCCCTCCCCTTCCTTATGGGTGTTCCCCTCCCAACCCTCCCCCCATTGCCGCCCTCCCCCCATAGACTAGTTCAATGGGGGTTCAGTCTTAGCAGGACCCAGGGCTTCCCCTTCCACTGGTGCTCTTACTAGGATATTCATTGCTACCTATGGGGTCAGAGTCCAGGGTCAGTCCATGCATAGTCTTTAGGTAGTGGCTTAGTCCCTGGAAGCTATGGTTGCTTGACATTGTTGTACTTTTGGGGTCTCGAGCCCCTTCAAGCTCTTCCAGTTCTTTCTCTGATTCCTTCAACAGGGGACCTATTCTCAGCTCAGTGGTTTGCTGCTGGCATTCGCCTCTGTATTTGCTGTATTCTGGCTGTGTCTCTCAGGAGCGATCTACATCCGGCTCCTGTCGGTCTGCACTTCTTTGCTTCATCCATCTTGTCTAATTGGGTGGCTGTATATGTATGGGCCACATGTGGGGCAGGCTCTGAATGGGTGTTCCTTCAGTCTCTCTTTTAATCTTTGCCTCTCCCTTCCCTGCCAAGGGTATTCTTTTTCCTCATTTAAAGAAGGAGTTAAGCATTCACATTTTGATCATCCATCTTGAGTTTCGTTTGTTCTAGGGATCTAGGGTAATTCAAGCATTTGGGCTAATAGCCACTTATCAATGAGTGCATACCATGTATGTCTTTCTGTGATTGGGTTAGCTCACTCAGGATGATATTTTCCAGTTCCAACCATTTGCCTACGAATTTCATAGACTCGTTGTTTTTGATAGCTGAGTAATATTCCATTGTGTAGATGTACCACATTTTCTGTATCCATTCCTCTGTTGAAGGGCATCTGGGTTCTTTCCAGCTTCTGGCTATTATAAATAAGGCTGCAATGAACATAGTGGAGCACGTGTCGCTTTTATATGTTGAGGCATCTTTTGGGTATATGCCCAAGAGAGGTATAGCTGGATCCTCAGGCAGTTCAATGTCCAATTTTCTGAGGAACCTCCAGACTGATTTCCAGAATGGTTTTACCAGTCTGCAATCCCACCAACAATGGAGGAGTGTTCCTCTTTCTCCACATCCTCGCCAGCATCTGCTGTCACCTGAGTTTTTGATCTTAGCCATTCTCACTGGTGTGAGGTGAAATCTCAGGGTCGTTTTGATTTGCATTTCCCTTATGACTAAAGATGTTGAACATTTCTTTAGGTGTTTCTCAGCCATTCGGCATTCCTCAGCTGTGAGTTCTTTGTTTAGCTCTGAACCCCATTTTTTAATAGGGTTATTTGTTTCCCTGCGGTGTAACTTCTTGAGTTCTTTGTATATTTTGGATATAAGGCCTCTATCTGTTGTAGGATTGGTAAAGATCTTTTCCCAATCTGTTGGTTGCCGTTTTGTCCTAACCACAGTGTCCTTTGCCTTACAGAAGCTTTGCAGTTTTATGAAATCCCATTTGTCGATTCTTGATCTTAGAGCATAAGCCATTGGTGTTTTGTTCAGGAAATTTTTTCCAGTGCCTATGTGTTCCAGATGCTTCCCTAGTTTTTCTTCTATTAGTTTGAGTGTGTCTGGTTTGATGTGGAGGTCCTTGATCCACTTGGACTTAAGCTTTGTACAGGGTGATAAGCATGGATCGATCTGCATTCTTCTACATGTTGCCCTCCAGTTGAACCAGCACCATTTGCTGAAAATGCTATCTTTTTTCCATTGGATGGTTTTGGCTCCTTTGTCAAAAATCAAGTGACCATAGGTGTGTGGGTTCATTTCTGGGTCTTCAATTCTATTCCATTGGTCTATCTGTCTGTCTCTGTACCAATACCATGCAGTTTTTATCACTATTGCTCTGTAATACTGCTTGAGTTCAGGGATAGTGATTCCCCCTGAAGTCCTTTTATTGTTGAGGATAGCTTTAGCTATCCTAGGTTTTTTGTTATTCCAGATGAATTTGCAAATTGTTCTCTCTAACTCTTTGAAGAATTGGATTGGTATTTTGATGGGGATTGCATTGAATCTGTAGATTGCTTTTGGTAAAATGGCCATTTTTACTATATTAATCCTGCCAATCCATGAGCATGGGAGATCTTTCCATCTTCTGAGGTCTTCTTCAATTTCTTTCCTCAGTGTCTTGAAGTTCTTATTGCACAGATCTTTTACTTGCTTGGTTAAAGTCACACCGAGGTACTTTATATTATTTGGGTCTATTATGAAGGGTGTCGTTTCCCTAATTTCTTTCTCGGCTTGTTTCTCTTTTGTATAGAGGAAGGCAACTGATTTATTTGAGTTAATTTTATACCCAGCCACTTTGCTGAAGTTGTTTATCAGCTTTAGTAGTTCTCTGGTGGAACTTTTGGGATCACTTAAATATACTATCATGTCATCTGCAAATAGTGATATTTTGACCTCTTATTTTCCGATCTGTATCCCCTTGATCTCCTTTTGTTGTCTGATTGCTCTGGCTAGAACTTCAAGAACTATATTGAATAAGTAGGGAGAGAGTGGGCAGCCTTGTCTAGTCCCTGATTTTAGTGGGATTGCTTCAAGTTTCTCTCCATTTAGTTTAATGTTAGCAACTGGTTTGCTGTATATGGCTTTTACTATGTTTAGGTATGGGCCTTGAATTCCTATTCTTTCCAGGACTTTTATCATGAAGGGGTGTTGAATTTTGTCACATGCTTTCTCAGCATCTAATGAAATGATCATGTGGTTTTGTTCTTTCAGTTTGTTTATATAATGGATCACGTTGATGGTTTTCTGTATATTAAACCATCCCTGCATGCCTGGGATGAAGCCTACTTGATCATAGTGGATGATTGTTTTGATGTGCTCTTGAATTCGGTTTGCCAGAATTTTATTGAGTATTTTTGCGTCGATATTCATAAGGGAAATTGGTCTGCAGTTCTCTTTCTTTGTAGTGTCTTTGTGTGGTTTAGGTATAAGAGTAGTTGTGGCTTCGTAGAAGGAATTCGGTAGTGCTCCATCTGTTTCAATTTTGTGGAATAGTTTGGATAATATTGGTATGAGGTCTTCTATGAAGGTTTGATAGAATTCTGCACTAAACCCGTCTGGACCTGGGCTCTTTTTGGTTGGGAGACCTTTAATGACTGCTTCTATTTCCTTAGGAGTTATGGGGTTGTTTTACTGGTTTATCTGTTCCTGATTTAACTTCGATACCTGGTATCTGTCTAGGAAATTGTCCATTTCCTGAAGATTTTCAAATTTTGTTGAATATAGGTTTTTATAGTAAGATCTGATGATTTTTTGAATTTCCTCTGAATCTGTAGTTATGTCTCCCTTTTCATTTCTGATTTTGTTAATTTGGACGCACTCTCTGTGTCCTCTCGTTAGTCTGGCTAAGGGTTTATCTATCTTGTTGATTTTCTCAAAGAACCAACTTTTGGTTCTGTTGATTCTTTCTATGGTCCTTTTTGTTTCTACTTGGTTGATTTCAGCTCTGAGTTTGATTATTTCCTGCCTTCTACTCCTCCTGGGTGTATTTGCTTCTTTTTGTTCTAGAGCTTTTAGGTGTGTTGTCAAGCTGCTGACATATGCTCTTTCCTGTTTCTTTCTGCAGGCACTCAGCGCTATGAGTTTTCCTCTTAGCACAGCTTTCATTGTGTCCCATAAGTTTGGGTACGTTGTATCTTCATTTTCATTTAATTCTAAAAAGTTTTTAATTTCTTTCTTTATTTCTTCCTTGACCAGGTTATCATTGAGTAGAGCATTGTTCAATTTCCACATATATGTGGGCATTCTTCCCTTATTGTTATTGAAGACCAGTTTTAGGCCGTGGTGGTCCGATAGCACGCATGGGATTATTTCTATCTTTCTGTACCTGTTGAGGCCTGTTTTTTGACCAATTATATGGTCAATTTTGGAGAAAGTACCATGAGGAGCTGAGAAGAAGGTATATCCTTTTGCTTTAGGATAGAATGTTCTATAATGGATCAAGGACCTCCACATCAAACCAGACACACTCAAACTAATAGAAGAAAAACTAGGGAAGCATCTGGAACACATGGGGACTGGAAAAAATTTCCTGAACAAAACACCAATGGCTTATGCTCTAAGATCAAGAATCGACAAATGGGATCTCATAAAACTGCAAAGCTTCTGTAAGGCAAAGGACACGGTGGTTAGGACAAAACGGCAACCAACAGATTGGGAAAAGATCTTTACCAATCCTACAACAGATAGAGGCCTTATATCCAAAATATGCAAAGAACTCAAGAAGTTACACCGCAGGGAAACAAATAACCCTATTAAAAAATGGGGTTCAGAGCTAAACAAAGAATTCACAGCTGAGGAATGCCGAATGGCTGAGAAACACCTAAAGAAATGTTCAACATCTTTAGTCATAAGGGAAATGCAAATCAAAACAACCCTGAGATTTCACCTCACACCAGTGAGAATGGCTAAGATCAAAAACTCAGGTGACAGCAGATGCTGGCGAGGATGTGGAGAAAGAGGAACACTCCTCCATTGTTGGTGGGATTGCAGACTGGTAAAACCATTCTGGAAATCAGTCTGGAGGTTCCTCAGAAAATTGGACATTGAACTGCCTGAGGATCCAGCTATACCTCTCTTGGGCATATACCCAAAAGATGCCTCAACATATAAAAGCGACACGTGCTCCACTATGTTCATCGCAGCCTTATTTATAATAGCCAGAAAATGGAAAGAACCGAGATGCCCTTCAACAGAGGAATGGATACAGAAAATATGGTACATCTACACAATGGAATATTACTCAGCTATCAAAAACAACGAGTCTATGAAATTCGTAGGCAAATGGTTGGAACTGGAAAATATCATCCTGAGTGAGCTAACCCAATCACAGAAAGACATACATGGTATGCACTCATTGATAAGTGGCTATTAGCCCAAATGCTTGAATTACCCTAGATCCCTAGAACAAACGAAACTCAAGACGGATGATCAAAATGTGAATGCTTCACTCCTTCTTTAAATGAGGAAAAAGAATACCCTTGGCTGGGAAGGGAGAGGCAAAGATTAAAACAGAGACTGAAGGAACACCCATTCAGAGCCTGCCCCACATGTGGCCCATACATATACAGCCACCCAATTAGACAAGATGGATGAAGCAAAGAAGTGCAGACCGACAGGAGCCGGATGTAGATCGCTCCTGAGAGACACAGCCAGAATACAGCAAATACAGAGGCGAATGCCAGCAGCAAACCACTGAGCTGAGAATAGGTCCCCCGTTGAAGGAATCAGAGAAAGAACTGGAAGAGCTTGAAGGGGCTCGAGACCCCAAAAGTACAACAATGTCAAGCAACCAGAGCTTCCAGGAACTAAGCCACTACCTAAAGACTATATATGGACTGACCCTGGACTCTGACCCCATAGGTAGCAATGAATATCCTAGTAAGAGCACCAGTGGAAGGGGAAGCCCTGGGTCCTGCTAAGACTGAACCCCCAGTGAACTAGACTATGGGGGGAGGGCGGCAATGGGGGGAGGGTTGGGAGGGGAACACCCATAAGGAAGGGGAGGGGGGAGGGGGATTTTGCCCGGAAACCGGGAAAGGGAATAACACTTGAAATGTATATAAGAAATACTCAAGTTAATAAAAAAAAAAAAAGATAAAAAAAAAAGTAAATTTCACAAATTATAAAAACACTTATTAAATCTCATACTTAATATTACTCCAAGAGAGACCTTGGGTCCACTACAAGTGCAGCATGTGCTATTACCCACTGATCCATCTCCCTAGTCCGTTTGGAAAATTTAATGGATTATCCAGTATGATGCTCATGAAACTAGTAAGGGGGAAAGGAAAGCAGCCTGTTGTGTGAATTTACCCACAAGATAAGCACCCTTGTTCTCATCTGTTCTGCTCAAACTGTTCCAGAAGCATCTATCCAGAGCAAACCATTAAAAAAATCAATTAAAACATGCAATTAAGAAGGACAAAATGAAATTAAAGCTACTCTTAGATGAAAAAAAAAAAAGAATGTTCTATAAATATCCGTTAAGTCCATTTGGCTCATGACTTCTCTTAGTCTGTCGACATCACTGTTTAATTTCTGTTTCCATGATCTGTCCATTGATGAGAGTGGGGTGTTGAAATCTCCCACTATTATTGTGTGAGGTGCAATGTGTGTTTTGAGCTTTAGTAAGGTTTCTTTTACATATGTAGGTGCCCTTGTATTTGGGGCATAGATATTTAGGATTGAGAGTTCATCTTGGTGGATTTTTCCTTTGATGAATATGAAGTGTCCTTCCTTATCTTTTTTGATGACTTTTAGTTGGAAATTGATTTTATTTGATATTAGAATGGCTACTCCAGCTTGCTTCTTCTGACCATTTGCTTGGAAAGTTGTTTTCCAGCCTTTCACTCTGAGGTAGTGTCTATCTTTGTCTCTGAGGTGTGTTTCCTGTAGGCAGCAGAATGCAGGGTCCTCGTTGCGTATCCAGTTTGTTAATCTATGTCTTTTTATTGGGGAGTTGAGGCCATTGATATTGAGAGATATTAAGGAATAGTGATTATTGCTTCCCTTTATATTCATATTTGGATGTGAGGTTATGTTTGTGTGCTTTCATTCTCTTTGTTTTGTTGCCAAGACGATTAGTTTCTTGCTTCTTCTAGGGTATAGCTTGCCTCCTTATGTTGGGCTTTACCATTTATTATCCTTTGTAGTGCTGGATTTGTAGAAAGATATTGTGTAAATTTGGTTTTGTCATGGAATATCTTGGTTTCTCCATCAATGTTCATTGAGAGTTTTGCTGGATACAGTAACCTGGGCTGGCATTTGTGCTCTCTTAGGGTCTGTATGACATCAGTCCAGGATCTTCTGGCCTTCATAGTTTCTGGCGAGAAGTCTGGTGTGATTCTGATAGGTCTCCCTTTATATGTTACTTGACCTTTTTCCCTTACTGCTTTTAATAGTCTTTCTTTATTTTGTGCGTTTGGTGTTTTGACAATTATGTGACGGGAGGTGTTTCTTTTCTGGTCCAATCTATTTGGAGTTCTGTAGGCTTCTTGTATGTCTATGGGTATCTCTTTTTTTAGGTTAGGGAAGTTTTCTTCTATGATTTTGTTGAAGATATTTACTGGTCCTTTGACCTGGGAGTCTTCACTCTCTTCTATACCTATTATCCTTAGGTTTGATCTTCTCATTAAGTCCTGGATTTCCTGTATGTTTTGGACCAGTAGCTTTTTCCGCTTTACATTATCTTTGACAGTTGAGTCAATGATTTCTATGGAATCTTCTGCTCCTGAGATTCTCTCTTCCATCTCTTGTATTCTGTTGGTGAAGCTTGTATCTACAGCTCCTTGTCTCTTCTTTTGGTTTTCTATATCCAGGGTTGTTTCCATGTGTTCTTTCTTGATTGCTTCTATTTCCATTTTTAATTCCTTCAACTGTATGATTGTGTTTTCCTGGAATTCTTTCAGGGATTTTTGTGTCTCCTCTCTATGGGCTTCTACTTGTTTATTTATGTTTTCCTGGAATTCTTTCAGGGATTTTTGTGTCTCCTCTCTATGGGCTTCTACTTGTTTATTTATGTTTTCCTGGAATTCTTTCAGGGATTTTTGCGATTCTTTCAGGCATTTTTGCGATTCCTCTCTGTAGGCTTCTACTTGTTCTCTAAGGGAGTTCTTCATGTCTTTCTTGAAGTCCTCCACCATCATGATCAAATATAATTTTGAAAATAGATCTTGCTTTTCTGGTGTGTTTGGATATTCCATGTTTGTTTTGATGGGAGAATTGGGCTCCGATGGTGCCATGTAGTCTTGGTTTCTGTTGCTTGGGTTCCTGCGCTTGCCTCTCGCCATCAGATTATCTCTAGTGTTACTTTGTTCTGCTATTTCTGACAGTGGCTAGACTGTCCTATAAGCCTGTGTGTCAGGAGTGCTGTAGACCTGTTTTCCTCTCTTTCAGTCAGTTATGGGGACAGAGTGTTCTGCTTTCGGGCGTGTAGTTTTTCCTCTCTACAGGTCTTCAGCTGTTCCTGTGGGCCTGTGTCTTGAGTTCACCAGGCAGCTTTCTTGCAGCAGAAAATTTGGTCTTACCTGTGGTCCTGAGGCTCAAGTTTGCTCTTGGGGTGCTGCCCACGGGCTCTCTGCAGCGGCAGCAACCAGGAAGACCTGTGCTGCCCCTTCCGGGAGCTTCAGTGCACCAGGGTTCCAGATGGTCTTTGGCTTTTTCCTCTGGCGTCCGAGATGTGTGTGCAGGGAGCAGTCTCTTCTGGTTTCCCAGGCTTGTCTGCCTCTCTGAAGGTTTAGCTCTCCCTCCCACGGGATTTGGGTGCAGAGAACTGTTTATCCGGTCTGTTTCTTTCAGGTTCCGGAGGTGTCTCAGGCAGGGGTCCTGCCGCTCCTGGGCCCTCCCCCACGGGAGCCCAGAGGCCTTATACAGTTTCCTCTTGGGCCAGGGATGTGGGCAGGGGTGAGCAGAGTTGGTGGTCTCTTCCGCTCTGCAGCCTCAGGAGTGCCCACCTGACCAGGCGGTTGGGTCTCTCTCTCACCGGGTCTCGCTCTCATTCTCTTTTGCTCTTACCCTCTTTCCCCTTTGTCCCTTCTCTCCCCATTTCCCTCCCCCCTTCTCTCCACGTGCTCATGGCCAGCCTCTACTCCCCCTCCTCCCCCTGCCCCTCCTCCCCCTGCCCCTCTTCCCCCTTCCCCTCTCTCTCTCTCTCTCTCTCTCTCTCTCTCTCTCTCTCTCTCTCTCTCTCTCTCTGCCCTACTATCCTCTTACCTCCCCTCCCCATGCCCTGAATAAACTCTATTCTATACTATATCGTCATGTGGCTGGTCCCTCAGGGAGAATGGATGCCTCAGCATCCTTTCCCCAGACCCCCATAGAACATAATCCCATCTCTCCTTATCCTTTTATAAATACATTGGTGCCAAAACCCAGGATCGAACCAGGGACACGGGACATATCCTCTCTTTATCTTTTTATAAACACATCATATGGTGCCAACAGGTGCCACACCAACCTTGACAAAAACTAAAAGACAACCTTTGAAGAGAAAGTTCTGGTTTGATCTACTGGCTTATTTTGTTGCCATTTTACTTCTGATTTTTCAATACATAAAACATTCACACACGCCCAAATTTCCACTGTGGCACAGTCGCTCACTGTTTCTATGTAAATAACTCCTGAGTTCTCAAGGTATTATTAAATATATCAAAATAATATTCTGTGATTTCACACTCGTGTTTTTAGAATATCTGCAGATAATTTAGAGTGTAATTGAAATTTCCAGTTTCATATTGAAAATGGAAATGACACTCACCTTGCAGAAGCATTAGCAGATACATATTCTGCATGCATGACTATGAGAAATTTGCTTGAAAAGTAAATATACAGTTGTTTCGGAACCATGTAAATCAACGTTCTTGAATTTTGGCACTGCGCAGAGCAGGGCTAATTTCCTGTATCAACTGGGAGATATGCCAAAAAAAAAAGTTTACCCATTTTGAGCAAGAGGTAAGCTTTTGAGCCCAGTGAGCCAAGTATCTGGCATGAGAACTAGACCAGATAAATATTAACCCCTTTCTTCCTCTCTTTATTTTCTCAATTCAACCACTTGAGACATCTATGAACCAAGTTTAAATCTGAACAGGAACAAAGTAGCTTGAAAAGTGGGGGTACCCTTCTGAACCCATCTAATCTTTCTAAGAGCTTCGGGAGGGAGATCCCAAGAGCAGCCCAGTGCAGGGGCACACATTTGTAGTTTGAAAAAGAACAAGCACGGTATTAGGGAGCACATTCCCCACCACTCTTAGAGGAAACTATCCTCAGTCCACAATGCTTTGAAATCACTGGTAATGTACTCAGAGTGTTAATTATGTAAACTCTGCAATGACACCCAGCATTCAGCAATCTGCTAAAAACACCAGTTGTCCAACCACCACCATCATCCTCTGTTTCTGATGCTGCTGGACCTTTGTTCTTCCATTCAGTTTTATTGCTCGCCCCACCCCCATTCTCTCGGTGTCTCTTTAACTTTTGAAATTACACCTTCCTGCCCACACCTAGACCACATAGTAGTGACAAAGTGACTGAAGTACTCTGCACAGATTAGAGGTCTCCAGGACACAGCATAAGGATAAGGAACTTATCCAGGATAATTCCTCCTTAAAACTTATCAAAAGAACTTTTTAACTCGTGTTTCTAGTCCCTCCTGTATCACATTTCACCTCACAAAAGTAAACACTGTATGTTTGATTTCTCCCTGGTCTGGATGGTTATAAAGACCAGGAAATGATTACCTATGATGAACATTGGACCTGAAAACCTGGCAAGTTTTGAGTTTTATATGGAACTGTAATTATCTTCATGCCCTTGGCCTCTAGAACCGGCCATAGTTTTATCCACAGCCTTGTGCATCTCCGTCCACCAGCATCCTTTCCCTGGCCTTTATCTTCCTGGATAATTCCCGATGTTGGTGATGTGGCCTTTATGATTTCCTAGTATCCTGAGCCACCTCAGTGCCTATCCTTGGAGTCAGTCCCCAGAGCGTTCTTGTATTCGTAGTTGTTGATGTCTATCCTTATGAATGGCTGCATATGTTTTGGAGTTCCATTTACTTAAGCTAAACTATTACTTTAAATTTAACAGCTCAAAAAATCGATTGAGGAATTACGTAAAATTCCATTTTAACATAAATTATATTTCAGCTCCACTTTTCAATTTCTCTGTGGCCAATGGTAAGGTAAAAAGCTCAATTTATCTCATCCAAGATTGTATTTTAAAACTAAGAATCTCACATTTAGGGAAAATCCTTATGTCCTAAATAAACGATCGGTAGACAGCACACATGTCTCCTCCACTAGAGATTTGACCATTTAGTCAGGGCTGGCAGGCACCAGTAAAAAAGGGGCCATTAGTTTTGTTTCTAATGCATAAGATCTTGATATAGTGCAGTCATTAGTTTCATTTTAGATAAATTTCATCCTGCCTCCAAGTTTTTGACTTAGCATTTTAAATACAGAAACAAAAGGTTTAAATTACCTTTAAAAATAATGTCCACCTCCTGCACTCGGCAATAGCATTCGGATGTTTTATGAGAGCACAAGAACTAAATAGGCAACAATTTTAATGCATGCCTACCTGGATCTAGTTTTTTTTAATTGAACATAGACTCTTCTCTCTTCCATTCCTCCCAGATCCCCATCCCCAACCTTGCCTCCTTTCTGTTTCCCTTCAGAAAGCAGTAGCCCTTCAAGAAACAAAAGCCAAACACTACAACCAAGATATGATAAGACAAAGACAAAGCCCTCACAACCCAAGCTAAGGCAACCCAACAGGAGGAACAGTCTTAGGAGCTGATGAAAGAGTCCAAGACAGACCTGTTCTCACAGTTAGGAGTCCAGCTACAGCACAAAGTCAGAGGACTTGGCACAGACCCCCGAGGGCCCGGTCCTTGCTACATTAGTCTCTGTGAGCACATACGAGCCCTGCTTACTTGATTCTTTGGGTCGTGTTCTCCTGGCGTCTTCCCATTTTCTCCTATTGATGGTGTCCTTTGCCTTTCAGAAGCATTTCAATGTCATGGAATCTCATTTATTAATTATCAAGATAGTGCTTGTGCTATTGATGTTCTGTTCAGGAAGTTGTCTCCTGTATTAGTATGTTCAAGGCTATTTCCCACTTTCTGTTCTATCAGGTTCAGTGTATCTGGTTTTAGGTTGAGATCTTCAATCCACATAAATTGAGATTGCGCAGGGTGATAGATACAACTCTGTTTGCATTCTTCTACACATCCAGTTATGCCAGCACCATTTCTTAGAAGATGTTATTTTTTTTCCACTGTGTCTTTCAGGCTTTTTTTTTAAATCAGAAATCAGTATCCATAGTCATGTGATTTTATAGTTAGGTCTTCAGTTCAATTCCATTGATCACCATGTCTGTTTTATACCAATACCATACAGTTTTTATTACTATAGCTTTTGAAATCAGGAATGGTAACAATTCCAGCAGTTCCTTTTTATTGATCAGGATTCTTTTAGCTATCCTGAGTTTATTGATTTTGATATAAAGTTAAGCATTGTCCTTTCAAAGTCTGAAAAGAATTGTGTTGGAATTTTGATGGGGGTTGAATTGAATCTGTAGAATGTTCTTGGTAGGATGTCTATTTTTATTATATTAACCCTACTGATCCATAATCATGGGAGATCTTTCCATGATATCTTCTTTAATTTCTCTCTTCAAAGACTTGAAGTTTTTGCAACATGTTTTTCACTTGCTTATAGTATTTGAGGCTGTTGTGAAAGGTATTGCTTCTCTCATTTCATTCTCAGCCCATCTGACATTTGGGTATAAGTGAGCTACTAATATTTCTGAATTAATCTTATACCCAGCCATTTTGCTGAAAGTGTGTATCATCTAAAGGAATTCCCTGGTAGAATTTTTATGATCATTTATCTTATCATCTGAAAATAATGATGCTTTGACTTCTTCCTTTGCAATTTGTATCATCTTGAATTTTTTCTTTCTTTCTTTCTTTTTCTTTTTTTTTTTTTTTTTTTTTAGTTATCTTATTGCTCTGGTTAAAACTGCAAGTATTATATTGAATAGGTATCGAAAGAGTGGACAACCTTGTCTTGTTCCTAATTTTAGTAGAACTGCTTTGAGTTTCTCTCCATCAATTTGATGTTGGCTATAGACTTGTTGTAAATTGCCTTTATTATGTTTAAGTGTGTTCTTTGTATCCCTAGTCTCTCCAGGGCTTTTATCATAAAAAGGTGGTTGGATTTTGTCAAAGGTCTTTTCTGCATCTACTGAGATGATATGTGTTTTTTTTTTCTTTCAGTTTGTTTATAAAGTGGTTCCCTATCCTCTGGGACAAAGCCTCCTTGATCATGGTGTTAATCTTTCTAATGTTATTAGATTTGGTTTACAGTATTTTTTGAATGTTTTATTTCCTCTGTTGATGAGATGAGCTGTGTAAATACACAGCTTGGGTTGAACCCAGAGAGTTTCATTCTCTGTCCTAAATATCCTAGGCCTAGGTCTAGAAACTTCTATTCTGTGTACAATCTAATCTTCCCAGCTGACTGATTCAGTCTGGCTTTTCTCAGCTTCCAACTGAATTGCTCTACCTGGCCTTATACTAACTTTGGCAATATCTTCTAATGTTCTGGCTCCTTATCAGTCTCTGGCTAGTTCTGCCTTTGCCTGAGTCTAGCTTGTTCTCTCTGTAACCTCTGTAGAACTGTCCTGGTAAATCAGCCCTACACACATACCACCACCACATGCTCCTTTCTCTCTCAGTGCTCTTAAGTAGCCTCACTTCTTCTGCTGTTTTCATGTGAGTTGGACATATCCTATCTCTGACTCATTCTGTCAAATATTTCTCTGACTCAACACTTTACTGCCTCTCAATTAGATGTCACTTTCAATTTGGCTACTTCCTTCTACAAATTAGCCTTCCCTTCATGGTTAAGGTGTGTGTGCTAAGGATGTGTCTGCAGAGCAGCCATGTTACTGGATTAAATCCCTCTAGATATTTTATTGTGTATTTTTGCGTCTATATTAATAGGGAAAATTGATCTGTAATTCCCTTTCTTTGTTGAGTATTTATGTGGTTTTAGTATCAGAGTAACTTTGGCCTCATAAAATTATTTGGACAATGGTTCCGTTTCTATTTTATGAGATAATTTGAGGAGTGTTGATGTTAACTCTTCTTTGAAAGCATTGTAGAATTCTGAGCTGAAACCAGGTAGCCCTTAGCTCTTTTTGGTTGGGAAACTTATAATGACTGCTTCTATTTCTCTAGGGGCCATAGGTCAATTTAAATTGCTTGTCTGGTCTTAGTTTAACTTCAGTAAACTGAAGAAACTATGGAGAAAATTATGCATTTTGGGCTCTAATTATTTTTAAAATATCCATGTATCTTAAAGGGCCTAGAAGCTTCATAACATGATTAACACTATTCATGGTCATATCTTCTAAGAAAAACAACAGGATTTTTTTTATTAACTTGAGTATTTCTTATTTACATTTCAAGTGTCATTCCCTTTCCCGGTTTCCGGGCAAACATCCCCCTAATTCCTCTCCCTCCCCTCCTTTATGGGTGTTCCCCTCCCCATCCTCCCCCCATTGCCGCCCTCCCCCCAACAATCTAGTTCACTGGGGATTCAGTCTTAGCAGGACCCAGGGCTTCCCCTTCCACTGGTGCTCTTACTAGGATATTCATTGCTACCTATGGGGTCAGAGTCCAGGGTCAGTCCATGTATAGTCTTTAGGTAGTGGCTTAGTCCCTGGAAGCTCTGGTTGCTTGGCATTGAATAACAGGATTTTTTCCCCATGTATTTAGTAAGTGGTAATGGCTTAGTGATGATTCTCCCTAATGCATAAAATACACACTAACTAAATAACCCAATGTTGTAGTCAACAGAGAGAAGTCTTTCACACGAAAATACAGTCAAAAGGCTCAGACTGGCTGGAGTACAAGATAGACTCAGCTCTGGGTTTCAATGATAATACATGAATATCTTTCTTAGCAATGATTCCATTTCCCATGCGGATGACATAATCCTAAAGCAATCCTCTTTGTGAACAGGGAGAAAAGAAAGTAAAATATAAATGACTCCAACTTCCCACTTACACACACACACACACACACACACACACACACACACACACCACAAAACATATTCCCCAGGTACAGTAGGAAATAATCAGTGGACATTTATAAAAAACAAAATTACCACTTAAGTGTAGAATCCTACTAAAGGCAGTATTTAATTATTTTGTGAAAAAGTTCAAAGTAAAATAGAATAATGTTTCTGTTCGTCCAAAGGTCATATTTTAAAATAACTCATTTAAAACATTAAGTTTTGATATTGTACTTTTAAATTTTAGCTTTTTAAAGCATGCTAACACATCGGTTTATTACATGTAAGCACTATTTCATAATTATTTTGTCTCCTGTTTTCAATCTCCTTCCAGAGCACATCCCCAATTAATCATTGCTCCTGCCCACAACCCCTGCCATAATGTCTAGCAAAGAGATGTTAAAAAAAACAATATTTGATGACTCATTCTACCTGTATTTTATCTGGATATAAATATTTGGAAAGTATTTATATCTGGATACTACTTTGCAGTGGTTTGGTCATTTTTAACCCATGTAATATGCACAGAAATTCTAATGGTTCTTATTTCAATGCTAGATTTACATATGGAAAATTCTGAAGCACAAAAATTAGTGTGTGTGTGTGTGTGTGTGTGTGTGTGTGTGTGTGTGTACAATCCCCTTTGTGATCAGGGAGAAAAGAAAGTAAAATACGAATGACTCCAACTTCCCACTTCCCACTACACACACACACACACACACACACACACACACACACACACACACCACAAGTGTATAGAGATGCCCAAGGAAACCAGAAGAGGGTGTCAAAGCATGACACCCTGGAAAATAAGTTATAAATGTTTGTGAGTTACCCAATACAGAACTAGAAATCTGAGTCCTCTGTACAAGCAGCTAAGGCTCTTAACCAGAGATCCATCTCTACAGCAACAAGACAAAACTTTGGACTAACCCAGAAGACCCCTGTGGGGCTATTCTCCTCTAGCTTTTAAACCATGAAATAATGTTTATCGATTTTTAAATATTTTTTAATCTTTTTTATCCAAAACTAATGGCCATGAAAACACCATGTATTCTTCTTGGGACTAACATAAAAATGAGCAGTGTGTAGACAATGAGGTGCAGTGTCTGTGTTTGCTGCCAGTGGAGTGGCATCTTGGGACCCAAGTGGAAAGAGTATTGTCCCAGAAGTGGGGGATTTAAAAGGAGGGTCAGAGAAACCCATGGGAATTCTAAGCTTCCTGAAACTCGTATTTTCTAAGTATATTCAGAGATCCCCAAAGGAACACAATGGCAGAAAAGGGGAATATTATAAGCTGAAAAGCAGAAGCTAAATGAAATTTTTGGGCTGAAGGAAGAGTGTCTCCCTAGAGTTCCCAGTCCTCATCCCTAACGTGATGTTCATCCACATGTCTACTATGACACAAAGTAGTTCTCCTAGTAAGCAATCTACTGAGCCAAATATTTTGCAACCAAAAGGTAATGACATTTTGCCACATCATCATTTACATATCTGGAAAGATTCTCTGGCCTGAAGGATCCCATAGATGCTTACCCACATAAATGATACTTGTATCACATAAACTAACCCTACATGGTCAGTTCAGTTGTCACAATACGTACTTGATGGATGAGTGAAACCAGAAAACATTAGGATCGCCCAGTTTTCCAAGTATCTGACTCCATCAAAGCATTTATTCAATAGATCTGTTTGAGGTACTGACTATCTAAGCCATAATGAAATAACTTGTGTCTTCAAATGCCACTTGAAAGTCACTATTCCCTCTTCCATGTTGACAGAAGATCCAGTTTACTTAAGTCAAGATGATAAAAATTTAATGTCCCTTAAAGTCAAGATGATTCTAGTAAGGATAAAATTCAGCATGTGTAATGAACAGTAACCTAGAAAAACAAAATTAGAACAGGTAGACTATGAAAAAGTCAGTACTTCAGGTAATTTCAAATATATGTCTTATTGGGTTTTTTAAATCACTAACATATATTTGAAAATAGTTAATATCTTCATCACATAATTATTATATAAATATTTAAACATCTTTTCCTGTGTTATATGGGTAGGATACAAAGAAAAATGTTACATAAGCCCTGTACATAAGAGTTCCCAGGATAGAGACGCATAGACACAACAATCCATCATTAAAGCATCAACAGAAGGTTTCCAACCATGAAACTCACTGTTGTAAAATTACCACGGAGGGTCCTACAATGCTGGATCACTGAAACCTCTTCACCAAAGACTTGGACAGAAAGACCCAGAAGAGTTCAACACAGGAGTTCTTAAGGATGTAATCCATGTCGTTCTGAACATGGGTTTATCTTAACTATTCTAAAGGGAATAGCTATTTCTTCTCTCTTGTTAAGTAAGCAGTTTCAAAGCTCAAAGCTAATTTACAATGTAACTCTAATAAACAAATAGGACCCTGTGTTATCAATTTTGTCTATTTATCTTGCACCTACATTCAAATAATTTTAGCCTGGTTTTGTTTACTTGTTCTTTCAAAATTGCTCAAATCCTCTTGCTGAGGGATGTAATAAGAGGATCTATTTGAGCTTAAATAAACATCCATGGGAAGAAGCAGAATGCTGGTTAGAAATGCTAAGGTTAGGCTTAGGAAGAGGCTTTGGACACACGAAATGTATTATAATGCCACTAATAACATTACCATTAATGTTAACTGTAGTAAGTAACAACTATTTTTAAAAAACCACAAGACAACACTTTACAGTTGTAGCGTTCTTCCCAAGTATCTGCTCTTTGCAAACATTTCTCGTAGCCTCTTAGCAGCCCCCTGAAGCAGACAATAATGCCCCATTGTAGAAGGTGGTTGTGTTTAACTAGCTTGCAATTTTAAAAGAAAATGTCTGAGATTTACAAGAGAATGGTTTATTTTTCCTGAGTTTCAGGATCTCCTTTCCCGTGGCCAACTGTACTGTGTTGAGCCCATAATGATATGTTGGATCACAATGAGATAGTCTGAGGAGGCCAGTTCTCCTCATGGTCAGGAACTAAGGAAAAGACACGGTTGTTTCACACTTCCTTGTGAGGGCATGCCCCCAGTGACCTGAGACTTCTCACCCCCACCTCTTAAAGATTTCTACCACTCTCCAAATAAATCCTTCTGTGACCAACTGTCTTGTGTAGCGCTTGCAATAATATGGTAGGTCAAAGTCAGAGAGGTGGAGGAGGCCAGTTCTCATGGCCAGGAACTACTAGAAAGACACTGACGTTCCAGACTTCCTTATGAGGGCATGGCTCTTGTGATCTAAGGACGCTCATTTCCTACATCTTAAAGAAGTCTACCATTCTCCATTAGCACAAGTCTGAGGACCACCCAAGCCTTTGACACATAAGCCTTCAGAGCATCTGAGGTTCAATCCGTAGAGAAGGTCCAAATGGTTGAAGAAAGTTTAGAAGTTCTCCCAAGATGCCGCTTTAAACACAGACAATTTGATCAAGCATCACACTATGGATGTATTGAATGCCATTAGGAAAAACCCATCTTTTTGGGTATTGCCTGTTAGAGTTGCCCCAAGTATGTCAAAAACAAAGGGTACCTGTGGCAACACAGCCAAGGATAAAGCTACAACATCAAGAAGACTTGAAGGATTTTTGCTAAGAAGGTTACCTGTAGGCGGTAAAGGAAAAAGAGCCGCCAACTTCAGCCTTCCTGGCACAGAGTGGCTCCATCTGAATTTCCTGAATAAAGACACCTGAAAAGCCGCCATGCCATGAGTCACCATGAACTACAGGGGAGGTGCTCCTCCAGGCACAGCGCATCACCTCCAGTAGAAAAGAGTTTTCCCCAACAGTTCCTTTGAACTCTGTAGGGAGTAGGAATCATTAAGAACATTATTATAAACACACCCTACAGTAGCGTGACTCAAGCTCTTTAAAAGGACCCCACAAAGACTCCCATGACAGCAGGAATGGAGGTGATTAAAATCTTGACGGGGTAGTTAGGTTGATCTGATTGATAACAGAAGCTGCTAGAAATAAACATGCCAATGCTAAAAGTGAGGTTCTAATATTGGCTATTATGTTTATTCCTCATAACCACTCGGGTAGACAATGCTGTGCCCGTTTTAGAGGCTCAGGTTTAACATGTTACTAATGGCTACTCAGCTACCCAGGAGCTAGGATCTGAATACAGAGCTGATTGGCGCTGAGACCATGTGACAGAGAGCATCTCCCATGCCTCCCACAAAGACATCAGTAGATGCACTGCAGTCATCATTCTTGCCAACGACTTTTCAAACACACCAGATAAGATTTCATTTTGTCTCCTCTCCTTTCTCATGTGCCGATATTAAAAGTGTGTGTGTGTGTGTGTGTGTGTGTGTGTGTGTGTGTGTGTGTGTGTGTGTGTGTGGTCTATCTCTGTGTATGTGTCTCAGAGAGAGACAGAAAGAGAAAAAGTGAGCAGGCATGGCAACTATATGTACTTGCTAGTTTGAAATCACATGTTGGAAAAATAAAGCATGTAGATTAGAGATCCCCTGCAGAAACAGACATGATGATTAAATTCTAGAATTTCATCGTACTTGGCATGTGGCTTATCTAGAACAAGTCATGCAACCTGTCTGTTTACCTTCTCATCGCCTTCAAATGGAAATGCTTCAGATTGTATCTCTTATAATTTGAATATATTAGAGTATAATATATATCATATCACATAGTATACTTGAGTATAATAGAATATATTATCTGTGGTAACTGGCATGCAGTTAGCTGTCAGCTCCTCTTCTAACCCCTCTCCCCCTCATACTTTCAGAGCCTTTAAGAAACAAATATCACTGCACATGCCAGCCCTCTGCTGGGGCATCTGTGTCTGCCATGGACATCGCTAGTGGGCAGGGCTGCTTCCCGCCCTCTGTTATATAAGAATACATACTTTCCTGGTGCTATAATCCTGGGGTTAGCTGAGCTACATGTGTTTCCAGTCTCTCAGTGTCTGTCTACTAGCTTCCCATCTCAGCACACAGACGATCTCAGCAGTAAACATCCTACATAGACATCTGTCACTGCTTTGAGAAGGTTCCTTCTGAATCCTGGCCTTTCAACCCGAGTCTGACTGCTAAAAGTATATACTGTTGGTCAGTGAGAGAGCCCAGCAGGTAAAAGTACTTACCCCCCAGCCTTGTAACCTAAGTGCAATCTCAAGAACTCATGGAGTGGGAGGAAAGCACCTCCTACACCTGCACGCTCATCTCTAGTGCACACACACACACACACACACACACACACACCTCATTTTTTATTGTTATTTTTAGCTTCTGTTACATTGTTGGTGAACTCACCTCTCATTCATCTTGTTGCTACCGAGCCTTTACAAAGCTTAGGTGACACACCTTTGAGGGAACCATTCAGTTTGTTTCATTCTTTGACTATTTACTTGAATGAATCAAACTCATCCCACCTGAAGACAATGGCCAGAAAGCACACACCATCTGGTTCCTTTGGCTGTCTCATGCATATGGTAAATGGAACAGCATCTGATGCTCTGAACTATCGCAGAATTGTGTGTTATGCACAGGCCAGCTCCCTCAGAAGCCTGATGCATGCTGGGTAAGACATTTGACTGTAATCAAATAAGGTGTCCTTAATCACCTGCTCTCCATAGAGCCACGCACATGTTCTCCTCAATGACTCTGTCCCACTGCTATCCTAATTTGAAATTTTCTTTTTCAGCCACATAAATAGAAGAACACAGTTTGAAAACCCTGTCCTGGAAGCAAAAAGGAAGCTACAGCAACATAACATGCCCCACACAGAACTTGGAACAAAGCCCCTGCAGGCCCCAGGTTTCCGAGGTACGGTATCTATCTAGCAGCGTGCAGAATTGCAAGGGAAACATTGACGGACTGTTGACTCTTCCAGACAGATAAACCTGTAGTGGCTGATACAAATCTCTGGTCCAACTTCTTTAGTCCCTTCCAGTAGCATTAGCTAGCTGTTCACACTATTTATAATTAGTTTATAATATAGCTACCACAAACTATGCTAAGGACACTGAGAAGTACGTTATAGGAAATTTACTTGTTGCCAAGTGGGACTTTGATGGGGTAAACATACACTACAGAGTCTTGAAAATCAGACATAAGAATGAGGTTTGTTTTCTTCTGTGACAGTAGGCAGCTCATCAATGACATTACCTAGGTCCAAATCCATCTTCCCCTCAACTGGCCCAGAGAGGTCCCTCAGTGTCAAAGACGTGTCTTACTATCTACCTGACCACAGAGTGATGCCCTGGACACTCAGCATGTCCCTGGGCTGCCTGTAGACCTGACTACACTTGAGAGCCACCTAGTGGAATGAGTAGCACGCACTCTTCACTTCTTTTATTCTTGTACTAAATTAAACAAACACACACACACACACACACACACACACACACATACACTCACTCACATAGTCACACACACACCTTCACACATACATAATCACACACATTCACACAAGCACATACACACTTCACACACACACACACACACACACACACACACACACGAGACCTCGGTGTCTAGAGCCTCCATTTTCCTGGTAGCAAGCTTCATATCACATGCCTACAGCACTCTGCAATGAGCATAAAGGTCTCTCTCGTGTGGAGAAGAGCTCCACCTGTGAGTACGCTTTGGTGAACACAGCACAGGGATTTTATGTGACTTCTACACATTACATAAAAATTTGATAAAAATATATGTGATAGGTAAATGGACACATAAATTACAACTCTATCCTAATGACTCATTTTTTGATAGTTGATCCTCTGAAACCAAAACTGTAAAAAATATGAGTATCGGGCAAAATATGCAGCTGAGTGGCCACTTACAGTTTGGCTACTATGAGTACCAAATCAAAATGTATATGAAATGCTTATCTGCAAAGCTGAGTATGGAGGTGCATGACTGTAATCCTAGCACATGGGAGGCTGAGGAAGGAAGAGCAAGAGTCCACGGCCCCTGGATTACAGACCGAGACCTGTTTCAACAAAGAAATTAGGATGAAATACTTAAAAGCCTCATGAACTCAGCTAGCCAGGCAAAAGCAAAATGCTTATCACGAGTGGAATTTAAGAGACAACTAATTCTTCTTCCTAGTAGGACTATAATTTTAAAGCATTTAAAATGCTTAGAACCATAGCTGTTAGAACTCACAGTTGAATATATATATATACATACATATATATATATATATATATATATATATATATATATATATATATATATATCAAACTCATTGAGCAGGTGCAAGTTCTCTTCCCCTGATTTTGGCATCGACTTCACTATGTCAACATATTAGAGAATGTGTCACTTATAGCCATATTGAGAAACACTGACCTGACGTTTGCTCGCATTTTAGAGTGCACTAAGCGCTCTCTTACCAGTGGAGATGCATCTGATATATTTATAACGTCTCACTGCATTGATGTGTAACAAAAGTTAACTCAGTCCCACCTCCAGCTCCTCTTTCTAAGCCAATTCGACCTTTAAATATACACCAACTGTGCACTGCTTCTCTGCTGGTGCAATCTGCACGTGTCTCATGTCCTTCCAGCAGACTATTTCATTTTCTACCCTATGCAGTCAAGGTTCCGTGTAGGACCAGCCCCTCATATGTCCCTCCTCCCTGGGAGCACTGATAACGAGAGCAGTGTAAGTCAGAATTTTATTTGAAGGCTTTCTTGCCAATTGACACAGCAACTGTTTTAAACTCAAGAGGGCTGATTTCAAGAGACTAAATACATTCTCCAACCAGCTTTGCATGATTCCCTGGATGCCTGGGACAGCTCTGTATTTGTAGGATGCCCTCATGGTCTGGCCCCGCTCTAAGTGACCACCCGCTTGCACCTTCAATGTGGGTCTCCCACATCTACCCAGGGATTGCTGCCCGGTGGTTGGCTGTTCCCTGCTAACTTGTCTCTAAAATGCCTCTCCCTCTTTTACTTGTAGAAAAGCCACTCTTCACCCGGGATGCATCCCAGTTGAAGGGAACATTCCTCAGCACCACCCTCAAAAAGAGCAACATGGGCTTTGGGTTTACGATCATCGGTGGAGATGAGCCGGACGAGTTTCTACAGGTGAAGAGTGTGATCCCGGATGGGCCCGCCGCACAGGATGGGAAAATGGAGACAGGTAAGATCCCTGGAGCTGCAGAATTACCGCTGTAGAGATTCGAGCTGAACTTAACTTCCACAGATTCCTTCGTGAATTTAATTCCAAAGTCAAAGGTCTCTTCAGTTTAGAAGAACGACAAATCTCATTTTTCCTACTTTAGATGTTTTTAGCTGAAATTATTTGTAAACAATGGAGAGATTCAGTTTCTTCCTCATTTCTCAGACTGCCCTGTCTGTTCACTAGTCAACAGACTCTTGAGAATTGCCTCATCTGAATTACCTCAAAACTCCTTCTTAAGGAAGAGATCAACACATCACACCTTTGTTCAGCCACTGATATTTTTAAACCTATATCAGTCCTTCAATATTCATATGCTAAATTGTTCAGGTTAGACACTTAAATGTGTGCGTGTTTATATCATAGAGAAATTATTTGAGTGACATTACTTTTTATGTGTACCTATACAGTGTGTCAATTTAATTTAATAGTTTTTTGCTAGCCATTATAAGTTAATTTTCATATATAGCTATTTGGATGTCTAAATGGTAAGTGAAATTGATTTCACATGCAAATGCAGTCCCAGATTATTAAGGGCAGGAAAATACAAAATATGCTAAGTCCCAGAGTAGAAAGAAATGAATGAAGTAGGTCTGATTTGACCGTCTGATTGGTGATTCGCTCACCTGGCCCATGTCTTTAGATGAATTCCATAATTTACAATTAGCAATTTCTTTTTGTGGGAAAAGTTAAATTATTAAATTTGATAATCTGTTTATAAGATGCTGATTGAAGAATTTTAGTAGTGTTACTTATAAAGTACTTTAGATGCTATTAAATGTATTGTAATTATACCTGCAAAGAAATTTAGTCCATCATCATTTTTATAGTTTTTCATGTTGATTCCACTTATGGAAAAAGATACACACGTCAGAGAACTGTGTTAGGCAAGAAGCTGTGTCATTGTATGTAAAATTGTTTGTTTATAAGTTGAATTATTTCCATGAGTCCAAAAAGAACTAATCTGTGGAAACAAAACACAAAATTGAGGTGTTCGTTTGAAATTGCTTATTTTTAAAGTTGTCAGAGCTTTATACTCACTTAGTGGTTTCTTTATACCTGACATTTTTCCTGTATGAGTGTATTTGTCAGTACTACTCACTAGCAAGGGGAATGTACACACTAACATGGTGTCTCCCGAGAGATGTTACACCTTCACACCAAATTCAAAATGCCAAAACTCAGGTGTGAGCCCTAGAGGTCAACCACAGTGGATAGCCAAATGTCCAGGAACATGGGGACACAGAGGCAGAAAAGGAAGTGGGATATATCTGGGAGGAGCGGTGCAGAAAGGACTGACATTGTCAAAATACACTATGTGAAGTTCTTTTTAAAAATCTTGGAATTTATTAACATCCCATTTTGAAAACACAATTGTTGTTAATATCACGTGTACAAGTGTTGATGCCCAACAACAGTGTTTATCTAGAAAGACTTTATAAGGATCCATACCTGTTCTGTGATAGTTACAAAAGAAGAAAAGGCTTCTTGTGGACAGTCAAAACATGAATATGTGCACAGCAAGTCGTTTTCTTCTTGTCCGAGTCGTTTTCTTCTTGTCCTTGATTCTCTAATCTGCCGTGCCCACATGGGGAGAAGACTCATTCTACTACAAAGCCAGAGCTTTATTCAGAATTTAACACATTTTGTTCATTTAAGAAAATCCCACATCAGCTCCTAATAGAGAGGCAAGAACCAAAGACCTAAGTCTGCTTGATGTCTCCTGTTTAGTTTGCTCTGTGAATTTGACAAGCACATCTTTAGCTTCTCCTTCTAGTCATTGCAATGTGCTAGGCCTACAAAGGTAGGAATGACCGGACCTCGTTTCCATGGAGTGTACATCTAGAAGGGGCTTTAGACACATTAATAAGCTACTAGAACCCAATGTGATAAGGTTACAATACCCCTAATGCCGGCACAATTTCAGAAGAGTGTGGAAACAAACAACAAATTTTTAAATTATTTTTTAATTTATTCTTCTCTCATATATTACATACCAACTGCAGTTCACAAAAAAAAGTTTTAAAGAAGAGTGTGTTGCATAATTTTATTGGTTGGGCCTTTAGTGAGCTGGTAATTTCCTTTATTGTAAAAGAATTTAATAAAACAAAATGTGATGCTTTTTAAATATTCAAAATATATATTCACATCTAATTACAAGATAATTTTAACACACATGTAAATGTATTTCTGCTACAAACATTTAATGAAGATCTATGCAGGCCAAACATTCTGCTAATTAACAAGGATGCAAATGTAGAAAAACAAGTGTTCCTATTCCCACAAAATTCGCAGTGTAGATTGAAATAATGAGTGATCTGTCGATGAATGTTTATATCAATGAAATAATAAGAAGTACATACGTAAGTAATGACAAGACACAGAAGAAGAAGCTGCCAATGCTTTAAGAAACCCTCACACACATGATGATAATGGTTTTAAAAGACGAATAGATGTTTGCCGACTAAGCAAATGAGGAAAGCTGTTGGGAGACACACATGAACAAATGATTGGGAAAGACTGAAAGATGTTGGCAAGCCGTCAGTGTGTGTGTTGGTGTTTTCACTCGGGTATGCTCTGGTGGTGAAGTATAGTATCAAATGACAGTCACACATGGGAAAGACTATCTAGACTTACAGCATACACTAAAGAATTATATACAGTCATCTATCGTAAAGTTCTAAAAGATCTTTACCTAAACTTCTTTGGGGTAAATCTTCAGCCAGTGAAGAAGCCTAGAGCTTCACTCTGTGGCTGATGTTGTTTAGCCTCATCTCTGTAGATCTAATGTACTCCTGTGGAAATAGCTGGTGGTCATTTTGGTTGGGTTCCAGGAGACTGTGTCGGTGCTATACCCCTGAGTGTATCTGCAGCAGCAGGTATAAGTACTTGGATGGATGGATGGATGGATGGATGGATGGATGGATGGATGGATGGATGGATGGAAGGAAGGATTTCGGGTAGATGACCTTATAAATGTAACATCTAAATGGGCTGGATTTTGAATTCCTATTTTATGATAAAGCCTTGTCAATGAGGCTGAATAAGGTAACTCAGTACAAAAGCAAAATTAAACCCAGTTTTCATCTTTGGCAGGACAAACCATAAACAAGTAGGCTAGAGAACAAATTCCAATTTTTGAAATTAACCTTAAATATTGAGTAAACTTTTAAAATAAAAACAAACACTCTAGAGGTTAAAGGGATTCACCCATGTTTAAGATGGGCTGTCTCATTTTATATTCAAATATGCATGGAAGTAGTTTAATTGACCTTTTTAGCTTTTGGTTATCTCTAGTTTAGGGAAACACATCAATAGCTTGTAAGAAGGCAAGAAAAAGAACTATATGAAAAAGTTTCTCTTGGGTTCTGTACCAGAGCAAATGGGGTGAGCAAGGAATTCTCTCTTACTTGGCAGTGACATCTGGCAAGGAGCAGAGGACAGGCAGAAAACAAGGGCAGTGTCCTTCCTTCCGGCAGCTCTTTGACAACTGAGCCAGCTCCCAGCGGTTGCATAAAGTCATTCCCCTGATGCCCAGGAACTATCTAATTCTGACTATTAAGGATTCTATATTCTGGAAATCAAGGACCACAGGCCCCATTAATGTTCTTTAAAGTAGTTTAGCATCGATGCTGCCTAAGTGTTTAAAGTATTCTAGAAATCAAATTTGATATAACAGAGCTCACAGAAGCCAAGGCGTCTCAAAGGCATTAATCTACCATCTTCTATTGAAAAACTTACTCATCGCAAGACATTTTGTTGTTTTGTACTATTTGCCTGTTTTATTAATAGAATCCCAAATAAGTACCCTGAACAAAAGGCAATCCTTAGTCCCTGACGTTTCTTCATTTTAGTGGCTCAGTTGAACTGCTTATAACCTCATTGTCTGTGTTTGTAAAAGTAGGGGTACCCAAATTTTGACATCCTTTGGTAAACATGTGTGTGTATGCGTGTGTGTGTGTGTGTGTGTGTGTGTGTGTGTGTGTGTGTGTGATGCACATAAGTGTGTTGATGCAAATTTCAGAAGGTTAACATCAAAATGCCTTCCTCTATCATGTTCTACCCTTTTTCTATTTCAATTTTCTATTTCAAGCAAGGTCCTGTCACTGAAGCTGATGCTCACAGTTTCATCTACAGTAGTGAGCCTCAAGCCCCAGGGACCCTCTGTCTCCACTCTCCAACACTGGGGTTACAGGAGCACACTGCTGTGTTGGGCTCTTCATATGAATTGGGAGACTGAACTCTAGACTCATACTTAGGAAGCCAACGATTTGCCCACTGACCCATTTACACAATACCCCTTGATAGGTTTTTTGGTTTCCTGTTCATTCATTTGTTTGCTTTTGGGAGTTTTCTTTTCTGCAGATATTTACGTCCACAGACCTGCTAATTCTAGATTCCAAGAAACGATATTTGGGATGTGATTTACATCTTTATCATTTTGTTAAAGCAGTATGTTCATAAACAAAACATGAAAGCATTTATAGTGAACACAGTGTTTCTTTACCTAGCCCGCCCATCCTCCAGGCCTATATCCAAGATGAAACTAGTTAGTTTCTGGCATGTCCAACCTTTTGACATTGCAATACAACATTGTCATCTACAAAATTTGTATCTGAGAACCTGCAGTTGAATTACTAAAAATGTTCATAGAAGAAACTCTCAAGTTTTAAGTAGCATTACATTTTGTACTGTTTTATCTTTGGTTCGTGGAGCCTATATGCCAATCTCTGTTAGATGTTTCTTTCAGTAACTTTACACAGTACAAATTTACAATTGTAAATTCTCTTTACAATTTAGACGTGGATTATGTTTATGTCCCTAAAGAAGGAAATGATACTTTTTCTGTCTTCTGCTGCATCGGGTCTCACATGTTTTCTTTGGTAGTTACTAATTTTAGTAAAATTGTAAGATTTGTGCATTGTCTTGTATTTCTAGGTTGGTTCCTTGAACTCACTAACACACCATCAATATGGCTTCTGTCACATGCCTTTGTAAAGTTTCATATTACCACCTGGGTGGCAGTGGTACACAACTTTAAGCTTAGCACTAAAGAGGCAGAGGCAGGTGAAGCTCTGAGTTCAAGGCCAGCCTAGTCTCCAGGCTAGCCAGGGCTACACAGAGAAACTGTGTCTCAAAAATAAATTAATTAATTAATTAATATTTACGTTGACTTTTTCCTTTGTTTGCAATAGCTTTCTCTAAATTGTCTTACTTTTCAGAACTGAAGAGATGACTCTATGTGTAGGAGTACTTGTAAGCATGGGGACCTGAGTCTGCTTGTCTAATACTCATATAAACAGCCAGTCATAGCTGCCCATGACTATCATCCCAGATATTTCAAAAGTGACAAGAAACAGTCAGATCTCAAGAGCTCACTGCTAAGCCAGCCTAGCCAAAAGAGCAGTCTTCACCTCAATGAAAGATCGTGTCTCAATTCAACAAGTTGGAGAGCAGTAGAGGAAGCTTTTATATATAATGTCCAGCCCTGCCCTCCTCATGCATGTGCCTTGCTAAAGGCACCTGTCGCAAACTCATGTGCATGCTCTCAAACACAGGCTGACCTGAGCTTAGAGTTCCCAGAGAGACAGGGAAAAGCTTCTAGGCCTAGAGTGGCACAGCCTGGGTCCACTTTGTTCTCTTGACCATAGAGTCACAAGTCAGCCCGATGCTGGGGGAGGTAGATAAGTGCCACTATTGATTGGAAAGGAGACAAGAAAAATCTAGTCATATTTTTAGCTTTATTTTTCCCTAATGAAAACAAAGGAGTCCGTAACAACTTGATATAGTTCTTTAATATTTTACAACTTTTTTCATATATGAGTTTCATATATGAGTAGTATATTTACATCATTTCTACCCCTCAAACTCCTCTCATGCCCCCACTCTCACATGTATGACCTCTTCTTCCTTATTGGGATGTGTATATGAGTGTGTGTATGTGTGTGTGTGTGTGTGTGTGTGTGTGTGTGTGTGTGCATATACATCCAGTTGAGTCTGCTTAGTGTGCTTAGTGTTATTCATATATATATTAATATGTATATATATATATATGCTTAAGGATGACAACTTGGGATTGGACAATTTATCAGGGTCTCATTTCTTGAGAAGATTGAAAATCAATCTCTCTCTCTCTCTCTCTCTCTCTCCCTCTCCCTCTCCCTCCCTCCCTCCCTGTCATTAATTATCTGTAGCTCTTCACCTGGGGGAATGAGTTTTCTCCCATTCATGTCATTATGTCATACTGGTATTACCATTCTTCAGATCATGTTTAGACTTAGTCATATTGACAGTATTTCATGGCTTCCCTGTCACATATTAAAGACACTATCCTATCACAGATGCACTGGACCTCCAACTCCTACAGTCTTCGCACCCTGTCTTCTTTTATGTTTCCTGAGTCTTATTTTGAGCATATGAGGTTGTGTTGTAGATGTATTAACTGGGGTCTCACACCTCACGGTCATTTTGACCATTGTGAATGTCTGTGGTCTCCATCTGCTGATGAATGAAGACTCTTTGATGAGGGGTGAGCTCTATGTTTGTCTGTAGATATAATACTTATTATTTATAATGCAGTTATTAATTATAGTAGTTTAAGAAAGTGGCAGTAGTAAGCGCTCCTCTGGGGATCATGACCTCACCAGCCACAAGTAGTTGACTGGGTTTACAGTTCTAAGAAATTGTGTCATGAATTCCCTCCTATGAAAGGAGCTTCAAGTCCAATTAGGCAGCTGGTGGTCACCCCGAAGATATGAATTCCACTGTTGCACTCTTGCAGGATGTCTTGTCACGCTTTCATTATTGTGATTGGTATGTTTTATAGTAGGACAATTTCTTTTCTCCCTTGGCAGCTTGCACAGCACCTTCAGAGACTCTGAGAATTAGACTTCAGGTAGGAGGCTTTCAGATGAGTTCCAGCTCAATTCCTCCAAGTCCTGTATTTGAAGCACATGCTAGCTTCAGCAATAGGGTCTTACCTTCAAGTTCTGGCAGGCAACCTAAGGCAAAGGTACAGCCTGCATTGTTTGGGAAGTATCTTGGACTTCCCTGATGAACGACTCAAAGAGAAGTTTCCCATGCATAACACTTGTTTTCGTTACCCCATGGCTGTCAAGAGAAATACACACACACACACACACACACACACACACACACACACACGGACGGACGGACAGACAGACAGACAGACAGACAGACAGACAGACAGACAGACAGATAGATAGATAGATAGATAGATAGATAGATAGATAGATAGATAGATAGATAGATGATGGATAGACAGATGATAGATAATGTTCAAGTCTATGTTAGATTGTTTTCTTCTTAAAAATATGAAATAAGGCATTTTTGTGGCCGGATGTTGAGTCCAAATGGAACTTCAATTATCCAATCTCCAAATATATCCATATATCCAAAAGTGAGCTCAACATGGACTAGAGTAAGAGTTCTGGTGGTTAAAACAAAAGCCAGCATTCCTTGGGAACTTGTAAAAGGAGTCATTTCCATTAAGTCTAGAGGAAGGAAAACACTGCTACCTGTGGTGCTGATCAGCATATCTGTTACATATTTCAAACTCCAGGACACAATCTTACCCTTCTCACCTCCACCTCTACCCTAGACTCTCTCCAGCTCACAGGCTTTCCTCACCCCCTCCCCAGCTACTCATCTTTCTCATAACCTGGCTATTCTCACTATCTATCTATCTATCTATCTATCTATCTATCTATCTATCTATCTATCTATCTATCTCACATTCTATCTATCATCTATCCATCTTTCTATCTATTTTCTATCTAAATATCTATCATCTTTCTTTCTTTTCTCTATCTATTTCTGGCTATCCTCTTACTCTCTCTTGTTCTCTTACTCTCTCTAGCTTTGCTCTATTCTTTGTCTCTTGTCACTGCCCTGATTACACCAGTCTTCCCCACTCTTCCCACTTTCATCACCATGGCTACATCCAGTCTGATGACCATGTTCAGTCTACTTCTTTCACTCTCTGTTCTGTCCTCTTCCAGATACCTATTGATGTTTCTCTCTTGCATATACAATAATAACCTTAACCATTTCGTGGAGTGGTCATTTCAGCAATTTCTTTATTGCACCCCCTCACATACAGCTGGAGAGATGGCTCAGTTGTTACGAGTATATACTATTGTTTCAGTGGACCTGAGTTTGGCTGCCCGTATCCACATTGGCTCACAAACACCTGTAATTCCAACTCCACAGCGTCCTAGACCTCTTGTCTCCATGGGCACCCACATTCACATGTAGATATCCAAACACACACGCATGCACATAATTACAAATTAAATAGATCTTTAAATTTTTATTATAAAAAGTCATGTGACATTATAGGACTGTGAGTCCCGCATTTGCTCTACAACTAGGCATGGCCCCTTGGAGAAACAGAATGCAGGGAATTTGACTGCTTACCCCATGCTGCACCCAGTGTTGGGCTGTAGGAAAGCACCAAGGCACTGCTAAGTGGGGCAGGAAAATGCAGTCTGAGATGTGGGAAAGCCAGAGTTGGGAGTTCTCAGACTCTTGGACATCCAGGTACTGCTGGGAGTCTTGGAAGAGCTGAGAATGGAGTGACGGCCTACAGGCTGCGTCTAGCCCAGGGTTGGGGAGGGGGGTTGAGAGAGTAGGGAAGGGGAATTCCAGCTGGTCCCATAGGGAGAGTCCTTGGATTGACAGGCAGCGGTCTTCATGGTGGTCATAGCTGGTAGTGCAGAGGCCTTCTATGGTAGACTAGATGTCTCCTCATGGTGGGTGTCAGTGAAAAGAGGCTGTCCATAGTTCTGAATTGTTTATTGGCATGACAGAAGGTGGATGCATAAAACCATACTCCACTTCTCAGGGTGGCCTGAAATTAAACACCTTTGTCAGCGAGAGATGTCTGGGAAGGGAATCTTATTGGCAGTGCCCTCAGGGCCTCTGGGTACCTCATCAGCATGGAGATCTCTGTGTCCAGCCTACTGACCACAGGACACATCTCTTTTCCTATTGTCTTGGCCTCAGATGTTAGGGATGCCTCATCTATGTGTGGAAGGGCTTAAGGTGTTGCCCTTGTGTGGATAATGGCCACAAATCAGAGGTGGGGGGGACATGTGGGAGGGGGACGACTATATGACAGGGGCTTGGTGCCCGGGAGCAGACAAAACTACCGTCTCTTCAGGGTCTCCGGAGCTTCAAAGCCAAGAACCAGGCTACCTCTCACGGTCCACTGCCCCACATGATATAATATCTTTTTCAGGTTTAGACAGGTTTGGTCTCTTTAAACGCTGAGGATGGTATTGAATTTTCATCCTGGTGACCAGTAAGAGCACCACTAGAAGAGAGAGAAGAGCCATGCTTGTTCAGCCTGTTAATATATTTCCTCTTGATTCTCCCCACATATCTCCTGTGCCCACTGTAGTAATGTCCTCCAGATCAATAGCAAGTCACTTCACACTTAAGCAAGAGCCACACTGAACGCTTCCTGTCCACTCTGCTCCTTTGGGAATCATGAATAAACGATACAGATGTCACAATTGACAACACACTTAATTTCAGCAACAAACTGAACCATTTGAGAGGACGTTTTAATAAATGTGCACCAATTTCTAAACCATGATATGCTTCCTCAATAACTCATCTAAGTTTTAAAGAGTCCCTGTCATTCAAATGCTATTGTGATGCTTGGTCTTGAGATCACTTATATCGTTTTCTTTTCACCTGTGCTGTTTCTTTATGCCCTCCTCATTTAAAAACTGGATAAAGGCCAGCTTCAGAGGGGACAGCATACACATATCCTGACTTTCACTTTCTGACACCGGGGACTTGATCGCCATTTTAGTACAGATACAACTACCTTCTATGTGGTTTTCTCATGATATATATTCATTAGAGAAAATCTTATAGTGGTTAAATTATGATAACTTTTACCTATTAAATTCAAGGAAATTGGTGCACTGAAATGTACTCTTCTTGCTATTAGTTTTAAATTATTCTGCACAAAACCTTTCTATTAATTTGTAATTGGTATTCTCCCCATCCCCCCCATTAGCAGACAAAACAGATAGCAGGTGGGACAGCAATTCACTCCAAAATCATAATTCAGATCAGTGCTGTGCATTATAACCCCAAGAGTATTATACTATATTACTGTGGCCTTTCTGAGTATAAAAATTAGCATTTAAAAAAGCTAAAAGCTTATATTTTTAAATTTAATAAAACATGGCCTGGATATTTTAGAGTTAACAGTATCCATATTTATTTCTTGGAGGAGATGGTTGGCTGTGGTGTATTAATGAAAAGTTTTCTTTTTTATTGTTTAATTATGTTTTATTTTATTTCATTTTTTTCATTTTTATTAAATTGGGTATTTCTTATTTACATTTAAAATGTTATTCCCTTTCCCGGTTTCCTGTCCATCAGCCCCCTAAACCCTCCCCCTCACCTTCTATAAGGGTGTTCCCCTCCCATCCATCCCTCATTACTGCCCCAACAATCCCCTACACTGGGGGTCCAACCTTGGCAGGACCAACGGCTTCCCCTTCCACTGGTGCCCCAACAAGACTATTCACTGCTACATATGCAGTTAGAGTCTTTGGGTAGTGGCTTAGTCCCTGGAAGCTCTGGTTGGTTGGCATTGTTGTTCATATGGGGTCTCAAGCCCCTTCAAGCTCTTTCAGTCCTTTCTCTGATTCCTTCAATGGGGGTCCCGTTCTCAGTTCAGTGGTTTGCTGCTGGCATTCGCCTATGTACTTGCCATATTCTGTCTGTGTCTCTCAGGAGAGATCTACATCCGGTTCCTGTCAGCCTGCATTTCTTTGCTTCATCCATCTTATCTAGTTTGGTGGCTGTATATGTATGGGCCACATGTGGGGCAGGCTCCGAATGGGCGTTCCTTCAGTCTCTGTTCTAAACTTTGCCTCCCTATCTTCTCCTAAGGGTATTCTTGTTCCCCTTTTAAATGCTTCTTTAAAATAAGCATTTTGGTCATCCTTCTTGAGTCTCATGTGTTGTGTATATCTAGGGTAATTCCAGCATTTGGGCTAATATCCACTTGTCAATGAGTGCATGCCATGTGTCTTTTTCTGTGATTGGGTTACCTCACTCAGGATGATATTTTTCAGTTCCCTCCATTTGCCTATGAATTGGCAATTCATAGAATTATCTATCTGGGCAAAGCTGATTTTCCTAGAAAGGCCACAGAAGCTTAGCTCGATTATAATAATCAGACATTACTATTCGTGGACCCTTTAACATTCTGTTGTTTTCTTATTGTCGTTTACACAAATATCTCATCAAATGAGTCTCTAATGTAAAGCACTTGGAAGAGACATGAGACATGAATGAGAGCCATCGTAACAAGACAGTCTTTCAAAAATTGGAGCGAATTTGAATTTCTGGGGTTGATTCGTCTGTGACAGGATTAGAGAACATGCTTTATTCAACCTTCGAATCCTAGAAGAAAAATAGTTCCACTCTGAGCATTTCAATGGGTGTTTGCATCTGCAAGTGTTTTTGATGGCACTAAGAAGTTTAAAACTGTGGCGGAGAACTTGATAAAATTTATTCTACTCACTGGATAATAGGAAACTGGGGACATTCTGCCTCCCTTGTATGCATGTACAAGTGACAATTAAGTTGTTAGCCAATTACAGAAGTCATAGGATTCTAATCTCTATCTCCAGACATAATTTAGAAAGTCAGACACTAATCTTACTTCTCATATGAAAACCCAGTCCAAACATGAAAGGAGTCAGCTTGAATCAGAACAAATAAAAAAGTCAAGGATGCTTTAGAACCTCATGAGGTAAGGTAATCATGTCTATTAAGAGAGATAATATTCCCTGTATTAGATCCCTACAGAGGATGTTGACATATACCTTTACAGATAGGAGCAGGGCCCCAATATACATTATCATGCAGAGACACTACCAGCAAAAGTGAGAAGAAAGAACAATGTCTTTCTTTTTTCCAGCTAAGTCTTGGGTCTTAGTTCCTAACTCTAAGTCTCTTAGCATCCCCAATGAGAAGATATTGCTGGAGTCAATAGGAGATAAATTACCATGTGGCCCTTTGTTTATAAGTGTAATTCTGCTGGGCTTTCCGGAGCTGCAGTGAAATTGAAGATAAAAGTCCGCTGCAGTCTGCAGGTATCCAAGGAGCTGCGGCTGCAGAAACAGCATTCCTACATCCAAGGTAATTAATGGGCTTCTCTTACGGCCCAGCGAGGAGTCGCATGAAGTAACAGGAGCACAAGTGTCATCCTGTAATTTGCCACTTTGTTAGAAAATCCAGCTTTGTGAAGGTGGAGTTTGCATTGGTGAGAAGATCGAGTGGCAGAGAAGAAGGAATCTACCCTGTGTCTGAGTCATGGACAAGGTTGGATGTCAGTTCCAGGAACCAGGATGAATGCTGTCACTCTTTCTCTGCATCATCATCTATGGGGTCCTTCCTCCTTCTCCAGCCTTCCCTTCCTTCATCTTCATATGACCAGAGAAGAAAAAGAACACTGGCAACATTTTCTCCTGTGTCCTGACAATAGAATGAAAACTCTCAGCATGAAGAGAAAAGGTTTTGATTGCCACATCTCCAAACGGAGTAGGAAATACCCAACTCGTAAGCAGCGGCATGTTGGACACAGAGTAATAGGTCCAGCATTTTTCAGAGGAATTGCTCATGAACTCTTATAAGATCATGAATTTGGGCCATTGGGACTTTAAATGGCTCTGAAATGTCAAAGCAGTAAGAGTGTGTGTGTATGTGTGTGTTGAAAGAACCCCAAATCGGGGAGACTCTCGCTCCAGTCTCAGGATGGTGGCGTGCCCCAGGAAACACGAATAGCCGATCTTGATGTAACAACAAGAGGCAGCTTTATTAACGAGATCTCGGGCCGACACCGAGGTCTCGGGCTGACACACATCTCACGCAGGAGATAGAGGAGCCGACCACGAGCCTCTAAAGGCAGGGGTTTATATAGGGAAAGCCAGGGGATTTCGAGAGGTTACACATGATTGGCTGATTCAAATGGTGCACAGTTACTTTTGGCGAGGAGTTACATCAGCCAAGCATACGTGCAATCTAGTATCTCAGCAATATGGGTAGGGTGACTCATCTCACTCAGCAGGGGGATGACCCATCTTTAGGGAGTGAAGGAAGTGGAGGGGGTGGCTCCAGCCGGTGAGCCCTATCTCAAATTCTCTCAGGCATGTTCGGACTTTGTGACTAACTTTTTGAAATTTAACTCTTCAGTGTGTGTGTGTGTGTGTGTGTGTGTGTGTGTGTGTGTGTATGTGTGTGTGGTGTGTATGTGTATGTGTGTGTATATGTGTGTGTATGTGTGTATCTTTGTATCTGTGTCTATGTGTATCTGTGAGTGTGTCTCTGTGTGTATCTGTGTGTGTTTCTGTATGTATATGTGTATCTTTGTGTGTGTCTATGCATGTGTCTGTGTCTCTCTGTGTGTGTCTGTGTGTGTGTTTATGTCTCTTTGTGTATCTGTGTGTGTGTGAATCTTTGTATGTGTGTCTATGCATGTGTCTGTGTCTGTGTCTCTCTGTGTGTATCTGTGTGTGTTTATATCTCTGTGTGTATCTCTGTGTGTGTATGTGTATCTTTGTGTGTGTCTATGCATGTGTCTGTGTGTGTCTGTGTCTCTGTGTGTGTCTGTGTGTGTTTATATCTCTGTATGTATCTCTGTGTTGTGTGTATGTGTATCTTTGTGTGTGTCTGTGTATGTTTATATCTCTGTGTGTATCTGTGTGTGTGTATGTGTATCTTTGTGTGTGTCTGTGTGTATGTGTGTATGAGTGTGTCTGTGTTAGAACTGGGAGCAGCAACAGCTTAAACACAAGTATTCACCTTTGCGCTTATGAAAAGTCCTGGGAAACAAGAAGGCAGGACGCTTTTGTCACCGGCAGTTGCCTAAGGTAACTTCACTGATGACAAGTGTAGTATAAGGATTTACAAAATAGACTATCAAGTACAAGCTAGGTTTCTTTCCCAAGACCAAAGGTTTTGTTGTTGTTGTTTGTTTTTGGTTTTTTGTTGTTGTTTGTTTTTACAGTTTGGTTTGGTTTCTTGTTGTTGTTGTTGTTAGCAAAATGCAAAGTTCATTTCATCTTTAGAAATAAAAATTTAATAACAACGTGCCATTTCCTAAAGAAAAGGTGACATTTTTTTCTGTGAAAAGGAGACATTTCGCCCAGAGGCAAGTAGAGGCAGTTGCTAGGCTTCCTGACAGTGAGTTTACAAGGAGCAGAAGGAGGCAGGCTGCTGGCAAATGTAACATGTCCTCGCCTATTCAAATGCTAAAGATCACGAAATGGGTTTTACTAGGCGATTCTCCTCGCCTCTTACTGATGTCAGAAGCAACATGATTAATTAATGGTACAGAAGAACTCGTGCCTTGCTGAGACAAACAGAAGTTACACACAGACAGCCTTAGGCCCTGAGTCAAAAGCTCTGGGTTGCATCTCTGATTTGGTTCTGCCTTGTAATCCCACCCCTAGCACCTCAGGATGCCAGGATTGCCACCCCTGCTAACCATTCAAAATAGGGAAATGCATACCTCACCTGCTAATTCAGCAAGCCTCATAATGAGTTGGGGGTGGGGGAGTGTCATTTGGAATTTCTCTGTGGCCCACAGTTCTCCCATGGAACGTCACAATAACCCCCACCCCCACCCTTGCCTCCACCCTAATCTCTACAAGATGGAGAAGAGAGTAGGGAATCTTCAGGATAGTTTGCTTTGTGTGGGGTGCAATGTGTGTAGTGACGGGAATATAGCAATCCCAGAAAAAAGAGGCAGCCGAGGGCATTTCCCTTCTCCCGTCTCCATTAAAATCGCTATGGCCTGCAAGGAGATATGAGCATTTGATTTCCAAATTGGACAAGTGCTCGGACAGGGGACTTCATTTCCTTGTCAGTGTGTTTGGGAAAGAGGTGATGGCAGAAGAGAAGGCATGGCGATGGAGTTGCTGCTGCCCTTGCTTGGCATGACAAGACACTGTTGGGTTCTGTAGCTGAGGGGACCCTGGGGAGCAGTGTCTGACCTGTGCCAGCTATCTTCCACACACCATTTGAGAGCTGCCTGCTGGGCAGGGAAAACCCAGCCACAGCAGATTGGGCAGTGCCCCAACATGGCAAGAAATGATGGGGCAAGAGGTCAAGTGAGTCAAAGAATGCAGTCACCCAAGGATGAGTACACGGATCCATCCTAGAGAGAGCTGGCTACTGAGTACCTGTCACATCTATGGCTAGTCACCATTCACCAGACACATAGCCATAACCAACATAGAAAAAGAAAGAATCGAAGTCTGCTGAATTAAGGAGTATGCCTCTCTCCCCCAAGTTCAGTGGAAAAAATTAGACCTTGGTGAATGAGTCAGAAGGAAGGTGGCACTCTGTTCTAGCCCATGAAGAAAAAGAAAGAAAAGGAGACTTAAGCAAGGTTTGACCCTTTCCTAAGACAAGTCATGGGGAGAGAACAAGAAATATTTCACAGAAATGATTCCAAGACTGACTCAGAGAGAGAGATTAAGAATTTGTTAGTCATCCAGGGACAATAAGTATTGTGTATGAATGAAAGTTACAAACATGCAGATACGCAAGAGACACGTGTGGAGGAGCATTTACTCAGTTAGGATGCGCAAAGAGTAGACTCGCCTTCTAAGACTGAAACAACATGGTCCCTACAAAGTTCCAAAGCTGAGGCAACTGGGGATATCCTAAGTAGTCTGTTGAGCCTCAGGGCTGAGTGGAAGCAGAGATTGCAGGTGGGAATAACTGAAGCTAAAACCTGAGCTTCACTGCAGGAACTTAGCAAGGAAGGCAAATGGACAAGGAAGGCAACATGACCAAGTGTGCTGTGGTTACAGTGACACTGCTCACAGCAGTCAAAAAAAATAATAAAATAAAATAACTAAGGGATCAGCACAAAATACAGAGAGAAGAAAAAATGTGAAAAGTCAGAAGAGAAACCAAAGCCCACGCAGGATGGATTTCTACTTTCTCCTCCAGATGCATCTGTCCTGGTTCACTTTATGGTGAACCTGTCAAGGATCCACCTTGCCTTGAAGCTCCACTTGTTTTCAGCTCATGGAGAGAACCAGCAAAACCCGAGTTGGGATCCCAGCACTCAGTGCTTGGGTTCCTCAGCTGCCATGTGGCTAAAAGCCAGGCACATACCTGCCAGAAGCCTTCAGTTCTGATGACTGTCAGCTGAGAAAGAAGAAATGGAGACATGGGTGTCCAGCGTATAGAAACAGTGACCCTCCTTCTTTTTCTATGCCGGCAAGAGAGGAAGGAAAGAGCCAACAGCCTTTGCTTGTTTGGGCTTTGGCTTGACCAACTACTTAGGCTATAGTGTCTTTGATACAGAATATGAGGACGACATTAGACTGAGCTGGCCAAAGTGTGGGTGAACCTAAACTTGTTGGGAAGACGGTTATGTCGAATAGCATATGCAGGCAGAGCAAGGCTTGCATAGCGTTCGTGACTGAAAGAGGCAGCCTCTGTAAACTGACTCATCAAAGGAGAATGAGTCCTCAGCACTGTAACTACAGCTTGCTTTGTGCATGCTTTAAGATTCCCTTTTGAAAATTCATTTTCTAAAAGAAATGATAGGGGGCTGGGGATTTAGCTCAGTGGTAGAGCGCTTACCTAGGAAGCGCAAGGCCCTGGGTTCGGTCCCCAGCTCCGGAAAAAAGAACCAAAAAAAAAAAAAAGAAATGATAGGAATGGGGTTCAATCCGATATTGCCTACAAAGTTATTCTGTGGATAGTTTAGTGACATGAGAGAACACAGCAAGGGTATACATCAACACCTACAACACAGAGAATGCAAAGTGCTTCGGAAGCAGAATATCTGCCAAAGGAAGGGAAGCTTCCTCGTCTCGAACAGTTCTCCTGGGAGATCTTCAGAGACCAAGCTTGGTTCACTATCAAAACTGCCTTCATTACAGAGCTACCTGAGAATAAAATAAGCTGCCTACCTCATCACAGTATTTGTTCACTGAAAGTTTTAAGTGCGTTGTTGTGTCCAACGCTTAGGATGTATTATCTGACTTCAACCCCACAGTGACCCTGACAGGTCTCTAAGTGTAATTGCTTTACAAAGAACTGAATTTCAGAAAAATTAAGCAACTGGTTCAAGGTCATACTACTAGTGTCCGAGACGCTCTTATTGACCACTGTACTATGCTGCCATATAGGAGAATAGTCTCTTCTCCAGACCATGGGTTTTACTTGTTTGAAACCATTGCCTCTCACAGATATTCCTGCTGGGCTTGGAATTTGATTAAGAATGCCCCATCTCTGAGGTATGATAGGAAGATAGATAGTCTACCATTGGCTATCTCTTCCTTTTCCCTTGAGATTCTGAGTGTGTGTGTGTGTGTGTGTGTGTGTGTGTGTGTATGTGTGTGTGTGTGTGATTGTGTGTGTGTGTGCATGCATATATGTGTGTAATATTTCTGTGTAACAAACTCTGCTGTTTTGTTAGGGAAATAAGACATTAGGGAAAGCTTCGTTCAGAGCAGAATAACCACTCCTCCTCATTAATATTCTTTTGTCTATGACTAACCGTGTTAGTCAGTTAAAAGAAAGAAGTCGCACACATATTTTATACTAGTTTGACTTATTTCCCTTGTTAGATGAGCCAACTTTTTATGTGTCCAACCTTCATTGGTTTAAAGGAGAAATAGGAAAATACATCTGGAAGTCCTTTCGCATTTATGCATTTACTTATTCTGCAGTGCTAGGAATCAAGCCTAGAGCTTCATGCCTGACAAGGGAGCACTCTACCACTGACTACAGACATGACCCATTCCCACGAGTGGGTATCCTTGGTTGTTGCAAAAGGTTAACTAAAACAATTTTCAAAGCTTCACAGAACACAAAGCCTATGAAGTACTTTAATGTCTTTTACACAGTCAAATTATAAAAAACTCAAGACTTATAAATGAGTTTCACGTGATCACTGAGATTAAAACAAAACAATGTTCTATAAAAAAGGAAGGTTATGGTCATCTGAATAGAGGTACGTGATGATGCTACACTGGGATGATGGGGCAGCCTCTGAGGTTTCTAAAGACAAACCACCCTCTCCACATGAGGACTTGTGGGACTCTTATATAATTGTTTGCATACAATGGATGAAAGAATGAAATATTACATTGGAAATTATCTCAAACATATTAATGTTTTCTTAAGACAGCATAGAGTATAGAAATATCTTTGAAGTATTTAACCTCAAGTTAATTTAATTAGTAATCAAAATATCTTCTGGTTTTATTTGAATATAAATGTCCTCTACTCACATGGGTGAGTTATTGGAGTAAGAAGTGAAATCTTTAGGTTTTATTAGAAAAATTATACAAAGAGATCAGTTATAGTACAGTGCTGAAGTCTGTATTTTATTCTGATCATGTTTGGGACTGAATTGTTCATTTGATACACCCATCCTGTGTGATCTCTGGAGCCATAGTATAGAATAAAAAGTGACTAAAACTGCAAGATACTTTGTTAACTGGCTTTTGTTGTTTTTTTTTTTAATTCAAATATGCTGCTCCCTCCATTTTAACTTAGTATGCTAATGTGCACTTTTATCTTTTCCCTTCTGGGTGTTGTCAGTCTGTCTAATTAGATTAGAGAATCATCAGGTGAAAGCCAATAGCTAATTCTGTGTTTACTACAGCAACAGCACACTGCTGATACTGAGTCATTCATATTCTCCCATAGAGGCTCACCAGAGTGACAATTCTTCTGCAGACAATGAGAAAAATGCCAAAGAGGCAAATGACTTTCATTCAGTAACTGATAATAGTTCAGCCTCTAACCTGTACAATAGAAGCTCAGTCTAAATACACATAAGAAGGGGAGAAATTGGTACGCAATAGTTGTTTACCCAACACTATTCAACCCAAAAAGGGGTGACAGTGTTTAAGGGAGGCGAAGAGGCATTATACTACTTGAAAAATTAAATAAATTAAACAAGTAATTCATATGTAGAGCTTTCACAAGTGCCCTGAATCTACTTAAAGTTACATCAGTACTCTTGGAGAAGCCTGGGGAAACAAGAGTAGGAAATAGAGTGGTTAGACACCTTACAACCAAAGAAAAGAACACTTGGAGGCGAACGTGGGAACTCATGCCTGTAATCAACACTTGGGAGGCTACATCAAAGGACTACCTTAGAACATGGTGAGCCTGGCCATGTAGGAGTCTACACCAGCCTGGGCTGTAGAAGGAAAGTAGTTCCTAAAAAACAAAACAAAACAAAACAAAAAAAAAAAAACAAATGGAATAAGCAACGTTCCAGGATTCAAGGCTGCTCCATTCCTGGGCTATACCCCACGATGGCTCACCTGTGCTCCTACGTGTTTTGTAAAATACGAGAGCAGTAGCTGCTTTCTCTGGACTCACAGTGTAAATTCTGTACACATTCTCAACAGAAAGGTGTCAGATTTTCTTCATCTTCACTGAACACTGTCTGCTCTTCTAGCAACTTGGTTGTAGTTTTTCCTAGAGTTCTCTTTACCTTAAATGAGAGTGTTAGGTGGGTTCTTTAAGAGTTCCTTTGATGATTAAAAGCAGCAGACTCTTTTAGCCATCCTACTTATTATGCATAGATAAACACTTACAAGGTTCTTTTTATGGCCAGCTAAGTAGAGTGTCTTTTTTGAAAAAAAAAAAAAAAAACCATCTGAAGTTCCTTTCGAAATGTCTGGAGAGACAGCTAGGTGGCTAAGAGCACTTGTCATTCTTGCAGAGGGCCTGAGTTCATTCACTTCCTAAATGCATGTGACAGCTCATAACCATCCATAACTCCACTTGTAGAGGATTCATTCTGGCCTCCATGAGCAGCAGGCACACACCGGGAATGGACACACACACGTAGGCAAAACACCCATACACATAAAAACAAAAAATTCTTTTAAAGAGTAAGAAGTCAATTAAAGTCAGGGGGCTGGAGAGATGGTTCAGAGGGTAGGAGTGCTTGCTGCTCTTGCAGAGAACCTGAGTTCTGACCCCAGAACCCACCTTAGGCAGCTGACCACAGCTACGACAGAAGGCTTATCATCCTCTTCTGGTCTCTGCAGGCACCAGAACACATGTACACACCAACCCCATCACACGTTTGCATACGCACAATTTAAAAATAAAATAAAATTATTTTAAAAATAAATAAACCAACTTTATGTGTTCAGAGTTTTTAAGTGGTGTCTTCTGTAAACCTGTCACTGTCAAAAAAAGGGGGGGGGCAGGAGTGCATTGCATGTACCCTCCAAATGATGAGTTCTCCGTGTTATGCATGCACTCACTCTGCTTACATCTGCTGGAAATGGTTGAAATATGTACGTCCTCGTTCACTGCTGGCAATGCACTTTGAAAGATGTGAACAGAGTGTGTGTCTGAAATCACTGTCGTTGGCAGTGATAGCTGGAAGGGTAAAAGGACATTTGACAAACAATACAGCTGGGTGTCGTAGATCATCCTTTGTCACACATAGCACAGACATCTGAGACCTTAGAGGACATCCTGGAACATACTTGTGGAAGTGCCCCCACCTGAAGACTCACAGTATGATGAAGTGTTTTCTCCGACTGATCAAGAAAAAATAGCAAAGTCTCCACCCCGTGATTTAAAAGGGTAAAGGCAGATTGGTTTCGGAGAGAGCCAAAGATAAAGCATAGGCCATTTTTTGAAGCAAGTCAAGATCCATACCAGGAAGAAAGAGTGAAAAAGACAGAGAGGGGAAGATGCCCGCAGCTCTTCCAGTAAATGGTCATAGTAGTACACATGATCCAAGGAAGAGCCCAGTGAGAACAGTAATTCTATTGACAATGGTGATTTCAAGAAGTGAAAAGCATCACAGGACATATGAGTTCGGTCACCAACACTTATTTCTGGGAAAGTGGCAAGTGTGAACTCCATCAAAGACATACCAACTAGCAGGACTTACTTTGGACATGAGATATACCCTGTAGCCTGTAGACACCCAGAGCCTGGGTGATATTCCCCCTAGACCCAGGTAACCTGTTAGATTCCGTAAGCCGTAAATACAAAATGGTTTAATTCCTCTATGTGATGGTAATTAGAACAGTGGGAGGCAGGGAGTGGTGAGTCCTTGCTTACAAGCTTCCTGCCCAACAATACAATGGTAATTTCAATCACAGCTCAGACTTGCCGAGCTCTGCACTCACATGAGTGTCCAGTTGTGGGTGACAACATACAAATGTTATCAATTGAGTTTAAACCCATGGTCTTCTGTAGCGTGGACAAATGATCAGACTAGATAGAGTCCATCCATGAAAGGAGGGCATAGGCATGCCAACAGTCACTCCTGGAGACAAGTGTCTTCCCTGCTAACAGAAGCAGCCACAGCAGCTGAACACCGTCCAGTTGAATCAATGAACAAATGCCAACAAAGACATACCTGACTAATTTTAGTATTTCTAATGAATATATGCATGCCACCCAACTATATAACAGAAGGAATAACAACATAAAATGTTTAATTGTCCTGGACTGAAACTTGGGATGCTACAAATTTAGTATCTTCCTTGGACAGAGAATGATGGCTGAAATTATTCAGCAAAAGTAACCAAGTGAAAAATTTACCCTTACAAATCAGACCGGAAGCCCTGTGTGCCACCTCCCCTTTTACCATTAATATACTGTTAGTAATGGAGTCCCTATGACACTTTAAAGATTGTGGGGCATTGCTACCAAGGGCTAGCGTGGAGGAAACTTGTAGTGTAACAGAACTCTACCTTCATTTTTCACCTACTTTTTTCTCTTCCCTCTTTTTTCCTTATTGAGTAAGATTTTTGTTTATTCTTTGAAAATGCAATATAATGTATCTTGAGAGCTTATTTTGAGGTTCCAGCTGCTTAAGTACCTTTGACCCAAAGCTGGTCCTCTTCTGTCAGGGAAGCCCATCGTCTTCAACCAATCACATTGCTATAGGATGAGGACACTGTTTTAGCAGAGACGCGCACTGGGTGGTGAAAGAAGAGCCACCACAACAGCCATACAGATCAGTGATACCAACCCTAGTCATCAATAAAGCGATGGGTGTAACAGCCAGATCGTCTTCACATCCGACATCTTGGTCGGATAATAATTCCTCAACAGGTTCTGTGTTGTGTGAGCTGCCACTCTTCTGCCCATTCTCCCTTGTCTCTTTCCCATCACTCCCACAGAAAACCATATGGCAAATTAGAGACACCATTTCCAGGGCATCTCTTATCCTTGCTGCGAGTTCTAAGCAACTAGAAAGAAAAAAATTATTTTTATAAGGAAAAGATTAGCCGCATTAGTTATCTAATTAGTTATTTAATTCTCCCCTTAATATAACCTTCGTCCTTTTAACCTCTTAGGAGTTGTGGGGCATAATTTCTTATGCCCAGAAGTACCAAGAAAGCAATTAAAGGCATTAGTTCATACTCAGTGTGCATTAGCTCTACTAATATGTCATCAAGAGTACATGTTACCATGGAATATTTCCATGCTAATAATATCTGTTATGAGAGAAGCATGTGCATATATAAAATAAGATCCTGTGGCCTTGCTCTAGCTTCTCTATTCTAATCAAGCCAGGTCTTCAAAACAGACCGAATATGTCATTTCCTGCCTTCTTTCTTCCTTCCTTCCTTAATTTCTTTTTTTCTTAGATAACATCTCACTATGTAGTCCTAGGTGACCTGGAATTCACTGTGTTAAACTCACAGAGCTCCACCTGCCTCTGCCTCTGCCTCTCTGCCTCTGCCTCTCTGCCTCTGCCTCTGCCTCTCTGCCTCTGCCTCTCTGCCTCTGCCTCTGCCTCTGCCTCTCTGCCTCTGCCTCTGCCTCTGCCTCTGCCTCTGCCTCTGCCTCTGCCTCTGCCTCTGCCCCTGCCCCTGCCCCTGCCCCTGCCTCTGCCCCTGCCTCTGCCTCTGCCTCTGCCTCTGCCTCTGCCTCTGCCCCTGCCCCTGCCCCTGCCCCTGCCTCTTCCTCTGCCCCTGCCCCTGCCCCTGCCCCTGCCCCTGCCTCTGCCCCTGCCCCTGCCCCTGCCCCTGCCCCTGCCTCTGCCCCTGCCCCTGCCCCTGCCTCTGCCCCTGCCTCTGCCTCTGCCTCTGCCTCTCAACTACTGGGACTAAAGGTATCTGCCACCACTCATGGCAGATCTTTAAAAATGTTCCACTCCTAAGATATCCAGTCCCTCAACTGCACTAATCTCATTTAATACACTCTGTGTTCGTTATGCTATTGTTTGGAGATTAAATACATATCAGATCAATCTATTGTTGCTTTCAAAGCACCAGATCTTCAAGTACATGCTAAATAGTAGGAAAACATTAATATGAAAAAGAACTATTTTTCTAATGCAGGTGAAGAATGAGAGGACTTTCAAAGTAAGCAATGTCGTATCTGGGTTAACACTGTGAATTAACTCATCCCCATTTTTACTCATGTCTTCAGAATATCTATAACTTTAACTTTTATCTCTTAGTCTATAACTTTCTTCCTACAATCATCTTAGGTCATAAATACAATGATTTCCTTCTTAAATTTTAATTTCTTAAATTTTTTTTAGAATTCCATGTGTAAATACTGTATTTATATCATTTTCCCTACCACTTTCCCCACTCCAGGTCATTCCCTGGCCCTCCAAGTCCCTCTTAGCTTCATGACTTCTTCTTTAATTATTATTGGGGGAGAGAGAAAAAGAGAGAGAGAGAGAGAGAGAGAGAGAGAGAGAGAGAGAGAGAAACAATCTGCTGAGTGCATTTATTATCATTCATATGTATATGTATTTAGGACCAACCACTTGGTTGGATCACCTATCCAGGGACTTGTCCCAAGAGAAGCCTGTAATTTTTTATCTATGGGTATAGCCTTGTGAGATTTCCCACAGTCATGCTGGGTGTCAACTGGTGCAAGTCTTGTTTAGCCAGCCATATTGTTAAATTTTCATAAGTGCAACTGCCTATCACTCTATCTCATAATAGCAGACATGCTGGTGCTCTGGTCCCTATAACCTTTCTCCTGCCTCTCTTCCATGATGATTCCTAAACCTTAAATGTAGAGAATTGTGCTGTCGATGTATCAATTGGTAATAGGCACACCATGATCTCTGAATGTTGTGAGTTTCTGTAATGGTCTCCATCTGCTACAAAAAGAAGCTTACTCCAGTCAGATTGTCGTTGGTTAGCCTAAGATAAAAGTGTCAGTATTGAACCCTTGGGTATATCTCGCTGTGCTGCTCACTACTGTGGTTGGTAGGCTTTACATTTGGCCAGGGCTTTTTTTTTTTTTTGGTTCTTTTTTTCGGAGCTGGGGACCAAACCCAGAGCCTTGCGCTTCCTAGGCAAGCGCTCTACCACTGAGCTAAATCCCCAACCCCTGGCCAGGGCTTTAATTGCTTCTCTCCCTTGGCAGCTTGATGCCATAAAGGCTAGTGTTCTGGGAAGTTGGTTCCAACTTAGTTCAAGTCCTCTGTTTGACGTGTGTATTGTCTTCAGCAGTAGAGGCTTACTTTCAAGTTCCAAGAGGAACCCAAAGGCAATAGAATAATGTCTAATTAAATTTTAAAAAAGTCTTAACAGCATCATGAGAATATAAACGTACAGGATAGCAAGTACATGTGTTTGTTTTCTGTCTCTGAAATCAGCATATGTAGATAAAGCTTTAAATCCAAAAGAGTAGACACACCATGTTCTATTGACTGTTACACATAATCACTCACATGAGTTTTTGTCCTGTTGATTTCTTCTTGAGATGTGTGTATGTGCATGTGGATATGTTGTGTGCAGCTGAGCACTTCTCTGTAGCAAAAAAAGCAAGCTATACCCTCTTTGTCCTATTCTGTACAACTGTTCTCACACACGTACTTAATTAGCTGTTAGTGTTTTATTTATGGATGTCCTCTTTCCATTCTTTGTTATTTATCTTGTAAATTCATGCGAAGCGTTTGGGATTAACATTAATGTAGCATCACTTTTTTATATTTTTTAACATTTTTTCAATGCCCTTGTTTTATAATGAGTCCTTCCACAACTAGTTTAGTGCTAATATCCTTTGCCTTCTATGCCTGAATAATTCTTATGGCACTTTTTAGTAAAATTCGCTTGGATTTGTTGCAAGATTAAATGCTTCCACTACAGATGTTAAGGTTTAATCCCCTTTCACAAAGTACATAATTTTAATATTTTCATTTTCATTAATTAGTTTATTTACTTATATTTTAAGTTTTTGTAGTTCTCTCTGTATGGTTGAGGCCTCATGGGCTTTTCCTCATCCAGTCTGGCATGTTCACTGATATCACCCCTGTTCAGCTCACATTCAGGTAGCCATATTGGTGAGACTTCACAAGCATAGGTTCTGGTGTTACTAGGAGACACAATTTCACAATAAATTGGCTGATCCTCTGGCTCTTTTTGACCCTCTTCTGCAATGTTCCTTAGGTGCAGGACTGTTTTGTAGTTGTATCCATCGGAACTGGATTCCACAGCCCTGCATGGTGACTGGCTGTGGTTTTCTATAGTGTCTCTGATGAGAGAGAAAGACTCCATTTATCTAAGGACATTTATCTTAGGTAGGTCTAAGGACAGCTATTAATAGATTGTTGTTCGGGATTATGCTAATTTAGTAAATTGGTGCTTGTGGATTCTCCATTCTTAGCCATAGGTTTTTTTATAGTCAAATTAAATGCTCACATTTTAAAATTTAATTTTAGACAAATGTACACTTGGGTGTATGCTTATTCACCACACACACACACACACACACACACACACACACACCCCTTGGAAAATTAAGCCTAAAAAACTGTGATGGGTGGAATGTAACTTTTAAACTTCTGTAGTAATTCTTGGAGGCTTACTGCCTCTGTCTGTTAACCTAGGTCTAGTCCTGGAAGCCTCTAGACTCCATACAATCTAATCTAGACTAGAATGTTTTAAGACTTATAGCTGGATAAACTCACCCCTTCTAGCTCTTTCTGAACTATGGCTGGCTGGTTCAAACAGTCAGCTGTTGTGTCTCAAACTCTTCTCCAAGCTGACTGATCCAGTCTGGCTTCTCTTTCTCAGCCTTTCCTGAATTGATCTGCTTAACCTCACTACTAACGTTGGCAATGTGCACTGGCTCATTCTCATTTTCAGGCTTGTTCTGTCTTCTCCTGGTCCTAGCTTGTTCTCTCTCTGCAACCTGTCTCTATACAACTTGTCTGGTAAAACTGCTTCTTCTCTCTCTGTACTGCTTCCCTAAGCAGCTTCCCTTTCTCTCTCTTCTGAGAGGTCAGCATATCCTATTCTGTCAAATCTTTCTGCAATGTCACTTTGTCTGCCACTCAATTAGACATCACTTTCAAACATTGATGCTTCCCTCTACAAACTAACTTCACCTGTATTGTTTGAGATCAAAGGTATGTTCTAAGGGTATGTCTGAATTCCAGCCAGAGGGATTTAAGGTGTGCACTAAGGCTGAGCCACCCACAACTAGAAACAGATCCTTTTCAGTAAGTAATACAATCTCCAGTTTCACAGTGATCAAATATCCTTTAACAGTGATGTGCATAGTAACCCTTTAAAACTAAAAAGATAAGATACAAAGCCTCCGTGTTTATCAGCTTAAGAATGTTTACCTGGATATTTGGCTTCTGTTGATCTGGCATTAGGGTCAAAAGAAGGTCCTCGCTCCATCTTGGCCTCCTTCTTAATGCAATGAGCTACGCTCCCATATCAGATAAAGATGCGATTTTAAAAGCTTCAGTAAGATTTCTTCTTTTCTTTTGTTAGATAATTCTATAGGGTTTTTTTCGTAGATAGTATTATTATCCATCCCTTCCCTCTCAAGCCCCAAGTTCCCTATTTCTGCCTTCCAAACCCACCTCTCTCTCAAATTCTTGTCTCACCATAAGTGGCAAACGCTGAGACATGAAAGTCGTTGCCCTTCTCTGAAGGTTCCAGTGTTGTAGGCCACCCCCCTTCCTTGAGACTGCCTTCACTCCAGCTGGGCCACTGTCCTAGGGAAGTTGTTTTCACTTTCCCACTGTTCCTGGCATCTGGCTTCTTGCTTTTGTATTTTCCTGCTGCCCAAGGGAGTATTTTCTCCTCCATTTGTCTGCTTTCCGTTTCCTGTATCCTGGAGGAATGTGTCTGTATTTCAGGCAGCTCATCTATTTCCTGGCCATTTAATGTAAGATGAGTTATGCAGTTTCACATGCCTAAGCTTTTCTTCAGTGACTTAGAGATATTATCTGATGTGAAGATCAAGCCACTGAACACTTAGAAAACAACTAGAACAATCTATGTCAGGTGGTAATCCACCTGCTACTGGCCAGCTTACTGGTTTTAACTTCACTGCATTCAGCAATACATCTTCATCTTTGACCTTTACTTTGATTTAGGGTTCCATATTTCTAACCAACTTTAAAATATTATTACCAGAATATCCTACCAACCGTCTCAAACCATGATATGTCCTTGAATGTCTACTTCTTGTGCCGTGTTCCCTCTCTGAAGCACAACCCCCTCACCTTCTCCCCATCTCCTATCGCCTGTCCTATTATCATTCCCGATGATCAAGTTTGAAATCTGAAAAGTTTTACACTTCTCCTTCATCATCCATATTTAATCTTGTTATTAATCTTGACAGCTCGTCCCCTGTAATTTTTTTGAATTTTGTTCCTTTTCAGTTTTTCACCTGCCAAGTTCCCTGCTCCAGCATCCTCATACGAACCAAGCAAGATCTTACAAATAGTGTCAACATGTCAGGACCTACTGAGTGTTCTACTCTGGGAGTTGGAATCTGATAAACCCAGCTGCACCCATAATTGTTAAAGAGTTGGAAGTAGAATAGTTCAAGTTACTTTGCTATTTTAATGTCATAAAGCAAACACTTATGTTTATCAAAGTATAAATGCGTAAATAACATTTTGTTTTATAGAGCAACAAAATAAGTGATCTTACATGGGCCAGATAGAAACATTCCATCAAACACAAATTAGAACCAATATCACCAGGACTATCATTCATCATTTTTAGAATAATGATAATAAGTAATATTCGTTCTGCACATTACAACTTACAGCACATTATAATGTAAAAGGTCATTTGATCTTTGCAGTATTTCTACGAACGAAGGGTAGATTAAGCTAATTTACAGAAAAGAAGACTGAGGTCTGCCTAACTTAAAAATCTTCTCAGGGCTCACACAGCCAGAAAGCCAGAGGCCAGAACCTTCATCTCAAGCTCCTGAGTTTTTCCACTTCTTCAGTGAAAGCTTCTCGTAATTTAACAGCTTGCAGCGTTTTTTAAACCTGACAATACTAACTAGCCTTAATGTGCTTTGAATGAATGGGGAGTGTGTGGGTTGTTGGGTAAGACTAGAATAAAGCAAAACCACATGATTTTATCATATACAAATAAGTACATAAGAAGAAGAAAACAACGAACAATGTCCAGGGTGACTAATGCCTAGCTTGAGTGAATATTGACTTCTGAGAGAAGAACCCTACTCCACACCTTGTGGTGTTTCTACCCTAAAAGTCCCAGGGTCTCACATCCTCATGTGGTTGTAAAAATGGCACATCTACCAGGAAATAGGATACAAATAAAATAGTCAGAATGGATAATAAGGTATGGGCAGATTAGTGTATAGCCATCCTTTTCCATAAAGAAAAGAGACAGGCCTAGCATCTCCCTGGTTGTGGACCTTGTCTTTGATTATTATCTGCCTACTTCGGTTCTACTAAATAAGCAGCATTTCACTTTTTTACTCCATCTATGTGCCTGTTCTCCAGCTGGAAATAGGATTCCCAACAGTAAGAGCAAGCTCCCATTCTTGTCTTTCACTGCTCTATCGTGAAAGCTTGTCACTAAGACTCTGGCCCTTTAGACATACCCTCAGAATGGCAGAGGGACTGGAAACCACATTCTTGGATCACAGAAAGTCTTACCACACCCCAACTAGAATGCCATTGGCACTGAATGCCACTGACTGTTAATGTCATCGCTGAGGAGGTTTCAGGAAACTGAACATTAGAAGTACTGCATGAAAATACTGGTATTTATTTTTATCTTTATTTTTATATATGTTACATCTTGACCTCAGTTTTCCCTACTTCTATTACCACCACCTTCCCTCACCCTTAGATCCACTCCTCTTCCATTTCCCTTTAAACAGAAAAAGGAGAAACAAAAAGAGCAGGGGATGGCATTCCAACTTAAAATAAAACTAGGTACAAACCTTCATATCAAGGCTGGATAAAGAGACCAAGTAGGAGGAGGAAAAGGGTCCTAAGAGCAGGCAAAAGAGTAGGAGACAACCCTTACTCTCACTGTTAGGAGACAACAAGAATGCCAAACTACATGACCATAACATGTATGTACAGGACCTAGCTCAGACACATACAGGGTTTGTCACTTCAGTCTCTATGAGCTGCTATGAGCCATGCTTAGGCTGAGGTTGATTTTATGGGCTGTATTCTTGTGGTGTCTTTGACCCCTCTGGCTCCTAAAATTCTCCCCACTCTTTTTCATGATCCCCCTAGCTTTGCCTGGTATTTGGCTGTTGGTTTTTGTATATGCTTATCTCAGTTGCTGGATGATGCCTCTCTGATAACAATTAAGCTAGGCACTGATATGCACTGCTATTCTATAGCAGAATATCATTAGGAATCATTACATAAACTTGTTTTTTCTTTTCTTTTTTTCCCCAGTCATATGTTGTTCTGTCCTGAGTCTCTGGGCTGTTCATATGTTCAGCCTCTGCCCCATGGCCATCCAGGTTGTGTCAGGTATGGGCTCTTTTGTGTGGCATGGTGTGGAACTCTAGTTAGTCCAGTCATTGGTTGGCCACTCCCACAAGTTCTGAGCCACCATTACTCTAGCATGCCTTAAAGGCAGGACAGGATGTAGGTTGAAGGTTTTGTCGTTCGATGTGTCACAGTCCCACTGCCTGGAACCTTTCCTGGTTATGGAAGATAATCAGCTCAGTGGCCATATCCCTCCTAACTACAAGACTTGGGTGAGGTCAATCCTAAGATCCCAGGGAATTACCATTGCACTAAGTTTCTACATCATTCCCCAAGGTGCCCCACAAATCCAGTCACCTGTCGCAGTACTCTCTCCTCCACCTCAACTCCCCTCCTCACCCCCAGGCCAACTACAAAATCTATTTTATTTCCCCTTCCCATGGAGATCCATGAGTTCCCCAACCCCTTGACAACTCCTTGTTCCTTAACGTCTCTGAATCTATGGATAGTAGCATAACTATCCTTGAACAGCTAATGTTCACTTATAAGTGAGTACATACTATATTTGTCTTTTCTGGGTCTGGGTTACTTCGTTCAGGATGACTTTCTCTAGTTCCATCCATTTGCCTGCAAATTTCATGATGTCATTGTTTTTAAACAGACTAATACTTCATTGTGTACTTGAACTGCATTTTCTTTATTTTATCTTCAGTTGTAAGGTATCTCGGTTGTTTCCAGTTTCTGGATATTGTGAATAAAGTAGCTATGAACATAGTTAAGCAAGTGTCCATGGGATAGGATGGGTCCCCAAGAATGGTATAGCTGGATATCAATTCCCAATTTCCTGAGGAACTGACATATTGATTTCCATAGTGGATGTGCACATTCCCAGCCAACAATGGAGGAGTGGTCACCCTTGTTCCACATCTTCACTGTCACTTGAGTTTTCGATGTTAGCCATTTTGACAGGCATAAGACAAGAATCTCAGAGTCATTTTGATTTGCATTTCTCTGATAACTAAGGATGTTGAATATTTCTAAGTGCTTCTAGGCCATTAGAGATCTCTCTGTCAAGAATTCTATGTTTAGATCTGTACTCTGTTTTTTAATTTGGTTTGTTGATGTCTAGTTTCTTGACTTCTTTATATATTTTGGATATTAGCTCTCTGTTAGATATAGAATTAGTGAAAATTTTTTCCATTTTGTAGGCTACTGTTTTGTCCTTTGGACAGTATCCTTTGCCTTGCCTAAGTTTTCAGTTTCATGAAGTCCCATTTATTAATTGATCTTAGTGCCTGAGCTGTTGGTGTTCCATTCAAAAAGTTGTCTCTTCTGCCAATGCATTCAAGGCTGTTCTCTAGTTTCTCTTCTATCAGATTTAATGTATCCAGTTATATGATGAAGTCTCCGATCCACTTGGACTTGAGTTTTGCACAGGGTGATAAATACGGATCAATTAGAATTCTTCTTTCTGCATGCGGACATTCAGTTAGATTAGCACCATTTATTGAATTCGCTTCCTTTTTTCCAGTGTATATTTAGTTTCCATAAGTTTCTAGGTTTTCTGTTGTTGTTGTTGAGATCCAGCTTAAATTCATGGTGGTCTGATAGGATATAGGTAGTTATTTCAATTTTCTTGTATCTTTGAGACTTGCTTTGTGTCTGAGTATGTGGTCAATTTGGAAGAATATTCTATGAGTTGCTGAAAAGAAGGTGTATTCTTTTGTGTTTGGATAAAATGTCCTATAGATAGATAGCTGTTAGGTACATTTAGTTCACCATTCCTGTTAACTCCATTATTTCTCTGTGTTAGTTTTTTCTGGATGACCTAACCACTTGGTGAAAGTGGTGTATTGAAGTCTCCCACTATCAATGTGTGAGGGTCAATGTAGTGTTTTCTTTACAAATTTGTGTACACTTGTGTTTGGGGCATAGATGATAAGGATTGAAAAAATCATCTGACTGTATTTTTCATTTGATGAGGATGAAGTGTCCTTCCACATCCCTTTTGATTAACTTTGATTTGAAGTCTATTTTATTGGATACACCAACTTGTTTCTTAGGTCCATTTGCTTGGAAAATCGTTTTCCAACCTTTTACTTTGGGATAATGTCTATCTTTGATGTTGAAATGTATTTCTTGTATGCAGCAAATGGATAGATCCTGTTTTCATGTCTATTATGTTGGTCTATCTTTTTATTGGGCAATTGAGTCTATTGATAGTGAGATATTAATGACCAAAGAGTGTTAATTCCTATTAACTTGCTGTTAGTGGTGGTGGTGGTGGTATTGGTAGTTTGTGTGTGTTCATTCTTTTTATTTCCTGGTGTGAGATTATTTACTGCCTGTGTTTTGTGGGTGTAGGCAATCTCCTTGGGTTGGAATTTTCTTTCTAGTGCTTCCTGTGGGGCTGAATTTGTAGGTAGATATTGTTTCAATTTGATTTTATCATGGAATATCTTGTTTTCTCCATTTATGGTGATTGAAAATTTCGCTGGGTATAATATTCTGGATCTCTTGGTGTGAGTCTAGGATCTGTAGTCTCTCTGAGTTTGCAGGACATCTGTCCAGGCCCTTTTGGCTTTTAGAGCCTCCATTAAAAAGTTGGGTGTAAAGGTTTACCTTTATCTCTTACTGGGCATTTTTCCTTTGCAGCTTTTAATATTTTTTCTTTGCTCTGTGTGTTTAGTCTTTTGATCAAAATGTGGCTAGGATATTTTTCTGACTCAATCTATTTGATATTCGCTATGTTTCTTGTAAGTTTATAGGTATAACCTTCCTTAGGTTACAAAAATTTTCTTCCATAGTTTCATTGAAGATATTCTCTGGTCCTTTGAACTGGGAATCATCTTCTTCTATTCCTATTATTCATAGGTTCATTCTTTTTCATAGTCTCCCAGATTTTCTGGATGTATTTATTTCTTCTATTGTATCTTCAACATCTGAGAGTCTCTCTTGCATCTCTTGTATTTAGTTGGTAATGCTTGTGTCTGTAGTTCCTGTTCATTTACCTAGATTTTCCATTTCCAGAATTCTCTATTTTATGTTGTGTTTGTTGCTTCTATTTCCACTTTCAGGTCTTGAACCATTGTATTCATTTCTTTCAAATGTTTGTTTTTCTTGACTTTCTTTGGGGGATTTATTAATTTCCTATAATTTTTTGAAGAATTTATTCATTTCCTCTAATTGTTTCTTTGTGTTTTCCTGAATTTAAAAAGAGATTTATTCATTTCCTCTTTAAGGACCCCTATAATCTTCATAAAGTTGCATTTATGCTTGATTTCTTGTGCTTCAGCTGTGTTGATTACTCAGGGTTTGTCGTCATAGAATAACTCTTGTGGTGACATATTACCTTGGCTGTTGTTGACTGGGCTCTTGCTCTAGCATCTAGGCTTTTGTTTTAGAGTGATTTTAGGCTTAGGTATTGATTTCTGAATTTGTTTTTTTGTTGAGTGGATGCCTTGTTCCTTGTTTTCTGTTTCCTCTCTGATCTTCTGGCAGGAGTTGCCTTTGATTAAGTAAAGAGTCTCTGCTCCAATTGGGGGCTGGTCTTCTAATGGCTAGGATGGCCTCTGGTCAAGCAGAGGGATTCTGCCCAAATTGGAGCAGGAGGACATGGCCTCTCAATGAGGATCCTCCCTAAGAGTTGGGGGAGGGGATATAGTGACAAGTAGGGGAGGCCCATTGGGGTTGACTGGACAGGAACTAAGAGACTGGGGATGGTCTTTGGTCAAGCAACCTACCTAGGGTTCTGGGTGCTGGTATGTCCTTGGGTGAAGCAGGGGGCTTCTGAAGGATTTGGGCCCAGATATATAGTGAAGAGGAAACGAGAAGTGATTTGGCATTAGACTGGACAAGTGCTAAGGGAGCTTTGGTGGTCTACCAGCCAGGGCTTTCCTGGAGCTTGGACTCTGGTGGTACAGGGAGCTTCCACAGGAGGCTTGGCCTGAGATATAAAACTACTGATAATATTTAGGTTTGGATTCATTTTTCCTAATCAGTAAGATTATTCCCAATGGCCAGCATAAATTCCTGTTTGTGATCCTTGTATTTAGTGCCTTTCTGAGTCCAATAAGTTTCAAAATCCCTCTATCCCTTACCTATCTTTTTCTAGAACCTTCCTCTCCATCCACTTTGGTAGCGTGGAATATACTTTACATTTTCTTTAGTTACTCGAGAAGAGACTTTAAAAGCTTTTGTTACAAAAAACCGTCAATCACTACAAAAGTAAAGAAAATAGTATAACCAATTTCCCACATATGCCTCCATGAGTGTTTGTACGGCCTCTCTCCACTACTGTGCTCTGCAAGGAAGTGCCTCCCCAGTTGTTGCCAAAGTTTGATCTCTTCTTTTCATGTCCTCCTACAGCATATTAGCAACATGTCACATGTTGTTTCTACAATGTAGCATAATCTCTCTAGATATGCAGGAACTTCCGTGTGTGTTTCATATTCAGATCACGGCTAATATTTGCAAGAATGAACTTTCACAACATGGACTATGTTACTGTACTGTGTTACTACAGTAATAGAACACTATTACTGTCTGACAAAGGTATAGTTTCTAAAAGAATAATAATTTTATCCTGTCATTGAGTGTGGTGGTGAGTGTGGTGGTGCACACCTCCAACCCTAACACGGAGGAGCTGAAGACCCAGAGTTCAAGGTCAGGAGTTCAAGACCAGCCCTGACTACACAGACTTCAAGGTCAGCCAAAACTATATGAGACTCTGTCTTAAAAACAAATAAGACAATAATATCCCCCTTATTACCAGAAAAGGTATTAGCAGTCACTTAAACTTACAAGCCAAAGGCTGGTAATGTTTCAATTTTTAACAGTCATCAAACTTAACTTGCATAGCAATAATATAAATTAAAATATATAAAACAAAAATAACCTTTTATTTTAACAGTAGTCTTTTAAATATCAAACTATCTCAAATTATACAATCAGCAAAGATGAGGCCACAATATTAAGTATAAAGCTTTCTCCTTTTCCTTAATGTTAAACTATTTGAATAGTTTAGTCATTTGCTAGTGATTATAGAAGTTACAAACATGAAATATGTTTTTCCTACACAGAAGCCTCTAAAAGTATTACCAGGTGCTCGCTTAAAGCTCGCTTAAAGGACCTGAATTGGCTCTCTCTATTTTAAATAAAATATAAAACTATTTTTGTATTAGTTTTCATAGATGTTTGTTACAACGTACTTGACAGTACCTATCAATCAGCTTGGATTCTGTAAAGATAATTCCTGGAATTATATCAAAGCCTTCAGGTGACTGTGGGCCCAAAGAGTAGTTCACCCATTCTCTAGAACTTCCAATATGTAAAGTATCATCTAACATTTCCACTAGAGAGAAATACGGTCGTTTGTGTTGGAATGAATGCATAAAAATCTGTAATTTTATATCCTGGGGATCTTTTGCATCATAGCCTTTTACTAATAATTATCATTAATATTTGGCATTATGTCTTTTATTGAAATGACTCGATGATAATTTCAAAGCCGAGAACACTCCATACAGCACTCGTTTTTCGTCCCCACCACTGGAATGTGGACAAAAAACATAGAGCCCAGGTATAAAGCAATCCCCGTGTTAAAAATGGACCTAAACCGGAAGACCAATGAGCTCATCAAAGAGTTACAATTTTACAGACCCCCCTCCAGGAAAAGCACACCATGCAACCCATGTTGCAGCATGGGACCTGAGTTCATCACTCAAATTGCTGACCATTATAGAGAAAGGCTTCCATGAGGAAAGAAAAGGAAGTTCAATCAAGGCTTGCTTGCCCTAAAAAGGACAGGCTAATTAGCCTTTAGTTAACTGAGAAAAAGCCTTTCAGGTCTTTGATAACAATGACATTAGCAAGTCCACTCAGAAACACACACCTGGTGGTCTTCTCTTTGTTAACAGTCTGCTTGCAATGAGGATTTTGGTACTTTCTGATTCATTTTGCCCAAAGTATGATTTTTTTTTAAGGTCTTGAAAAAATTTTAAATTCTTTAAAAGGCCAGGTCATTCAAGGTGAAAGGTCACACCATTCTCTTTGTTTCAAACAAGTATTGGTCCTTCTTTTCTATTAGTTTTATTCATAAATGATCAGAAGACTATTACGCATTCAAAACTGGCTTATTCCATTTTTATGGGGGAGGGGCATGTGCCATGGCACATGTGCAAATGATGAGGAGACTGTTGGGAGCTCATTCCCTCCTTCCACTGTGGACTCTGGCAGGCAGATGTCTTCCCAGTTAAGCAATGTCACAGGCTTATTTTTCTCTCATTGTTTTTATTATACTTGTACTATTTATCTTGTGTCCATGTGTTTGGGGAGCGAAGGGATTGAACATTTCATGGTGAGCATATGGAGATCAGAGGACAACTTGTGGGAATAGGATCTTAACATCTACCTTGTGCGTCCCAGGCATTATTAATCCCGGGCCATCCTATTGCAGGAAGTCCACCACAGATGACCACTCAGACACAGCTTATAGCCAATCAAAAGTCTTTATTCCAGCTCTCTGGTACTCCACTCAGGGACCCAAGTATAATGCCAAGCACCCAGAGCGGGAGGTGGGTGTTGAAGGCAGAAACCACAGCCTGGGATCTCATCCAACAGCCGAGGGGGAGTAGAAATGCTGTTCACACAAGCGAGCAACTTAGTAGAAGCTAAGTGGTTATCTGAGGCAGGGGGTTGTTCTGCATAAGCAGCAGATTAGCAGAAGCTAAGCCGTTATCTGGAGGGAGACGGTCTACATAAGAAGCAGTTTAACAGAAGCTAAGGTAAATTAGCTGGAGCATCTTCACCTTAGAGTTGCCTAATTTTCCCTAGAATTTTCCATCAAGGAGACCAAATTCTGGTTCCACCTGAAGTGGCCTCAACAAGAATACAAGATGACAGAACTTCTGCACTGTCCTGCCCTGTCACAGTCATTCCTGAAGACAGGCTCCGTGACCAACAAAGCACTATCTTGGCCCTACTCCTGTACCAGCATTTTAAGTTAAAACGTAGATCTCTCCTAGTTCTGGAATTACTGTATACCAGTGGAGAAAGCCTAGATTGCTCACTGGGGAAGAAATTCTTGCAAGGAAGGTTGTAGTCAGGAAAGAGGTTTGAAATCTGGAATGCTGAAGACATGTTGAGGCTGTTGGGTCCTTTTGTCAGCCATCATGAAATCCAGTGCTAGTTTTAATGGATAATTCATGGAGGAACTCTTCCTCCAAGAGGGGCTCGTCTGCCTATCATCTTCTGCAGCATGAGGCCCGTGTGATTAGTCAGCAGACTACTCAAGGAATCAGGCAGGCCCTGGGGAGGGCCCCTGTGCAGCTTCCTATCAGCCGCAACAGTGTAGTTAGTTTATCTGTCTACAGTAGGGAGAAATGACACTTAGCTGAAGAGGAAGAGGAAGGTTTTCCTTTAAAATGGGAGGTTGCATCCTACAATGGAGACGTTTAAAACACAGACAGTCCAGTCCAGTTGTCAGAAAGTGATAGGGCAAGAAAGACTAAAGAGCCTGGGCCTGGGGTAGGGAAATGGCTTGTGAGTGAGAATATGAAATGCTGTGTGTACCCAGCCTTGTATCTGTCTCAGATGGCATCAAAGTGAGGAGTGGAGACAGGATTGTTTGCACTCGTTAGCTTACAGCCTAGTTCCAGATTCAGTGGTTCAAAGAGTAAAGTGGAGAGCAATGGAGATCCACCCTCCCCTTCTGGCCTTCTCCAGCCAGTAGTAGAGACTGCACACCTGTGTATGTGCTTGCACCACACCTGCACACACATTTACTCACACACATACAGAGAGATAGACAGACAGACACAGACACATAGAGAGAGATAAACAAGCAGGCAAGCAGCCAGAGATAGAAAGAAAGATACACACACACACACACACACACACACACACACACACACACCACAGGTGGGGGATGGGCCACCTTAAAGGGCATAAACCGTAAAGTTGTTGGTAGTACATGACAGTTCATTCAATAAATACACATTGAATTTTTACTATGATCAAAGTCAACTGTAACTCATTATAAAGTAGTGTTTAGTTCTGGTGTGTGTGTGTGTGTGTGTGTGTGTGTGTGTGTGTGTGTGTGTGTGTGTGTGTGATGTGTACAGGTGTATACATACCATAGCACTGTATGGCAGTCACAGGACACCTTTCTGTGTGGTCTTCATCTATCCTCCTCATTTGGAACAGGGTCTCCCCACTGAGTACACTGGGCTAGCTGGCCTGCCATCTTCTAGAATCTCTTCTCCCCCCACCCCTTACTGCCTTCCCACTGGAGTCTGCTGGACTGCACATGCGCATTGCACCTCATCCAGCTTCTATTCCAGTTCTGTGAATCCAACTCGGATCATCAGGTTTGCTTTAAAGCACCTCTGCCAGCTCCCCAGCTCTAGTCCTGTTAAGAGTTCTTAAGAGTTTTGTACATATGAATCCAGTTACCTGGTGGGGAAAGGTACTTTTCGTTCATCGTATGCTGTAATAGCAGGTGAAGAGAAGTGTACCCAGCCACAGTGGTGTCTGGCTGCCATTGGAACTCCCCTATCCCTGATCTAGCCTTAAGGCTTTGTGTTCACTGTCCCGTCTGCATGGATACTTATTTTCAAGATGTTCCCAGGCTCACTGTCCTCATCCGAAGAGCTCTATTTAAATAACTACCAATCAGGGAAGCATTCTGAATTATAGTGGCAACTACCATTCTGCTGTAACAAGTCCTGTGCCCCCTGTAGAAGCTATTCCTACCCAGCATGCAGTTTGCTTTGTTGTATGCCTGTTTATCCACCCTGTGGAAAGGAAATACCTTGAAGTAAAGGGATTATTGCCTCTTTTCTTCACTGCTGGCTTCTCAGCATCAGGGCAGCGCAGCGCATGTTCAGGAAGCATTTGTGATATGGGGAAATAAGATGAAAACAACAGGGATTATGACAGTTAAGCAAATCACATGTGGCCGTTTTACAGGAAGACTAGGAAAGTCTTCTCTAACTGGGGAGCGTTTGAATAAAAAGCCAAGTAAAACTAAGGAGAAAGCCCCACAGCCATTTGAGGAAGGAACTTGCCAGACACAATGGGAGAGTTCAAGCAGGTGCACCTGTGGGCTCAGTTGGCCTCAGCCATGATGGGGAGAGGAAGAAAGCAATGGCAGACAGTGTGAGCTCCGCTAAGGGCCAAAGACACAGAATGGCAGTGGGCTCTTCTGTTGTTTCCATTTTGTCTTTAGAACAGATGTGACACCTGTTGGGTGACTTCAACTTTTACTCCAATATATTTCTCAAGGAAGCAAAAATACATGGGCAGGTCAGGGGTCAGAGTGCGGGTGATATGGATTAGCATGGGAACACACAGGCACAGAGCCAGCATGGCTTTTGAAGGAAATATTGACAGGACTTGTTAATGGAGTCGGTGGCTAGGGTAAGAGGAAGATGTCAAGAAATCCAAGGCTTTTCACCAGAGCACCTACACACTGGTTTCCAACAAGCAAGACAAGGAACCCTTTGAACAGAGAAGATTTGGAAGGGGTAAGGGATAGGAACAAATAATCCATTTTATAGATGGTAGACTTGAATATGGCCAGTCTATATTTAAAAGTAATGAAAATATTGAGCTGTCAGTATGAAATTTGCTCTTGAATCTTAAGAGAAAGTCCCAAGCTATAACTGTAAATTTGGCAGCCATTAGTATACAGATGGTATTTAAAGTCATGGGCAGGGTTAGATCTCCAAGAAAATAATTGTTAATCAGAAGAAAACCCACTAACTCTTGCATATTGCTTCTCCATTTACCAAGCACTTACATGTTTACAAGAAAACCTAAGTTGGGTTTAAAAACTAAAGTGAATGAGGAAAAGAAATTAAGATCAGAAAAGAATGACTCTGCTTTGCAAGTGGCAGTTTTGGAGGATACAGTTGTTAAGGACAATCCTAGCACTTTCCTGTGGGCCAGCAATGATGCAGGGTGTGGCAGGGCCATGCAGAGTGTTGACAACTCTCACTTTGAGCAGACTGGTGCACCGTGATCATCACCTACCCAGATGACACAGAAGAGGAGTGCTCCCCAAAGCCGAGCTCGTCACGACTCAGCTCAAACATCACTTTGCCACAGTTGTTCCTTGCTCACCACAGCTTCCAATATACAGCTACAAGTGCCTGTGTGCTCCTTTGTGATACTCTCAGTTCCTCACCGAACTTAGACTACTGAGGCAAATTTCTGACCAGGCATAGTGATGCATATTTGTAAATCTAGCACTAGAGAGAGGTTGAGAGGTGATGAAGAAGTCAAGGTCATCTTCAGGAACACTGTAAGTTTGAAGCCATCCTGGACTAAATGAGATGCTGTATCAAAAGCCAGAGAGCGCAAACAGGATTCATATCTGTTCTCTGTACCATGGACAGTGCCTGACTAGCACAGGGTCCTTGTTAGAGGTAGACGCCCGGCCATGTGAGGAGCATTAGAGAGATTCTTACTGATGCTTTTTGTGCTAAGGTAAAGCACTTTTGCACCAAAAGAAGAACAGAGTGGGCAATAATCATTGTGTAAGGTCACATCTCAACTACAACTTGTTCCCTGGTGAGACCTGTCCATTATAAAGTGGTTTTTAGGTCACCTGGTCACAGGATTCAGATGTGAAATACCCACACTGAACAACAATGGAGTTAGATTCCCCAGCAGTTTATGGGTAAAGTGAAATTGCACTAAGATATCTCCAGGTTGTTTTCCATTTTGAGGATAGGGCTAAGACATTTATTATAAAAGTGAGAACCCAGGACTTAAAGAGAATGAAGCAGAATATAAAAGCGAATAAATGGGAATTGAAATGGATAGAAACAGATGAATCAATCAAATGTTTAATGTGATTTAATAAACACACTATACCAGGCTCTCTTTAACACTATAAATACAAGAATGATCAAAATATAAGGACTCTGCAGCCTTGTGGGTCTTACAGTCTAGTAAATGTAACGGCAATAATAGCCACCTCTTGTGTCTTATATGCTAGGTCACTGTGTGTCAGACTTGGAGCTGTACTTACACTGGACCATTTAGTCTTCATGATAACCTTATGGTGTAAAATGCTGTTGCTATTTCTTGTTTCATAAATGGGAATACTGAAGGATGTAGCATCTGGGAAATTTTCCCAAATTGAAAGGCATGAAGTCGACACTAGAATTATTCATGTCTATGGCCCTAGAATCAATAATCTCAAAGTGCACACACACACACACACACACACACACACACACACACACACACAAACGATGTTTATTGCAATTTTAGAATGTAGCCTAAAGCTGCTGAGATTCCTATGAGAAGCAAATACTTGGAAGTTAGAAGACTCCATAGAACAAAAGTAATGAAATTTCCCCAACTAAACAGCTAAGGGTAAGAATAAATAGGAAGCAAAACGATGTCTGCCCCAGCTGTGAAAACTGTGTTTCATTCCAAATTACATCCCAAGCAGACATTCTTCATATTCCAAAAGGAACACATTAAAAAAAAATACTTCCCAAATCCCGTGGAGAAGGGAGCTGAACACACAGGAGTGCAGACATCCTTAAATGGCAGGACAGACTGCCACTTCTGCACACCTCTGCCCACACCCCCATCCACCGGGAAACTGCACAGTGCCTCTGGACACAGGAATATAGGAACAGACAGACGCTGGTACCCGAGGTTCTAGTTTGTGCCCAGGACAAAACTGAACCGGCCAAACAGCTCCCTGCACTCAAATCCCATGGGGGAGAGAGAGCTGGACCCTCAGAAGTGTGGACACTCCTGAGAAGTCAGAGGAGACTACCCTCTGCCCACAGTCAGACTCAAGAGGGAATCGCATAGTGCCAACTGTGCCCCTGGGTGCAAGGACCTAGGAGTAATCAGGGGCAGGACCCTTTGGAGCACTGCCACACCTGAGAGCAGAGCACCTGTTCTCAGGAAAGGCTGAAAGAAAATAGAAAAACAGTTCTACAGGAGTGCTGATACAGAGGCCTACAGCAGGGTGAAGTCACTCCCAGAAACAGCAAGACAAGCAAACACCAGAGACAACCCAATGGCTAGAGGCAAGCACAGGAACCTAAGCAACAGAGAACAAGACTACTCGGCATCATCAGAGCCCAGTTCTCCCACCAAAGAAAATACTGGATATCCAAACACACCAGAAAAGCAAGATTTAGATTTAAAATCACATCTTTTGATAATGATGGATAACTTTAAGAAAGACATAAAGAACTCCCTTAAAGAAATGCAGGAGAACACAAGTAAACAAATAGAAGCCCTTAGAGAGGAAACACAAAAATCCCTAAAAGAATTCCTTCAAGCAGGTAAAGGAATTGAAAATGGAAATAGAAACAATAAAGGAAGCACAAAGGGAGACAACCCTGGATATAGAAAACCTAAGGAAGAGACAAGGAGCCATAGATACAAGCATCACCAACAGAATACAAGAGGTAGAAGAGAGAATCTCAGGGGCAGAAGATACCATAAAAAACATTGACTCAACTGTCAAAGATAGTGTAAAAGGCAAAAAGCTCCTAGCCCAAAACATGCAGGAAATCCAGGACACAATGAGAAGATCAAACCTAAGAATAATAGGTATAGAAGAAAGTGAAGACTCCCAAATTAAAGGGCCAGTAAATATATTCAACAAAATTATAGAAGAAAATTTCCCTAACCTAAAGAAAGAGATGCCCATAAACATACAAGAAGCCTACAGAACTTCAAATAGATTGGACCAGAAGAGAAATTCCTCCAATCACATAATAGTTAAAACACCAAATGCACAAAACAAAAAAAGAATATTAAAAGCAGTAAGGGGAAAAGCTCAAGTGACATATAAATGCAGACCTATCAGAATCACACCAGACTTCTCACCAGAGACTATGAAAGCCAGAAGATCCTGGACAGATGTCATACAGACCCTAAGAGAACACAAATGCCAGCCCAAGTTGCTGTATCCATCAAAACTCTCAATTAATATAGATGGAGAAAGCAAGATATTCCATGACAAAACCAAATTCACACAATATCTTTCTACAAATCTATCCCTACAAAGGATAATAGATGGAAAACTCCAATACAAGGAGAAAAACGACACTGTACACAAAGCAAGACTATAATTTCCTTGCAATGAAACCAAAAGGGAGACACACAAACATAATTCCACCTCTAAAAATGAAAATAACAGGAACTGACAATCATTACTCCTTAATATCTCTCAACATCAATGGACTCAATTCCCCAATAAAAAGACACAGACTAACAGACTGGATACATAAAGAAGACCCAGCATTTTGCTGCATGCAGGAAACACACCTCAGAGACAAAGACAGACACTACCTCAGAGTAAATGGCTGGAAAACAACTTTCCAAGCAAATGGCCCCAAGAAACAAGCTGGAGTTGCCATTCTAATATCAGATAAAATTGACTTTCAACCAATAGTCATTAAAAAACATAAGGAATGACTTCATATTCATCAAAGTAAAAATCCACCAAGATGATCAATCCTAAACATCTATGCTCCAAATGCAAGGGCACCTACATACATAAAAGAAACCTTACTAAAGCTCAAAGGACGCATTGCACCTCACACAATAATAGTAGGAGATTTCAACACCCTATTCTCATCAATGGACAGATCATGGAAACAGAAATTAAAGAGAGACATAAAGAAACTAACAGAAGTTATGAACCAAATGGATTTAAGAGATATTTATAAAACATTCCATCCTAAAACAAAAGAATGTACCTTCTTTTCAGCACCTCATGATACCTTCTCCAAAATTGACCATATAATCAGTCACAAAGCAGACCTCAACAGATACCGGGAGATAGAAATAATCCCATGCATCCTATCAGATCACCACGGGCTAAGACTGGTCTTCAATAACAACAATAATGACAGAAAACCCACATGTACATGGAAGCTGAACAATGCTCTGCTCACTGGCAACTTGGTAAAGGAAGAAATAAAGAAAGAAATTAAGGGCTTCTTAGAATTTAATGAAAATGAAGATACAACATTCCCAAACGTATGGGACACAATGAAAGCTGTGTTAAGGGGAAAACTCATAGCGCTGACTGCCTGCAGAAAGAAACAGGAGAGAGCATATGTCAGCAGCTTGACAGCACACCTAAAAGCTCTAGAACAAAAAGAAATAAATAGGGGTTGGGGATTTAGCTCAGTGGTAAAGCGCTTGCCTAGCAAGCGCAAGGCCCTGGGTTTGGTCCTCAGCTCAAAAAAAAAAAAAAAAAAAAAAAAAAAAAGAAAAAAGAAAAAGGAAAAAGGAAAAAAAAGAAATAAATAAACTCAAGAGGAGTAGAAGACTGGATATAATCAAACTCAGGGCTGAAATCAACCAAGTAGAAGTGAAAAGGACTACACAAAGAATCAACAAAACCAGGAGCTGCTTCTTTGAGAAAATCAACAAGATAGATAAACCCGTAGCCAGATTAATCAGAGGGCACAGAGAGTGTATCCGAATTAACAAAATCAGAAATGAAAAGGAAGACATAGCAACAGAATCTGAAGAAATTTTTAAAAAATCATCAGATTCTACTACAAAAGCCTATATTCAGCAAAACTGAAAAATCTGGAGGAAATGGACAGTTTTCTAGACAGATACCAGGTACCAAAGTTAAATCAAGAACAAACAAACCACATAAACAACTCCATAACTTCTAAAGAAGTAGAAGCAGTTATTAAGTCTCCCAACCAAAAAGAGCCCAGGACCAGATGGGTTTAGGGCAGAATTCTATCAGACCTTCATAGAAGACCTCATACCAATATTGTCCAAACTATTCCACAAAATTGAAACAGATGGAGCACTTCCAAATTCCTTCTATGAAACCACAAATACTCTTATACCAAAACCAAATAAAGACCCAACAAAGAAAGAAAACTTCACAACAATTTCCCTTATGGATATTGATGCAAAAATACTCAATAAAATTTTTGCAAACTGAATCCAAGAACACATCAAAATGATCATCCATCATGATCAAGCAGGCTTCATCCCAGAGATGCAAGGATGGTTTAATATACGAAAATCTATCAATGTAATCCACTATATAAACAAACTCAAAGATAAGAATATGATCATTTCATTAGATGCTGAGAAAGCATTTTGACAAAATTGAACACCCCTTCATGATAAAAGTCCTGGAACAATCAGGTATTCAAGGCCCATACCTAAACATAGTAAAAAGCCATATACAGCAAACCAGTAGCCAACATCAAACTAAATGGAGAGAAACTTGAAGCAATCCCACTAAAATCAGGAACTAGACAAGGCTGTCCCCTCTCTCCCTACTTATTCAATATAGTTCTCAAAGTCTTAGCCAGAGCAGTCAGACAACCAAAGGAGGTCAAAGGGATACAAACTGGAAGGGAAGAAATCAATATATACACACATATATACACACAGCCACCAAAACAATAAGATTGATGAAGCTAAAAAGTGCATGAAAGGGACCGGATATAGATCTCTCCTGAGAGACACATCCAGAGCATGTCCAATACAGAGGTCAATGCTAGCAGCAAACCACTGTACCAAGAACAGGACCCCCTTGGGGGGGAATTAGAGGAAGGATTGAAAGAGTTGAAGGAGCTTGCAACTCCATAAGAACAGCAATGCCAACCAACCAGAGCTTCCAGGGACTAACCACTACCAAAAGACTATACATGGACTGACCCAGGGCTCCAACTGCATATGTAGCAGAGAATAGCCTTGTTGGGGCACCAGTGGAAGGGGGAGCCCTTGGTCCTGCCAAGGTTGGACTCCTAGTGCAGGGGAATATTGGGGAGGGGGCAGTAAGGAGGAATCCATGGGGAGATAACCTTTATGGGGAGGGGAAGGGGATGGAGGCTTATGGACAGGAAACCGGGAAAGGGAATAACATTTGAAATGTAAGTAAAGAAATATATCTAATGAAAAAAATAAAAATAAAAATAAATACTTTACTATTAATGTCATTGGGTATTTTTGTATCACCTGTTACCAAACAGCTGGCCCCACTATGTAGATGATGGGTTCACAGCGTGCAGTGTTCCTTCTGAGGAAGGTGTCTGTGACCTGTGGTTTTTTACAACCACCTGTATTGGAGGCATTTTAGCTGAGGATTCGGTGCCTGAAAGTCCCATGGAGGTTTTCGCTGAGATTCAAAAATGTTGAACGTTCCATGTTTCTTTTATTGTATCTCTTCTGTTCTGGACCCTACTCACAAGCTTCAGATTTTTCCTCCTGAAATACGTTCATGTCTAGCATCTTAAAGATATAGAAACCAACAGTTTCCGTATGCTAAAGGTCATTTTTCTATATTAGCATCCATGGTTGTATGACATAGCCAGAAAATGCTTGAGCTGTAACATCACCATTTTTACCCCGGACTGACCACTCACTTTTAACCCCTTGCACCTCCATATCCTCGTGTCTAGTGCAGCACTAGCTCGGCTTCTTAGGGCTGTTGAATAATTAGTCCATATGAAGTGCTTGTCTAGTGACTCAGTAGACTCCAGCCATTATCGTCGTCTTCAATCATTTGTGACAGCCCGTTTTCCAACTGAGATCAAGCAGCTTTACAACCGCCAAGTCAAACTGTGTCACTTTTTCCCAAGTAACTTTAGATAATTTATTTTTAGCAGGGGAAAAAAATAAAACCTGTAAAGACATAGTAAAATGGGTTTATAATGCATTAGCCTTCGGGTTTATAGCATTTCTATGTAAAATACTTGCACTGTGTTCCCTGGGGAATTAATTCTTCTCTTGATGCTAAAGTGTAGTCCATTAGGCATCATCTTTTAAGCTTGCAAAACATAGAAAACGGCTTACCTTCATCAACTGCCTTGGCCCTTTGAGGAGCCTTTCATCAGCGGACTATTGACTTCTGTCTGTGGACCGTGTTGATAACGTTTGTTGCCACCAGGCTCTTGGCACTTAATGAAAATCTATCTATGGACCAGCCTTAAAATGCTGGGTTGCTCTCAGAGGAGAGGTTGTCCTCTTTTGTTCAATGAGAGATATCTAGATTTTATGACCTGGGACTGTCACACAGGTCTTATGAATCCTATGAATTTATTATAATACTGCTCTTAATTGAGTAGACTAAACTGTGAGAGCCAGTAGGAAGTTATATGGATGTCTAGCCTACCAAATATTTTTAAAATACAAATGTATGATCATTAAATTATTATGTGCTAATGCAGAGCAAGTCCAATAAATATTTAAACCGTGACACGGTGATAATATACACTGATTAGTATAAAGGTTATGTTAAGATACCTGCATGAAATGGTAATATAAAACAGGTCCGATGCCTGTGATGACAATGTCAGGTCTTCTGCTTATATTATTGTTGCCTGAGGCAGGTACTTATAATTGAACAAAAGGCTGTTTCTGTTACAAGTAATTGAGAGTAAGGATAAAATTTATTTTGTCATCCGAGTTCATAGCCCACCCTTGAACTCAATTTGAAACCGCACTAAAGATCTGTTAAAGGACAAAGCTTGGTTTGTGATAGCACGCAAGTGTACTCGTTAGTTGTATGCCAGCTTGACACAAGCCAGAGTCTCTTTGGAAGAAGGTGCTGCAGTTGAGAAAATGCCCCCACTAGATTGCCCTGTTGTTTAGATTTTCTTGATTGACGATCGCTGTGGGAGGGTCTAGCTCAGTATGGGAGGTGCCATGCCTAGGTCAGTGATTCTGGGTGCTCTAAGAGAGCCCATGGGAGCCAGCACTCCTCCACAGCTTTTGCTTCAGTTCCCACCTCCAGGTTTCTGCCTTGAGCTCTCAACCTGACTTCCCTTCCTGATGGACTGTGGCATGTAAACTGAAATAAACCCTTCATCCCCAAGTTGCTTTAGGTCATGGTAGATGTTTTTTGTTTGCCCTGTTTTATTGCTTTTCTTTCTTTCTTTCTTCCTTCCTTCCTTTCTTTCTTTCTTTCTTTCTTTCCTTCTTTCTTTCTTTCTTTCTCTCTCAGCTCTCTTTTATTTAGTGTGTATCAGCCACATAAGACAATGGGTTGCAGGGTGACAATTTTATTCATGCACAGTGTGTTTTGCTCATCTTTTCTGTGTTATCTTCACTCCCTTTTCCCACCAGTGCCTTCTTCATACACAGTCTCTCTTTTACTTCTTTTTAGAACTTTGGTCTAGATTCTGCAAATGAGAAAATTACACACTATCTGTCTTTGGGGGTCTGGCTTCTTTCAGTTAGCACGGTGATTGCCAGTTCTGGCCATTTCCCTGCAGTGACATTTTATTCTTCCTTATAGCCTGGTGTTCTATCACTTCAACAGAAACCACAAGACTGCAAGAACATGTCTTAAAAGGTTTTTGATTAATAACTACTGTTTTTATGTACATCTCATTGTGCTAAGTCCATTTTTCCCATTTAAAGATACTGTGCCTACACTACAGGAAAATAAACTGAGAAGAGTCACCTATATCAATCCATGCCTTCTCTACTAGCATTTTAATGTATATTTTTACAACTAACATAATTCCCATAACCAAACTGTCTTAGTTAGGGTTTCATTGCTTCGAAGAGACACTGTGACCAAGGCATCTCTTATAAATGACAGTATTTAATCGGTGCTGGCTCAGTTTCAGAGGTTTAGTTAGTCCATGGTACATAACACTCCAGTGTGCAGGCAGACATGGTGCTGGACCAGCCCAAAGTTCTACATCTTGATCTACTGGCAACAGAAGGTAACTGTGCCACACTGGGCAGAGCTTAAGCATATATATATGACCCCAACTCCCACCTTCATACTGACACACTTCCTCCAACAAAGCAAAGCCTACTGCAACATGGCCACCACCCTAATAGTGCCACTCCCTAGAGCTAAGCATTCAAGCACTTGAGTCTATGGGGGTCATACTTACTCAAACCAACACACATCCTGTGTATTCAATTTTGTTCTGTCTTCAAGCAGAGCCTCATGAACATTTTCCACATTGTTCTACATCATAGTTAGTATTTTGAATGATCATGTGATATATATTGTTTTTAGCCTTACCCCCATGCTGGATACCAGCATGATTGCAACTAAGAACACTGTACTACCAAGACAAAGTCCCTTGTTAGAGATTCCCTATCACCCAGGTGACAGTGGTTGTCAGGTCTCCACTACAAAGCTGTTCTTTATCCTCTCTTTCTGCGATGAAGTCACTGTGAAAACCATAATATAAGACTGGAGCATTATGTCTCATCATCTTACATAGTTACACAAATTATTTGTAATTCCCCTGCATCAGAGATTAGTCATTAGACACCTCCATTGGTAGATGAGAAAAGCAAGGTTTACAGAGACTAAGGTATTTTCCCAGCTGCATAGTATCCTATGCCCTCGGACGTTGTCACTCACTACCTCTTCTCTGTGTCGAATGTGCTCTTGCCATAACTATGCTGTCTGTGCTTTGAGAAGTGAGCCCTTCCTAAGACGATGGGGTGGTTTGAAGTTGTTCAACAACACTGTTATCTTGAACCATTTTGTAGGGTGGACATCTTACCCACTGCTCTATTCCTGTGCTGTAATGATAAAGACAACTTATGTATGAAAGGATACATTTAACCGGATGCTTGTTTGTAGTTTCAGAAGGTTAGTCCTTGACCATCATGGCAGGGACCATGGTGGAAGGAATGTCACTGTGGCAGTAGCCAAGAGCAAGCAAGCCCTTAAGCATATTTGATCAGTAAGTTGCATGCAAAGGCACAGAAAAATCGAGTCCAATATGAGCTTTGAAACCTCAAAACCTACACCAAGTGACATTTTCTCCAACAAGGCCACACCTACCCCCAGGCAATATATCCTAATCCTTCCCAAACAGTTCCAATAACTAGGGATATGAGCCTAATGGGGGGTCATCATCATTCAAACCACCATAGTAAGTATTCATTCTACAAATACAACCTGTGGGTTGTCAAGTATTGGGATCCTTTTGATGCTATAGAATGCCAGAAAGTTAGGAAAGATGAGACGATGAACAATAACTGAATTATTTATATGTTAATAAATATCTCATTATTCTGCTTCTCTCAATTTACGCAGTGAAAAAGCAACTTAAGTATATGTGCCGAAGACTATTCTACTAGACAGTAGACAGTAGATAAAGTCTCTTACTCAGAGAAAGACAGTATAAGTACATCCATTCCTGACTTTTGTCAGTTTTACTGTGAGAAAAAAAGTAGACCAAGGAGAAAATACTTAAGGAAAGTCTCTTTGGGGGCAAGAGAGTTGAAATACATCTAAATGATATGAAACAAGAAAAGGCTAATGGGGAAAACAGAAACTTCACCGGCCCCTCAAAGGGGCTGCAAACTGCCCTTTTCTGATGCAAGACCATGGTTGGCTACTTCAACTCAGAGATAAATTTGGGCAATGGGGCCAGTGGAGAGACAATGAGTTTGAGCATGTAAGACTTTATAGGTAGAACATCTAGATTTTGTTATCAACATAATGGATAACCCTTTAAAAGGCAAATATGATGATATGGGTTTCTTGCAGATGATGCCTAGCCATAAAGATTTAGGAGGGAGAGAGAGCTGCTAACTCCTGAACTATGTACTGATACTGAACTATAGGTGAGAAAAATCTAGGGATTGAATAAAAGTCGAAAGGGCCCTAGGAAAAGAAGGATGAAGCTATGTGGTTCCGTGTTCCACTTCCTCCCTTGGGATATCCAGGGGTGACGAAGGATGAAACAGAGCCCAGAATGAGTAGGTCAGCAGGATCTCAGTCTGTCTGTGGGTGCTTGGGGGTGGGGGAGGGAGGCTTCTCCAAGGATTTCAGTGTTACAGTGGTTTTAGATGATATTCAATGAAACAACTCTCTTAGATGACACTTAGTGAAACAACTTGTTCTCTTTATTCAGGATGAACAAGGGCTATATAAACCTTGGAGAGTAGGAAGGTTTTCAGGGGAATGTACATTGGCTGAGGCTTAAGGTACCGGAAATGCCACCTTTGCATGGAGAGACATCCCAGGTGCTTGCTGGGTGGGTTATTAATCAGGAGAAGGTGAATAGAGTCTGTAATTTCACCAAGGACTAAGTGACATTCCTTAGGTACCGGATGTGGGGGGTCAGGCTCCCCAGATAAGGTCAGGCAGAGAAGAGGAAGCCCCACTGGAAAAGGGAGTCCTCCATTTCGTGCCGAGCTTTTAGAGCTTATCTGGTCATGGTCAACTTTGACCTTAATAGTGGAGTTTCCCAACAAGGGATAAACAATTGCTATAAAGAAACTACAAGCATAATGTATTCCCAAATCAAAGATAGAAGTTGTTTGAGACAGACAGTGGTAGGGCCATGTATATACCACTATGCAAAGAAATTGAAGGAGCTCTTATGCTCTCAGTGGCCGTGTGAGATTTGGTTATCTACATGATCAGTAGATAACCAAAGATTGTTGCTTCTTTCGTGAGGAAACCAAGCCTAATATCCCCGCTAGTACTTAAGGGAGGACTCAAAGTACTGCAAAGCTCAAGGGATATGTATTACTTGCTTTGTTGATGATCAGGTGATTAATAGAATGTAGATTTCCTGTTTCTAGAGTTTTCCTAAAACTCTCCTTGGGCAGAAAATTTTTCCAACTCTAAATAGATTTATCCAACAAATGTTACAAGACCTCTGTAGTACTCTGTTTCAGCACAAAGGGAATTCCTAAAAACAGGACAGAATTGAACCATTGGCATTCCGAAGCTTTTAAAAGATTGTGTCCACCATATGGAAATTAGAATATTAGTTATGAGGACTAGGGGTACAGCTCAGTGGTAAGGCGTGAGCATAGCATGCTGAAAGCTCTGGGTTCAGTCCCCAGAATGAAAGTTGTGGGGCTAGGGGAAAAGATGGACAGAGACGAGTGATGTTAACTAATGAAAGCATAGTGAGAATTTTTAAAATGTAATAGAAACTATGAAGATGTCACTGTTTGGAATATTCTAAAATATGTCATTTTTGCAAGTTTTCTATTCAAGGTGCCATACTTAATCTCTCACTTCCCTGAGCAATGACGACACAGAAGCTTCTTCCCCCACTGGGATAATCCCTACTTTGAAAATTAAGATACAACATGATAATATGGCATGATTGTATCATCAAAGTGCCAATAAAGCATAGAGAAAGTGACAAATGACACATGGAGAGTTAAAACAAGGAGCGTGGGGAAAGACTATGAAGGGGACAAAAAGAAATGTGAACAATACCGAATAGGACTTAAATAGATTGCAATTGTTAATTTTGAATTGGCATTGATATTCTGCTTACATTGAGGCTCGATGGCAAAATCTGAATAATTTATTAAATCTGGAATGACAAATTGTTTTATTTAAACATTATTTTCTGTGCAGACTCTTATTACATTGTCATGTTAGATTTACATATTGAATCTGACTGTCTCTTGGGAGAAGAATTCCCAGTGAAGTCATCCGTCTCCAGTGGTGAGAGAAAATGTGCGGCTGGATATGCACACTGAGTAGCGTTTCCTTCTCGGCTGTTGTCGGGGTTTTGCACTGCACAATATGCTCGCACTGAAGTCAAGCCCTCCTGGGTTCATACACACTTATTTCAGGTACGGTGAGATGAAACCGTCAGCGTAAGTGGCTTCTCTCTCTTGCCTAAGCGACAGAGCACACCTGGGTAGGAAGGTGTTTCAGACTATAAAGCTTAAATCCCTCAAATGCAAAATCAGAACGGGAAGCCGATAGGGGTTCGTTTTCCACCAAACCTATCAGAGTGGTCGATTAACTGTCTTATCCGTTCTTCGTTAAACTAGACTCACTTCTTTACAGCCCCTACCCGTGAAAGGAAAGGCCATGTTAAAATAATTGCTACTACGTCAAAACTTACTCTTCTAGCCTAACATTTGATTACGGGAGGGAATTACACATCTGTAGTCTGCATTATAATTCTGCCTTACATCCTTATACACGATAATGGTAAAGACAATTTAGGTGACTTCTGTAATTTATTGAAACTCGTTTAGACAGGTTCTTTTGATGACCAGAATATGGGTTTGTAAATACTGAAACTTATTTCTCATAGTTTTCACAAAGCCTATTAACTATGGCAGGCATGACCCCAAACATAGAGCTTTCTGCTCCATTTTCCTCCCTCGTCCCCTGGTTTGTTCCTCTCCACAGGACACAAAGTCCCCATTATATACAAGACACCCCACTTTATAAATACCTTGTATCTGTTCTGCCAGCTTCTTGCTTTCCGAATTCTCTGCCTGTGTAACAGCAGGCTTATCCAACCCCCTTTCCAAGCTAAACTCTGAAAACTGGTTTTCCAAATCCTTGCTAACTCTACACGGCACAAACATGGACAATTGCTGCTCAGAAATCCCCCTCTCCTACACTCTCTCGCATGGCTTAGCTTACAGCCTAATTGTCTATTATCCCAATAAATATAAGTTGTCCACCTAAACCCTAAGCATTCTTTTAAAAGTAAATGATTACACTACTTCTTTATTGAGGGTTATAGGAAAAAGAGAACAATCCCCTAGTTTATAATACCACGTCTTCTGATTATCTCCCACTTTACCAATTATAGCCTGACATTACACTGTTCATTCACTTATAGTTACTGATCCAGGATCCTCTTTCATGAAACATGGCTATTTGGGGATAAGTTCCACACAAACTCTCCTGTTTGGGCAGCCAAATATATGTACCTGTCTACTACAAGTACATGATTTGGTTTCTTTCTGACCATCATGGTTTCATTGTAATAAAGAAATAATATTTGTACATCTTTGTGAGATATGCTGTGCAAATATTTCCAAAGCTTTATGGGATATATTATGAATATATAATATTTAATGACTAGATAATAGTAATAAGCAATTCTGTCCCTTCAAATATTAGTAGTAGTATATTGTGAATTTCACATAACATACACAAACACATACACAAATATTACACATATATGTACAGAAAGATAGCTGATGGATAGATGGATAGACAGACAAGCAAACAGATAGAAAGATTAGCTTATTTAATTCAGTAACTATTCTGTTTGCTATAGGAAAAAAAGAATTCTTTCTCTCTGTTTTAATACCCTTCTAAAACTTCTCTACAACCAGTTCCACATTACTCTCTACAGCTAAGACCATGATTCTTATTCTAATATAAGCCCCTCTCCTCTGTCCCTTTAGAAACTGGCTGGCTGGCACCAGGAGAAGAAGTGCTCTCTCCTGAGAGTACCTGTTCCTCCTCTATATCTTGCCAGGCTCCTCCTGGAGTTGTGGCTCATGCGTCTCTTCCTCTGTGACATACATACTCACTGAATGTCTTGCATAGTAGCTCACCATGTCCCTTATGTACCTCACAGACACCAGTCCTCTGCAGCCTATGTGCCTTTGTGTCGTGAAGTAGCTACCACCCACAAGACATGATGTATCCGCTTCTTTTAGAAAAGAACGACAGCAAGATAGTGCATGAATATCTGTATTCTCAACATGGGAGACGGGCCCACTCATTTCAGTGCCACGATGCTTTTCGACTTCATTACTCTGACCCATCTGTAGGAATCCATTTTGCATTACGAACTTAGTCCATTTGCCTACACTCAGTCAATCAAGACTCACGGTATTTAAGTAAAAAGTCCACTAACACAATAACTTTTTTTCAAATGCTAATCTTTAATTGCTAAGTCGATTTCTAGTACATTGGTCTAATAGAATTACTTAGTAGCCTTTAAAATTCCCTCACCTAAGGCTTAGGGATCACTGAGGAAAAGAGGGCAAAAAGACTGTAAGAACCAGGGCAACACGGAATTTGCTATGAGACTGTGTCTTTTCTTATTTTTGTTGGTTGTCTTATTTATTTACATTTCAAATGCTGTCCCCCTTCCCTTCCTAGTCTCGCCTGTACAAACTCCCCATCCCTTTCCCCCTCCCCTTTGCCTCTGTGAGGGTTCTCCTCCACCCACTCACCCACTCCCACCTCACTGCTCTAACATCCCCCTAGGCTGGGGTCTCAAGCCTCCACAGGACCAAGGGCCTCCTCTGCCATTGATGCCAGAGAAGGCCATCCTCTGCTACCTATGCATCTGGAGCCATGGACCCATCCATGCATGCTCTTTGGTGGGTTAGCCCCTGGAAGCTCTGGGAGACTGAGTGCCTTAAATGTTAGAAGCTCCAGCTACAGAGTCTTACTAACATGGCTGCCTAAACATGAGTTGAATAAGAAAAACAACATGCTAACATGGCTGAGGGAAAGCCCAGGAAGCTTTGACCCAGGCCAAGGAACTACAGGCTCCAAGGAAGCCAAGAGCAAGAAAAACAGGAAAGAGCACAGCAACTGCTTATCCAAAACCAAATGGTGAGCCCTGAAAACATACTTCTGAGTATCAATATACAGACTGAGCATACTTATATATTTAGAAATATATACATACATACGTACAGACATACATACATGCAATTTAATAAGGAAACAGGATATAAATTTGAAAAGGAGCAATGGGTATGTGGGAGGGTTTAGAGGAAGAAAGGAGGGGAGAGTGGTGTAATTATAATTTCAAAGGATAAAAGGGACATTTTTTAAAAGAACATCCAAAAAATGTTCATGCCTGAGTTCTGCCCCAGAAGTTTCGGTTGAAGTGTTTTTTAAGCTCTGTGGACATTTCTAATATGCCACCCAATGCTGAACTGAGGCTCAGAGCCTCATTGCACAAACTATGGCACGGGCACCATCTGAAGGTTTACCACACGTGCAGAATGCTGAACTCCCCCAGAGAGACCCTCATCAGAAACCACAGTTTAGCAAGCGCCACGGTGTTTCATAAGCACCATCAAGAAACTCTGCTCTGTTTTGAGAATAGAGAAGCAGGTAGATGTTACGGCTGGCAGGGCACGATCTGGTGACCACAAACAAATTACTCTCCATGTGCTTCATCTCTCACATATCCACTGTCAGGGGTGGGCTGGGGGAATACACTGTTATCTAGTAGCGGCAGTAAGATTATCGCCACAGAATTCCTGTGAGGGTTAGATGGGATCTGTCACATTAAGCCCTCGCACAATGTCTGGCACACAGCGAGGACAAAACAGCTATCATCTATTCGTATTAACCACAGTGCCAGAGAAACGCCTGGCAGAATGACAAGCAAATAGTAGGCATCAGAAAATTCAGAGAGGTAGAATAATTCGCTGAGATTACATAACCAGCTTACCCAAACTCTAAGCGTGCAAATGAATTCCAAAAATAAACTAGGATTTCTTTAGATGCCTCAAGCCTAGCCGACACTTTCTAACTTGTGTGCTTTTGGTATTTGCTGGATGCAACTTTCGTTAAATACCCCGTGTCCCAGTCTACAGTCTAGATAGACTCTGTAGCTTCAGTGGGTCCATTTCTCTCTGGCTCACAAAAGCTGCCTTGTAAGTGCTCAGTTCCTTGCAGGCTATTAAACCGTTTAGGACGTGCACAGCCAGCTGGCTGGCACTTGCTCACTCTCTAGCTTTGGACCATATCAATCATAATTTCAACTGTGAAGTATGCTTTCTAAAATCGTAAACCATTTTATTCTTAGTGTGTGTTTGGTGCCCTTATTTCTGGAATGGAATTCAAAGCATGATTTTGCCCAGAGAAATTCCCAGCTACCTCCTCAAACATTAAAAGTTTTCTGGAGGAAGACAGAGAAGTCGTCTTCCATGTAATCAAAGTGCCTTAGTTAATTGGTACACTGATGATTGATCCTGCTCTTATTGGACGATAGGCAGCCACCCATCGAATCCATTGAAGACAAAAATACATGTGAAGTCGAATTAAAACCAGTGTTCTGAGATGTTGTTTACCCCATAGTTCAGTGAATTTTGTTGTTTATTTTTGCCTGTAAACAACCCAAGCATAAATCACCTCAGAGAAGAACATTATGAAGCGAATGTAACACTTCAGAAGTTAAAGACTGATCAACACGTTGGACTGACAACCAGACAGCCTCTTTTTTTTTTAAAGATTTATTTATTTATTATATATAAGTACACTGTAGCTGTCCTCAGACACACCAGAAGAGGGCATCAGATCTCATTACAGATGATTGTGAACCACCATGTGGTTGCTGGGATTTGAACTCAGGACCTCTGGAAGAGAGCAGTCAGTGCTCTTAACCGCTGAGCGGTCTCTCCAGCCTACTGGCCAGCCTCTTAAGACAGGAAATGTTAGTCTCAGGATAGGGTTATTTCTTTCCTCAGCTTGAACACTGATTGGATCCGGGTGTAGCAGCACCTAGGCTCTAAATAGTCCTATATGCTTCAAAGTTCCCCAGGGATAAAACAGCCAAGAAGGGACAGCATGTGTCTCTAATTCTTTTTTTTTTTCTTTTAAATAAAATTGCCTAGATTTTTGTTTTCTGATGTTCAAAATGGACCAGAAACTGATGCTTTAAAAGCACATTAAGTCTGCCTTAAGAGTCCAGTTTGAACATCAGAAATAAAACTTTACCAACTAGGTGAATTGCACCCTTAAATTGAATGCCCGCAGGGCATCTCACTGGGAGGCAGGAAAGGAAACAGCCAATGAAATCAAGTGGATAGGTGTGAACTGGCTTTGTAAAAACCTAGACTGTGGGTTTTGTGCAGATCTCTCTATACAGAAAGAAAATAAATTACAGACTGGTGCGCGCGCGCGCGCGCGCGCGCGCGTGTGTGTGTGTGTGTGTGTGTGTGTGTGTGTGTGTGTGTGTGTGTGTGACTGTGTCTCTGTATGTGTGTATGTCTCTGTGTCTGTGTGTGTTTGTGTGTGGGGTGCACCTGTGTGTGTCTGTGTATGTGTGTCTGTGTGTCTGTATGTATCTGTGTGTATCTATATGTGTGTCTATATGTATCTGTGTGTCTGTATGTGTGTCTGTGTGTGTGTGCGTGTAGGAGGGTAGTGTGCACATGTGTCTCTGTGCGTGTGTCTGTATGTACCTGTGTGTATCTGTGTGTGTGTGTGTGCGTGTGTGTGTTTTGAAGGGTAGTGTGCACATGTGCGTCCACATCCATACTTATGAACACCCATAGCACTCCTTCACACTGAAGCTCTCATAGCTGCACTGAATTCAGACAAAATGCACTAAAGATTCTTGCTTTCCTGGCACAAGAAGAAAGACTGTCATTAAGTGAATGGCAGCAAACCACTGTCGGCAGGGAAATTAAAAGCTGAAAACCCTAGGACTGCTCACATGGACACCTGAAAGAGCCACCAGACCTACACACCAGTTAATATTAGCGACTTTTAGAAACATTTAATGGATTACATGCTTAGGTTGCAAATACTAAAATTCCTCCCCTTCCTTTTACTCCTTAAAGAATTCTGAGATTGCTCAAGAGAATAAATTTGCAATAAGAAAATATGGCTGTGAAGGCTGTCCCTCAGCCCTCCGGACACAAAACCTGCCCAGAGAGCTGGTCTGCCAGGAGTTCTCTCACACCTAAGCCCACAAGTGAGACCCCACTTTTGGTCCACTAACTGTCCAAAGAGGGACCTGCCAGGAGTGCATAGGGCACAGGAAACGTAGAGGAGCCTAGGACAGGATCCTTCCACTCTCTGTATGCACCCAGAGCCAAAGCTGTCCCATATCCCTCTAGACTCAAAGCCTGCCTGGAGAGAGCTGGAGAGAAGGCAAGAGGCAAGCACAAGAACCAATCAACAGAAATCAAGTCTACTTGGAATCTGAACCCAGTTCTCCCACCACAGCAAGTTCTGGATACCCCAATACACTGGAAAAGTAAGATTTGGATTTAAAAATCACATCTCATGATGATGATAGAAGACTGTAAAAAGGACATAAGTAACTTCCTTAGGGAAATACAGGAGAACACAGGTAAACAAGTAGAAGCCCTTAAAAAGGAAATACAAAAATCCCTTAAAGAGTTACAGGAAAACACAACCAAATAGGTGAAAGAATCGAACAAAACCATCCAGGGTCTAAAATTAGAAATAGAAACAATAACAAAATCACAAAGAGAGACAACCCTGGAGATAGAAAACCTAGGAAAGAGATTCAGAGTCACAGCTGTAAGAATCACCAATAGAATACAAGAGATTAAAGAGAGAATCTCAGGGACAGAAGATACCATAGAATACATTGAGACACTAGTCAAAGAAAATGCAAAATGCAAAAAGCTTGTAATTCAAAACATCTAGGAAATCCAGGACACAATGAGAAGACCAAACCTAAGAATGAGAGCTATAGATTCCCAACTTAAAGGGCCAATAAATATCTTCAACAAAATTATAAAAGAAAACTTCCCTAACCTAAAGAAAGAGATGCTCATGAACATATAAGAAGCCTACAGAACTCCAAACAGATTGGACCAGAAAAGAAATTCCTCCCATCTCATAATAGTCAAAACACCAAATGCACAAAACAAAGAAAGAATTTTAAAAGTAGTAAGGGAAAAAAGTCAAGTAACATATAAAGGCAGACCTATCAGAATTATATGAGACTTCTCAACAGAGACTAGGAAAGCTAGAAGATCCTGGGCAGATGTCATACAGACCCTAAGAGAACACAAATGCCAGCCCAGGTTGCTATATCCAGCAAAACTCTCAATTACCATAGATGGAAAAACCAAGAAATTCCATGACAAATCCAAATCTACACAATAACTTTCTACAAACACAGCCCTACAAAGGATAATAGATGGAAAACTCCAACACAAGGAGGGAAGCTACACCCTAGGAAAAGCAAGAAATTGATCTTCTTTCAACAAACCCAAAAGAAGAGAGCCACACAAACATAATTCCAACTCAAAGAACAAAAATAACAGGAAACAATAGTAACTATTTCTTAATATCTCTTAACATCAATGGACTCAATTCCCCAATAAAAAGACATAGACTACCAGACTATGCAAAAATCCCGGTCGTCAACAGGACCCAGCATTTTGCTGCATACAGAAAATACACCTTAGTGACAAAGACAGACAATACCTAAAAGTTAAAGGATGAGAAAATTTTTTCAAGAAAATGGTACCAAGAAACAAGCTGGAGAAGATATTCTACTATCCAACACAGTAGACTTTCAACCAGAAGTCATCAAAATGGGAAGGACACATCATACTCATCAATGGAAAACTCCACAAAGATGAAATCTCAATTCTGAACATTCATGCCCCAAATGCAAAGTCACCCACATCTGTAAAAGAAACCTTAGTAAAGCTCAAAGCACACATTGCACCTCACACAATAATAATAGGAGATTTCAATTCCCCACTCTCACCAATGGACAGATCATGGAAACATAAACTAAACAGAGACACAGTGAAACTAACAAAAGTTATGAACCAAATAGATTTAATAGATATTTATAGAACATTTCATCCTAAAATAAAAGGATGTACCTTCTTCTCAGCACTTCATGGTACCGTCTCTAATATTGACTATATACTCAATCACAAAACAGGCCTCAACAGATACAAGAAGATTGAAATAATCTCATGCATCCGATCAGACCACCACGGACTAAGACTGGTCTTCAATAACAACAATAATGACAGAAAGCCCACATATACATGGAAGCTGAACAATGCTCTACTCAATGATAACTTAGTCAAGGAAGAAATAAAGAAAGAAATTAAAGACTTTTTAGAATTTAATAAAAGTGAAGGCACAACATACCCAAACTCATGGGATACAATAAAAGCAGTGCTAAAAGAAAAACTCTTAGCTCGGAGGGTCTCCAAAAAGAAACTGGAGAGGGCATACACTAGCAGTTTGACAGCACACCTGAAAGCTCTAAAACAAAAAAGAAGGAAATACACCCAAGAGGAGTAGACCGCAGGAATTAATCAAACTCAAAGCTGAAATCAAACTAGTAGAAACAAAACAGAAAGATACAAAGAATCAACAAAACCAGGAGCTGGTTATTTGAGAAAATCAACAAGATAGATAAACCCTTCACCTGGCTAACCAGAGAGCACAAATAGTATCCAAGTTTACAAAATAAGGAATGAAAATGGAGACATAACAACAGAAACTGAGGAAATTAAAAAATATCAGATCCTACTATAAAGCCTATACTCAACAAAAGTGGAAAATCTGGAATAAATAGACAATTTTCTAGAAAGATACCAAGTACCAAAGTTAAATCAGGATCAGATAAACCATCAAAACAGTCCCAAATCCCTTAAAGAAAAATAGAAGCAGTCATTAAAAGTTTACCAACCAAAGAAAAGCATAGGACCAGATGGGTCCATTGCCAAACTGTATCAGACCATCAAAGAAGACCTAATACCAAAAGTTTCAAACTATTCCACAAAATAGAAACAGAAGGAATACTACCGAGTTCGTTCTTTGAAGCCAGAATTATGCTTAACTTAAACCACATAAAGACCCTATAAAGAAAGAGAATGTCAGACCAATTTGAATATCAATGCAAAAATACTCAATAAAATTCTCACAAACCAAATCCAAGAACACATCAAAATGATCATTTACCATGATCAAGCAGGCTTCATCTCCGGGATCCAGGGATGGATCAATACATGGAAGTCCATCAACAAAATCCACTATATAAACAAACTCAAAGAAAAGAACCACATGATTACCTCATTAGATGCTGAGAAAGCATATGACAAAATTCAACACCCCTTCATGATAAAAGTCCTGGAAAGATCAGGAATTCAAGGCCCATACCTAAACATGGTAAAAGCAATATACCGCAAACCATTAGCTAACATTAAACTAAATGGGGAGAAACTTGAAGCAATCCCACTAAAATCAGGGACAAGACAAGGCTGCCCACTCTCTCCTTAGTTATTCAATTTAGTACTCAAAGTCCTACCCAGAGCAATCAGACAACAAAAGGAGGTCAAAGGGATACAGATTGGAAAGGAAGAAGTCAAAATATCACTATTTGTAGATGATATGAATGTATACTTAAGTGACCCCAAAAATTCTACCAGGAAACTCCTAAATATGATAAACAACTTCAGCAAACTGGCTGGATATAAAATTAACTCAAACAAATCAGTAGACTTTCTCTACTCAAAGGATAAACAGGCTGAGAAAGAAACCAGGGAAATGACACCCTTTACAATACTCATCAATAATATAAAATACCTTGGTGTTACTAACCAAACAAGTGAAAAGTCAGGATGACCAAAAACTTCAAGCCTCTGAAGAAAGAAATCTAAGAAGATCTCAGAAGATGGAAAATCTCCCATGCTCATGGGTTGGCAGGATTAAGATAGTAAAAATGGCCATCTTGCTGAGAGCAATCTACAGATTCAAGGCAATCCTCATCAAAATTCCAACTCAATTCTTCATAGAATTTGAAAGAAATCTGCAAATTCATTTGGAATAACAAAAATCCAAGGATAGGGAAAATTATTCTCTCTTTTTTTTTCCGGAGCTGGGGACCGAACCTAGGGCCTTGCACTTGCTAGGCAAGCGCTCTACCACTGAGCTAAATCCCCAACCCCAAGGGAAAATTATTCTCAACAGTAAAAGAACTTCTGGGGGAATCACCATTCCTGACCTCAAGCTACATTACAGAGCAATAGTGGTAAAACCTGCGTGGTATTGGTACAGATACAGGCAGATAGATCAATGGAACAGAATTGAAGACCTAGAAATGAACCCCACACACCTATGGTCACTTGATCTTTGACAAAGGAGCCAAAACCATCCAATGGAAAAAAAGACAGCATTTTCAAAACGGTGCTGGTTCACCTGGAGGTCAGCATGTAAAAGAATGCAAATCAACCCATTCTTGTCTCTTTGTACAAAGTCCAAGTGGATCAGAGACCTCCACATAAAACCAGATACACTGAAACTAATAGAAAGTGGGGAAGATCCTCGAACACATGGGACTAGGGAAAATTTCCTGAACAGAACACCAATGGCTTATGCTCTAAGATAACAATTGACAAATGGGACCTCATAAAATTGCAAATCTTCTGTAAGGTCAAGGCCACTGTCAATAAGACAAAATAGCATCCAGTAGATTGGGAAAAGATCTTTAGCAAACCTATACCTGATAAACAGCTAATATCTAATATATACCAAGAACTCAGAAGTTAGACTCCAGGGAACCAAATAATCCTATTAAAAATGGGGTACAGAACTAAGCAAAGAATTCTCAACTGAGGAATATTGAATGGCAGAGAAGCACCTAAAGAAATGCTCAGGGGTTGGGGATTTAGCTCAGTGGTAGAGCACTTGCCTAGCAAGCACAAGGCCCTGGGTTCGGTCCTCAGCTCCAAAAAAAAGAGAAATGCTCAACATCCTTAGTCAACATGGAAATACAAATCAAAACAACCCTGAGATTCCACTTCACACCAGTCAGAATAGCAAAAACTCAGGGGACAGCACATGCTGATGAAGATGTGGAGAAAGAGCAACAGTCCTCCATTGTTGGTGGGATTGCAAGCTGGTACAACCACTCTAGAAATCAGTCTGGTGGGTCCTCTGAAAATTGGACATAGTACTACCTGAGGACCCAGCTTACCACTCCTGGGCATATACCCAAAAGTTGCTCTAACATATAACAAGGACACATGCTCCATTATGTTCATAGCAGCCTTATTCATAATAGCCAGAAGTTGGAAAGAACCCAGATGTCCTTCAACAGAGGATGGATACAGAAACTGTGGTACATCTACACAATGGAATATTACTCAGCTATCAAAAACAATGACTTCATGAAATTCTTAGGCAAATGCATGGAACTAGAAAATATCATCCTGAGTGAGGTCACCCAATCACAGAAAAACACACATGGTTTGCACTCAGTGATAAGTGCATATTAGCCAAAAAGCTTGGAATACCCAAGATATCATTGACAGACCATATGAAGCTCAAAGAGAAGGAAGACCAAAGTGTGGATGCTTCAGTCCATCTTAGAAGGGGGAACAAAACACTCAGGGGAGGAAATACAGGGACAAAGAGTGGAGCAGAGACTGAAGGAAAGGCCATCCAGAGACTGCCCCACCGGGGAATCCATCCCATGTTCAACCACCAAACCCAGTCACTATTGCTGATGCCAAGAAGTGCTTGCTGACAGGAGCCTGATATGGATGTCTCCTGAGAGGCTCTGCCAGAGCCTGACAAATACTGAGGCAGATGCTCACAGCCAATCATTAGACTGAGAACTGAGTCCCCAGTTGAGGAGTTAGAGGAAGGACTGAAGGAGCTGAAGGGGTTTTCAACCCCATAGGAAGAACAACTCTATCAACCAACCAGACCCCACCAAAGCTCTAGGGACTAAACCACCAACCAAGGAGTACAAATGCAGGGACCCATGGCTCCAGCTGCATATGTAGCAGAGATGGCATTGCCTGTCATCAATGGGAGGAAAAGCCCTTGGTTCTGTGAAAGCTCCTTTCCCCAGTGTAGGGGAATGCCAGGGTGGTGAGGTGGGAGTGGGTGGGTGGGAGGGGGAGCATCCTCACTGAAGCAGGTGAGTGGCAGAGTGGGCAGCAGGGAAAGTGACTAACATTTGAAATGTAAATGCATAAACTATCCAATAAAAAATTTTGTTTAAAAAAAGAGAAATGAGGGGTTGGGGATTTGGCTCAGTGGCAGAGCGCTTGCCTAGGAAGCGCAAGGCCCTGGGTTCGGTCCCCAGCTCCGAAAAAAAAAAGAACCAAAAAAAAAAAAAAAGAGAGAAATGAAAACCGGTTGTGGTGCCGTTAAATTACTTCGAATGTCAGTTGTTCCATGTCACCCCCTAAGGAAGAATCATCGATAATGGTGTGTCATATTAGATGTTAGGCACTGGGAATGCCACTAAAGTGACTTCAGAGCAGTGTCCTGGAGACTTAGACTCATTTAGTTGTGGGTGATCTCATTATGAGCCCCTATCCTGATTCCACTATCTCCAGAAGACCCTGTACCAAAGGTTTTCCAAAGACCAGCGAGGTTAATACTGTCTACCATCCAAGACATTCCATTAGACCAAGGTTGGCCATCAATAAATGGGTAAGTCCAGGCTTTCACTTGGTTTTGTAAATGAAGTTTGCTCGGGCCAGCTATGCCCGTGTATTTGTATTATCTATTGTGACACTTGTGCTATACAAAAGAGCTGAATAATTGCCACGGAAACCACATACCTCATAAAATCAAAATCGTTTACTATCTGACCTTTTCTAGAAAAAGTTTAGAAAAATGGGTACCTTATGAACGTGTAACTTTCTTACAAAATTTCTAAAAGAACACTCTGCTTAGATAGTAAATACCTGCATTGCAAGCTATGTACTGGTTTCATGGAATAAACAGTTTCTTATTCTGAAAGAAAATGGTATGAAGTGGTGATTTGATAAACCTGGATCAAATAAGAAAGTCCTGTTGAGCCAGTAACAAACACAAGTTCCAGAGGTCCTGCCTCCCAGAGCTGCATCCTCACCCAGGAACAAGAGCGGGACCTGCAGCGTGGAGACCACAGCCCTGACAATGCCCTGCTGTGTTTGCTTCCCGCCACTGGCCCATCTGCTCATCTCTCTAGTTGGTTGTAGTTCAACCATGAGACGGGATGACTCCATGTAGAATTAGTAGTTTTTCTGCGCTTTGTCTAACTTTGGCCGGGGATTTATTTCCTTTGGAATCTTTGGGTCGGACAAACTTTTAACCGTCCAACTTTCAAAAGAAGATGTCACTGCTGGCACAGCACGCGTAGTCACAGCTATGATGAGCAAGTGAGAGACAGAGAGATGGGATAGACAGAGAAGCGGAGCGATCTGTGCACTCTGAAGAGAGGCAGAAGTAGAGGTGAGAGGTGGTGAGGAATGGCCTAATATGATTAGCCTGAGCCCACACCAGAGTCCATGGTGAATTCCCTTTCTGAGCTGCCAAAGAGGGCCATTCTCAGTCCTTGGTTGTGCAAACCGCCCTGGTCTGGGCTGTTGCTTACAGCCATGCAGATATCTAAGGACTGTGCAGAGCTGGCCCCACCCTTTGCCTACTGTAGCACTCAAGGAAGCAGATCCAGCACAACAGAGATGACCCTGGGGGCTGGGATGCAGGTGAGCTTGCCCTGAGTACTTGAGCCTGGAAGAGCTGGCCCCACCCCTCACACAGGTAATGTGAGCGAACTGGCCCTGAGAGCATGACAGCTGGAGACCAACCCCCCTGTGTGTGAGTTTGCCCCAAGGGCATAAGTCTTGGAGACCTAAATCCATCTCTTGCCACCTCTATCTGGACCCATTCCTTGCATGGGCATTGTGGGAAAACTGGTCCTTAGGCAGCCTAGTACCTCACCTGGGCAGCATAGTAGAGCTGGCCCTGCGGGAGGGGTAGAGGTAAACTAGCCCAGGGCGGTTTGAGAACAGGAGAGATGACCTTGCCCTTACCTGGCCCTAATGGCGTGGGCACCTGAGAGTTATGCAGCCCCTTGTCAGGAAGGAGTACTGGCTCCGCCCCTTTCTTAGGCTAAGGGGCCGAGCCGGCCCTAGTCGCGTAGGTACAGGAGAGCTGGTAGGCTGATTAACTCTACTACTGTCCAGGCCCAGATCCACGGTTTTAAAATGGACAACCTGAACATCTACCCCATCTATGAATTTCTGGAACATGCGAAGGGGCCAGTCCTAGAGATTCAAAGCTACAAGATCTCATGATACAGGACAACAACTGGATATCCAAGATGGATCCTATTGACTGTGTAGCAGAAGCCAGAGGCCTGCGACCAAACCAATGATTCTGTGCAATGAACGTTTGCTAGTGGACTGTTTGGGCAGGAGGGTATATTGTGTGATACACCACAGCTTCTCTGAAAAGATGGTTGTTTTGTTGAGGAGATTGCAAGGGCAGATATAGAGGGACTGAGAGTTAAGTGGAATCAGGGTACATGATATAAAATTCACAAAGAATCAAGAAAAAGGTTTTTTTTAATCCTATGATTTCCTTTTTAGTTACATATCCTTTTTAAAAAAGTGGATGTTTTATTTATTTACATTTCAAATTTTATCTCCTTTCTGGGTTTTCCCTCCCCCTGCTTCTGAGGGTGCTTCCTCATCCACTTACCCACCCCTGCCTCCCCTCCCTGGCATTCCCCTACCCTGGGGCATCAAGCCTTTACAGGACCAAGGGCCTCTCCTCCCACTGATGCTGGACAAGGCCAAAAGAATGGTATCCTTACAATAAAAAATTTTAAAGAGGAATAGTACACTGACTATTTGACTCACCCCTAATAAGTCCCAGATATTAGACACATCTTTTATAATGGTTTGACTGATGCAAAAAACCCTCGTTTGATGATGTCAAAACCCTGGGCATCAGATTGCATCATCCAGCAAAGCAATATTAGTTCAACAATTTGGAAAGTGGGTTGAAGCCTTCCTTTAAATCAAGACATGGACCTGAATTTGGGGTTTTTTAAAATAATTTTTCTTCAGGGTCAAATGAGATTGGGTTCATTTAGTGTGATATCAAATACAAACCAAGTGTGATTTATTGCTCATGCCTAAAATTCTAGCATACAAGAGGTAGAAGCAAAAATATCAGGAGTTCAATGTCATCTTTGGTTACCTTGGCTATTGAATGAGTTCAAAGGCCAGCTTGGGATTCATGAACCTTGTCTTAATAATAATAATAATAATAATAATAATAATAATAATAATATTGTTATTATACCCTAGGTCAATGCATTCTCTTAATAATTAAATATGTTAAAATTGTATATAAAGTAAAAACTATCTGAAAAGAGTCTCATGAGTCAGAGTTTGAAACACTTTCTTTTCTGGACCACATTCAATAAAAAAAATTCAGAACAGAGTCCATATTATTTTGTACGACAGCCTGTTAATTGCTTCCAAGAGAATAACAACAAGCTGTCCTTGAAAAGAATGGCTGGCATGGGTACAGCTCTCCATACTTTTGGATAGTATTTGCCAAGAAACAAGGTCAGTCTGATAATGTGTCAAACACATTCTTTATTAACCTTAATAGGTGAAGTATAGCTAACGAACTATTGGTGGTTAAGTGGCCTGACGACTGTTGTAAATACTCTCATTGATTCTCCTTCGTAATCTGTAGTGAATTATTTTACATGAGAGACAGTGGCTAAGAGATTGCTTTATAAGCGCATGATATAGGCAGGGCACTCAGGTAGCTAACTACACTGGGTTGGAGGCCCTTGGAGAGCACATGACTTTTGCAGAGCACTGACCTCACTAGCTATTCTCTACACCCGGGCAAGAACACCGGAAAGTCTTAGAATGAAAGTCTACTTTTCTGATTGTTTTTCCCACAGTCCACCGACACTGCTCCCCTCTGCACAGTTGCCATCTCTCATCCTGTCTTGCTGAGATCACTAACTGAATCTTCTCATGACGTAAATGAAAACGAAGATAATCGTAGTGTTGCTCCAATTTTTTTTTAATGTCATTATTTAGAGAGTCAAGAGGGGAAGGGTGTGCTTCTTCCGTTATGAAGCTGAACTTCAAGCCGCTCGCCCGGCTCACTTCTCTTCCACATTTACAGCCTCCTGTCTTGCATCGCCTTCTTCCCGCTCTTTTGCACTCTGTTCCACTTCCTCACCTCCTTGTTTCCCCTCTGCCTGTTGCTTTAGGTTTCTTCGCTATTCCTGTCTGCTCTCCCACGGCAGGCTTCTTCAGTACCATGGACAACCTACTCTATTTTTCTCACTACGGTGGGAAATGATTTGCTCTTCCTCTCAACGGTCTCTGAAACCAAGTCCCAAAATGACCGCAGAACGCATCCACTTGCTGAAATCAATGGCTACTTTCAGCCTAATGTCTGGTTCCCATCCCGCTGGAAACAGGCAATCAGCCCCCGTCCAAACACCGTCATTCTCTGGCCCTGCCATTGCAGCGCTCCTTCACAGCCCATTTTTTGTGGCTCCCCTCATTGACTTCTTCCCTCATGCTGTCCGCTCACATTGACGTGGTTACCCGAAATCCACCGGCACCTCTGGGCAGCTCTTCCTTGACAGTGCACATTTGCTGAACGTATTGCATGGCTAATCATTCTCACTCTCGGCAAAAGTTTATGAGTTCTTATGCTCCACCATTGCTGAACCGATGCCCACTAAAGATATGAGAAGTGACATCAGTTGGTTTTAATACTGCTCCATAAAGAAGAGATACTAAGTTTTATGTGTTTTATTTTATTCTCTACTTTTCTGATCATTGGTTATTTTTAATGTCCCACTGGAATAGTGAACACAAATCATATATTTAATCACAGAGTAAACATATGCTAACTTTCTTTACTCGATTGTAGCTTATGGTGTTTTTGTACTAAAGATCTATTCTGATCATCTTTCTATTTTCTGGTCTTTCCAAAGCATGCGGAAGGGACCCCACACATTGTATTTGGATAGAGTTCTAAAGGTTAAAATTACTTTATGCCTAAAATTACACCAATATTTTATTAGATACGCTGGTTAGTTCATGGTGATTAAAAACTCTGGTTGCTAATTAAGTTAATAAAGTTGAGGATGGAAAACGGGAAAGGGAATAACATTTGAAATATAAATAAGAAATACCTAATTTAATAAAGATGGAAAAAAACCATCATTAATGTGAAATCCGTAAAAAATAACAAATTAAGTCTGCAGTGAGCCCAAAAGACTAAAATGTCTGTAGTGATGACTTCAAATGTTGAATCCCTAGTACCTCCCTCCCCACAAATGTTGTCAAGTGCACTCTATTTTCTATAAAAATCTACGAAGCATATATCATAATTTATCTAATTTTCCCCTGCCATGGAGTTCTGTGCACACCAATGATGTGACCATCCCCATGTGCAATGAGGCTAAGAGTGTAAGTAACCCTTTAGCTTGTGAGATACTGAAAATGAAGATGTCATCATATTTCATGCACACAGAGCATAAACGGCACATGAGAACTCCATTTATTTTGGCATATATTACTTTACTTGACAATAAACCACCTGGCATCAATAAAGTTATCACTTAAAATATTATTAGTCTATCTTTCCTATAGACTTTTCCTACTTTAAGCTATAAGAAATGTTGGACTGGACAAAGACATGTATTTCAGTAAAAGAGACAATGCAGCCTTAAAAGAATCGGCTTCTTAGCTGGAGTCTTTCTCTGAAATCTAAGTAAAAGCACTGTCAGAATTAAGATACCATTTGCATACTTAGTAGGTGAACAATTTAAAACTTCAGTTAAACCCGAGGGAAGAATGAAACTAGGTAAAAATTAAATAAAGATATTTGACAGCAGAAAATATTTGGCAAAGCTCCTAATTCTTATCCTCCCAAAGCTAAGTCTGAATTTTAATTAATGCTTTTGCCAATATCTTGACTCTAGCATTTTATGTTGAAGGAATTATTGAAGGATTGACTGAAGACGTTTGATATGGCAATAAATATTTATGATCTGCTATTTTTTTATATTATTAATTGGCTAAGTTCTTAGATCTCTTGCTTCCTCGGACCTTAGTAAATGAGAGATTTAAAATATCAGTTCATGTCCTCTCTCTCTGCTTCATGATTAGGATTTAAAATGGAAATTGACCACAATCCCGTGCCCTCAACAATCATTGATTACTGTTTATGTAGAGAAGCTAGTGTGTCTATGCAATCTAAGTTAAAAATGAGTCAAAATGTTACATGTGTCAATGTATTCTAGATCTAACAAAATTGGATCTTGTTATATAATAGCCCTGTTTGCAGTTATGCCCATTGAAATGGAGATTATTCATCATTTAGTAATATCACTTAGTAAAATCACCTCATTGCTCATTGTAATAAATATATGATGATATGCAATTCTAGTGGGTTTGCCCTTCCAAACTCATGGCAGCCAAGTTTCCAAAGCTTACGAACTTCTTATAATACCTTCAAATAACTTTTTATTAACCTTGGTACTTACTAGATTTTTGTGACCTGAGAGCTTTTCTGCAGTGGCCCTCTTTGGAAGCTGGAGCACTTCCTTTCATTCCCTTCTGATCTCCTTGCCTCATTGACTAGAGAATAAACTTTGTAATTCTGTCACTAAGCAATTTTTTTCATCCAACTGTAACTTAAGAAAAAAATTACAAAAGTTTTGTGCCATAACAATCAGGTATTTTAATATTATGCCAAAATATTATGTGGGTCAGTCAGTCAAACAGGTAAGACTAGACAAACAAAATTACAAGTGTTTAACTATACTCTATGGCTTAAGGTCAAATAAATTAGCTATGTGAATCTTGTCATAAATAAAACTAGACATCCACACCACTTAAAAGACAAACACATAGAGATGTAGCAGATGATCATTTTGTTGCGGTGGACCGTGGATGTCTAAGCTACGCCTGGTCTCCCTCAGGTTATTTTAAGAATTGAAATGAGATCATGTCTCTACAGTGATGGATTGGCATACAGTCATCACTCAGCACACAATACTGGCTGTCATTATTAGCCAGTAATCATGGCTCCCTGAGCTCCAACGGTGAATTCAATCAGCAGAAAGAGATTAATAGACGGTGTTGTGCTAGCTAGACCCCCCCAAAAAACAAATGGATCTCTAAAATTTTCAAATAGATCTCCAAAATTTTCATCCACTATGCACTTATGATTGCGGTATCTCACTGCAACTTGTAGGAACCTGGTTTAGAGTGCCCGTGCTATAATTATGAAAGTAATACAATAATTAAGTTTAAAAGAAAACTATTTTATTGTTTCTGACTCTCTCACAACTTCATTTCATTATTTGTCCCATAAAAACCCATATGGCGTATCTAGCACAATGAGGGGTAATGGGGTATACACCCCACAACAAAAGTCCCACTCGCCCAACATTAGAAGTTGCTACATGTTTTTGCCCTTTCTCTCCACACAAGTCCAGATTCCAAAATCTCAGTAAAGATAGCTTTTTCTCGCCCATTTTGCCATATGTTTGAAGAATTTTCTTTTAATTGGCAGGTCGTGGTGTGTGTGGCCTATTGAACAAGCTGACTACTGGACGCTCATATACAATACTGCTCTTTCAAAACTGAAATAGGAAATCAAAGGGTCCAACTTGGGATGATGATAGTCTGTCCACAAAGATTTACATATTCTATCTCCCTATGAAGTGTGTGTGTGTGTGTGTGTGTGTGTGTGTGTGTGTGTGTGTGTGTAAGACACAGTCAAATTCTTAGCATGATGATTTGTTTTCTGGCGGCCATTTTGTCAGACTCAGCAACTTGATGCTGTACCGCTTCTAAAATTCATATGTGAGAACTATTCTGGCATCCCTCATTCTGCAAGGCAGCAGGAGCCCTGTGATTTCTCAAAAATGAAGGAAGAAGTAGGTTGACATTTGGACGTGTGCTACACTACCAGTTACGGATTGTTTGTGGCCCCCCAGTGGAAGCACTGGTCAGAGAGCACTGTCAGGACACAGGGTGATGGAGATGAGGGCGCAAAAGTGCTGATCCAGCACCTCCATGGGAGGACTTCCTCATCCGAGTCTGCGGACTCCGGTTCAGCACCCAGCTCCATTAGAGCAAACAGTTCATTGTCCAAAAGCAAGTAAAGCAAAGCACTTGGCACACCGTTGTCCGGGGTCTGAAAACGGAGCTTACCCCCTCCCTTCTTTTATATCGATTTTGTAGTATCAAAAACCAAATCCCTTTCTCCCCCAGGATCAAAGTACTGCTCTACAGATCTAAGACTGTGGGTAGGGCACACAGCAAACGTAGAGCACACCGTTACAAGAAAGAAGCCATTAGGCAGGAGGCAGCAGTGTGGAATGGAGTAGGTGCCTGCATCCGTTTGATCTCCACAGTTCTTGTGCAGTCAGAGTGGCATTCAACTGGCCATCGCAGGTAAAATAGAGTACACTATTGGAAGCGTGCCCAGAGAGAGCTCGGGGCTCCACCCCAGGCACCTACCTAATCACTGGGGGAGGGGGGATGCAATTTCTAGCCACTTGATACACTAGGTTAGAGTAAGATGAGATGATAAGGAAAAATAATGTCACATTGGGCCCTAGAAACTAAGTCTATTTTAAAAATTGTAGGGTGTCACCAAGATGGCTCAGCGGTACAGGCGCTGGCTGTCAACTTTAATAGCCTAGCTCAATCCCCTGGACCTACCTAGAAGGAGAGAGCAACTCTTCCAAGTTATCCTCTGACCCTATGCACACGCACACACATTAACACACACACACACACACACACATACACACACACACACACACAGAGAGAGAGAGAGAGAGAGATTTAGACACAGATAGACACAGACACAGACACAGACACAGACACAGACACAGACACAGACACAGACACAGACACAGACACAGACACAGACACAGACACAGACACAGAGAGATTCTAATTATGCCTGTTCAGCTACAGTTGCTTCTGATTGAAAACAACCATGCACATTGCTTACTGTCCACCAAAAATAACCCCTTATAAGGTACTTTCATAGCTTGGGTAGTTGTGGTTGTGGTTGGGTGGCTATATGTGGCTAAGCCCAGATCTGTGCGCTCAATGCACAGTGGCACTTAGGGAAAGTCTAGAAAACACTTAAAATGCTCCTCATAAACTTTGGGGTTTTGAGATCATTTCAAAGGTAGTTTCTTTTGCGTTTTATGCAGTTCCTCCAAAAAAAACATATTTTTCACTTGGTTGTTTAAAATGCATTATATTCTTTTAGCGAAATGACAGATTCACCCACCATTTATGCTGCCGAGTTCCTGAAGCGAACAGGTTATTTCGAAAGCCTCTACTTTAGGGAACTTTGCAATAATTTTAAAAACACAGAACACTCTCTGCTGCTTTTTGCTGCTTTGCCTCTACTTTATGTCTGAAATATTGTTTCATCTTTTGCCAGATCAGCAGATAATCAGCGCTTTAGACTCCCTCACAATGTGTTTTTTATGTTCCTTTCAAGGAAACAAAATGCCAGGATTTAAATACATCACAGCACTCGATGCCAAACACTAAGGGGATGCAAATAGATCGCTGGACTGACACACAGCTGTCGGAGAGTAATTGTTGTGTGTGTGCTTCGTAAGGCAAGCTTTTAATTAGACATCTGCACCAGGTCACAGGGCAGAAGTACTAAGATGCGATTAAGAAACCTTTTCCTCTTTCGAGAAGTGGCTACTGTGTCATCTTAAGGCTGGGCTTATAGACAGAGTGTTCTCTGCCTACACAGAACACATTGCAGTCACTGGATGCTTTGGTAGAAAGTCTGAGGAAGCCTCCAGAGATGGGCCCATTCAGTGGTTCACTGGGACCACTGAAACCACCAATGTCGTGCACATTATCAGATGCAGGGCCTTCAAAGCCACATCCTAGAAATTACCTGTTATAATGTTTACATATTTGTGCGTACGTGATATATCACGATGGTTCTGAGTGTCACTCCTCCAGCTCAGCATCCCCTAAGCCCTCTTCCAAACAATGCATTGTGGATGATTGCAGAAAATGGACAAGGCTATTGCAATGGATTTCCCTGTTCGTAATGATCTGCTTCACTGCCTCCCTCCATTAACTTAGCCAATCAAAAGAACACTGCAGTTCATCTCTCAATTTTCACACTCAGGAACTGAAGATATTTTACCCAGCAGCCCGGCAGATAATAATTTGAAAAATATACTTACGTCAAAATTTAGCCTGGCCCACTTAAAATTCTTAACACTTATATCGAGGTCCTGGATTTGGTATCTGAATTTGACCTAATTATCACTGTGAATTCTTAAGTTACTTAACCTCTTCCAATCTCAAATGTCTGTGTGTAAAGTAAAGACTGGATCAGGTGAGGGTTATAAACGCCAGATGAATACCAAGAATATTAAAACAGAGTCACCAACTAGAGGCATCACATGCGCTAGCCATAAGGCTCAGGATTGAAGGTTGCTCTACTGGGAATAAGTAACAAGAGATGGCTACAAAGTGGTCAAAAAGATGAAGCTGGCCTCAGAGATGTTTGTTAGTGAGCAAAAGAATAAAAAGCAAATGTGGGGTAGAGAACACAGGCTGGAGGGGAGTTGTGTGTGTTGGGGAGGGGCAACTCAATGGATAGGCTAACCACAGCAAAGAACGCATGGTGAGAGGTAAGAAATGAGGAGGACAGGCACCACATGCCTTGGATATGGCCCTGGAGATGGCGCTAATCGCCAGGCACTGGAAGACAATGAGAAGAAAGTATGTTGAACATGTGGGCTGGTGGCGAGTTCACGAGGAAGTCAACGCAAGACAGTATCTGGTGCTCCGTAGCCTCTGACAATGATGCCTTCAGTGTGCAGAGTTACACATACCTCACATCTCTTGGGGACAGAAATAATCCTGACCAGAAGAATCAAGAGCCATTAGAGAGGTCCCGTCTACTCCCCAGAGTCAACTTGAGGTGCAATTAGCAGACTCTATGATCCAATAAACTAATGTGGTTTCCCTTTGTCCACTCCTGGTTATTACTGCGACACCAGAAAGCACAGCTAGAGACTCCTGCAGAAAGAGATTCCTGGAATAGGAAAAGGAGAAGGGGAAGGAGGGAGAAAAGAAGAGATGGGGAAAGGGAAGGGAAGGAAAGAGAAGAGGAGAATTTCAATGAAAAAGTACTTTAGTGATTATCTGACCTGATGTTCTGTTTATAGCATGATACCTGTCTCTTGGTAACAATTAAATACATGGAAACATTTGCTAAATAAATTAATAAATAAATAAGGACCAAAGCACAGAAATAGTTACTAGTTATTGACATACCCGCATAAAAATCAACACCTCATGACTTTTAAGCAATTATATTTCCCATTATGCCATGCATGACCTTAGCACACATTGTCTTTGGGACCCTGTTCCCCTTCCTGGGTGCCTTGCCCAGCTTTGATATGAGAGTTTGTCCTTTGTTCTATTGTATCTCGTTGTACAGTATTCAGTTGACCTCCCTGGGAGGTCTACACTTTGGGGGGACAGCGTGGGGAACGAATCTGGGGGAGAGGGGAGGTAGAAGGGAAAATGGGATGGATGGATGGAGGGGGAAGCTGCAGTTGGGGTCCATTGTATGAGAGAAGAATCAATAAAAAAATTTTTTTAAACATTAAGACAAGGTATTTTAATATTTAAAGTTTGTTTCACTGCATCTTAGATGGCAATGTCGTTTGTCATGCTTTATATTCAAATAATATCTTTATAGCTCTCATAACTTAAGCACCCATTTTTATTCCTCTACCCAAAATTGATGGCATGTACAGTAATGCCATCTCCAAAACAAGTTAACGGAACTATGGCAAGATCTACTGCCCAGACGGAGTTCTCCTCAGACTGAAGTCTGATTTTGTAACTTTCATCTTAAAGAGACTCCATGGGAATTTCAGAAACTATTTTCAGAAGAACGATGTTCCTATCTTTGTAAGAATAGAAATTGAGACATTTTTAGCAGAAGAAATTAGATTTAGGTCTAAGGGAAAACTTTTGAGCAGTAAAAGGCATAGAGCCATTTTAACAAGTTCTTCTGGAAACATCATGGGAAAGGGCATTGACCAGTTTGCTTTCTTCAGTGCTGTTGGCCTGGTCTTTCCCATTTTCAGGCAGACGTGAGCGTGCACTGAGATGCTCAACTGTGGATGATGTGTGTTCTACCCACTGCTACATGCACGGGTCATATTCTCCACCTGAGCCTTCTTCCCCAACTAATCACAGTGTACTTAAGTTCCCAAAATGAAAACACTTTTCTTTAATGTGAATGGGAACATTGACAAGTAAATCAAAATCAATAAGGTCCAAAATAATGTGTTAACATGTACGACATACATGTGTTTGTGACTGTTGTAAATAATGTGTTAACATGTACAACATACATGTGTTTGTGACTGTTGTAAATAATGTGCTAACATGTATGACGTATGTGTTTGTGACCGTTATAAAACAGTGAAAATGGAAACAGAAGGTAATCAAATTCTATGTCAAAATAATATCTTAACACTATTAAAATTAACACAAGGCCCAGAAAGTACACTTTAATAAATCGTATTGGGCGAGAGGAAGAATTAACTCGTTTCATATAGAGTGTAGGTAATGGATGGATAGGGTTGATGAAAATTTTTCTTTTATCATAAAAGTCTCTGACTTGATTAAAAGGAAAACTTTGAAATGCTAATGGGGAGGTATTAAGATCAGCTTTGATTTCTTTTCGCTGTTTTCCTCTAACTATTCCCACCACTCTATTCAATGAAAATCTACCTAATATGTAAAGAATTTCCAATATGGTACCGATATAATATTCTGCACGTTGTACAGAAAGCTTGGAAGAGGTAGAACAGCAGCGAAACTTAAGTCTGAGGTACAGAGGCACAAGCATATGGTAACTGCGATTTCACTGGAACAATATGTCCTTGAAGACGTAGGAAAAGAGATGGATATGTCGAGGTAAATGTATCCATTAAAGTGGAGGGTAGTGGATAGGAGATTCCACCTGAATGGCGAGCTTCAAGGTAGGGCTTGTGAGCAGTATTGATACTGGCTTCCCACAGTGGTGATCCATGGGGTGGAGAAGACAGAAATAAGGTCAAAGGGCTGTAGATAAAGAGTGGGAAATGGCAGCTATGGCTGACAAGCGTTTTTAACCTAGCAGAGTAGACTATAAAAAGAGTATTGATCAAGAAGTCAATCCACAGAGTTGGGTCCACAGAGGTAGTTAAGGAAAGTAGATCCAATATAAGAGACACAAAAAGGAAGCTTCTTTAGTCCATCGTGACTCAAAGAATGTGGGAGTAGAGGGACTCGGCATAAAAATAACTCTAACTTAAACAATGCTTCGTCAAGAGTGTTCTCTTTTATTCCCAAAATGATGAGGTGTCCAGGAAAAAGCCAGTGATAAATATTTATCTCCATGACTAAGAAAGAACCAAATTACTTTAAAACATTTTTTTCACGTAGAACAGTAGCCTTAAACACCCTTTCTCTTACCTGTACCCCATCATTGGGTATCAGATCTCTGTGAGGCCACACCAGTGTAACTCATGGCATTCCTCTGTCACATCAATCTGACCCGAAGTCAATATTCCTAGAATCGCCTGTCTTGAATCGGGTTGTAAGTAAATGTCCAATCGAGGAATCCGTGTAGTCTTCCAGGCAGTGAAAAGATGCGCTTAGCTTTCCAGAGAAATGCATCCTTATATTTGTGTGAAGAGTCTTTCCTTGGTAAAAAATGTTTTCACAGCAAGATCTCATTTTCACAGTAGACCTGAAACAGCAGAAATGAATGTAATGTTCTAATTTCCAGCTTATGAAAGAAGAAACTGAGAGATTCCGAAATCAAGTGACTCCTTTACAACTCTCCCTCTGAAAGAGGCAAGCAGGTCGGCAGCAGAGCTAGGCCCCTGTCTGTGCTCTTAAATCCGGTCTATCTTAGAACTCGGCTTGGAACACTGTAGGATGACACATGCCAGGTGGCTTCTATTTTTGTTTCACAACATGTAAATGACATTCATACAGCACAGTCTACGAATAACCTGATTTGTCCATTCCATCTAAATAAGCACATGTTTGTATATATCACCATCTACAGCAGTTTTTGAAACAACACATTAGCTAGGCATTTATATATTTTGTAAAGTGGGCAATTGAATCTTGTCAAGGAGTTAGATAGCTTTTCAGTAACTCAACTCTCATCTTTAACCTTCAGAAATTTATTTTTCCCAGTAAAGAGAATCCTACAGTATTCATCAGTTGCTTTGTTTTATGACTTGAAAAATCTATGGAGTAGAAACTACTTGTACACATTTAAAGGCAGTGTTGCAAAGAACCACAAATAGTTCTCATTAATTACCACATACCTGTTCTTTAGACCTGAAGAGAACTAGTTCCTTTTTCCTAGACAAGACCAGAAGAACAGAGAGAAAGATTAAGTGCCTGGAGACCGAGAGTTGTCAGCTGTGATTAAAGTTAGTGACAACCTTAGAGTAAAGTGGCATCTGTCACCTTCCTGCCTTTTACTTGGTCACTTGGAATCAATCACTTCTATAATCATTTGACTATGACTATAGAGGGACTATCTTAATTGGGCCACCCTAGTTTTTCAGAAGGATGTTATCAAGGACAAATAACTACAGGAATAGCAACCATATATTCATAAAGATGTAGAGTCACAGCCTTGTCACCTATTATCAAATTATCAGTTATTTCCCAGATAATCATGTTGGTATTATGTTTCTTTATCATTTAAAGGAAATCGGATCAAATCCTTGTGCTAAATCAAATTCCTAATAAATGATAGGCTTGGAACTCAGTCTTTTGCCTCACTATCCCAAGTCATCTCCCTATCCCAGGCAGACTTCTAAACACACAGAAAACGCTGGGTTGAGAATAAAGGTAGATAGATAGATAGATAGATAGATAGATAGATAGATAGATAGATAGATTAGATAATGGATAGGTGGATAGATGAATGATGGGTGGATGAAGGATGATAATAGGTGGATGATGGGTGGATAGATGAATGATGGAGGAATGGATGGATAGATGGATAGATGGATGGATAGGTGGGTGGATGGATGGATGGATGGATGGATGGATGGATGGATGGATGGATGAAAGGGAATATCAGATGTGCCCAAGAGCAAACCTACATGTTTGTCCTCCCTCGCAATCTGGGGAATTCTAGTTAAAGACATGATACAACACAGTAGTAGAACAGTTACCTGGCATGTGAGTGCCCCTGGCCTTAATCCTCAGCACAAACAGTACCAGAGGGTGGGATGGAGGTGGGAGAGGAGGAGAGAAAATACCCTATAGCCTGTCTGGCTCTGGCATTTTTCTAGGACTCTGAAATGAGTAATAGAGTTAGTTTAAGATGATGTAGAGTCATTCCCACCGGCTCCCCTCAAGCAAGGAAGCCTAATAGCCGAGAAGGAAGAGCCACTCCAGCTCTGTGAGTGTGGGTTCAGTGCTTCAGCACCCTTTCTGTGGAAATGTGTGGTCAAACACGGACTCACATAGGCTACAGAACTTTCTAGAAGCAAGTCTACCCTGGGTCCTTTGCCAATGTCTGTTGAGCCTTTCTATCTATTTCTGTAGAACTTCCTGTTCCCTCACATTTAGGAAAAATGGCTTGTTAATCAAACCAACAATGTTGAAGGCATTTTTCTTAGGAATTTTTACTCCTAGAACTATTCATTTATAAGTACATTGGAGAGACAATCTACACATACAAATACAAACACACACACACACACACACACACATATATATACATATATATATACATATATATATGTACCTGAAAATGTATTTAGTCTGTTAATTATTTTGGTGTTTGCTATCTTGATAGATGAGGATATCAGAGAAAAATGCCTGGCCACTTGTACTATGCAGTTCAAAACTCAACCATAAATAAACAGCTATCTATTGAGTTGGCCTCTGACGATCTGTAGGAGCTTTCCTTCCTCATATACTCCTCGGCGACAGCAGCCACTATTTTAATTTTCAAGTTCAAAGCTTCAAGTATTATGGCTCATCAGGATAAAAATACCCACCCATAATAGAACTAGTCTCCAAAAATAAAGTTGTTATTCACCCATAATTTAAGAAATTTTAAAACAATTATCTCAAACAACTGTGCCTTTTACATTTAAAGGGAGAAATCTTTTTAATGATTATATTTCATAATGAATAATTTGTATTCACAGCATTTCTAAGTTCATAAAGTTTACTCCTAACCGGTAGACTCCTACAAGCCTATGCTAATTCTCCCTTGGGAAAAAGAACAAATGTTGTTGCTGAAATAATTTTTCCAAGATAAGAGACTGTGTCCACAGAAGCTCCCTGTTTGACTGACAGGGTCCCGAGTCCCCGTTATCCATGGTGACTACATTCTTACAATGCTCAGAGGCCACCAAGCCCTGTCGCTTTGCCTTCTCATTTCGTTCTCACAGCACCTTCACAATTCTTCAAATACCAGAGTTTTCTTTTTCATCCAAAATTTATGGCTATCACTTCTCAACAGTTTGAAATTTCTTTGATCTTGGTTACACTAAAATGGAAATGGAAAAGAAAAGAAAAACGAAACGTATGTTTCTTCAAAGTACAAATTCCTTTAGCTTTTGTTCTTCCTGAGCCTGAATATGGTTGCCCATTCTCCTGTTGGCAGACCTTTGTGTCCTTGAGTCACCTACGGAGAACTGAAGTATTACTGTAACTGATTTCTTACTGTTTGCTGAGAAGCAGAGAACTCTTTTGGTGTTCTCATAAATAATTCCATTTCTCTATGTCAATGTTAATTGAACTTACCTCATGTTGTCAATCTCTCCTTTTTTCTTTGCAGGTGATGTCATTGTCTATATTAATGAAGTTTGTGTCCTTGGACACACTCATGCAGATGTTGTCAAACTTTTCCAGTCTGTTCCTATTGGTCAGAGCGTCAACCTGGTGTTGTGTCGTGGCTACCCTTTGCCCTTTGATCCTGAAGACCCTGCCAACAGCATGGTGCCACCCCTTGCAATAATGGAGAGGCCACCTCCGGTGATGGTCAATGGAAGACATAACTATGAAACATATTTGGAATACATTTCTCGGACCTCACAGTCGGTCCCAGATATTACAGACCGGCCACCTCATTCTTTGCACTCCATGCCAGCTGATGGCCAACTAGATGGCACATATCCACCACCCGTCCACGATGACAATGTGTCTGTGGCTTCATCTGGAGCCACTCAAGCTGAACTTATGACCTTAACCATTGTGAAAGGTGCCCAGGGATTTGGCTTTACTATTGCCGACAGTCCCACGGGACAGCGGGTGAAACAAATACTTGACATTCAGGGATGCCCCGGGCTGTGTGAAGGAGACCTCATTGTTGAGATCAATCAACAGAATGTACAGAACCTGAGCCATACAGAAGTGGTGGATATACTTAAGGACTGCCCCGTCGGAAGCGAGACTTCTCTAATCATCCATCGAGGAGGTAAGACGAACACAGATGTGAAGTACCACGTGTGGGTAGATGGGAAGAATCCTTTATAATAATATTGTTCGAGTGAAGTTTTCTATAGGCTGGCATAAAATCATGCCTTAAAAAAAAAAGGTAAAAGAGGCAGAGAGACAAATGTGAGTTTAGGATCCAGATCGCTGAATATTCGCGGTGTTCCCTTGACCCTACTTACATTGTACACTACGATGGTACCTTCAGTCTTACTGCCCCCAGCAATATGGAGTTGTAGTGTTAAGAATGAGCTCCAGGGGGTTGGGGATTTAGCTCGGTGGTAGAGCGCTTGCCTAGCAAGCGCAAGGCCCTGGGTTCCGAAGCTCCGAAGGTCCCCAGCTCCGAAAAAAAGAAAAAAAAAAGAAGAAGAAGAAGAATGAGCTCCAGCAATGACCATGTTATGTTTTGTCACAAAAGTCAGTTGTGCAGAACTCAGTCCATGCCTGTTGATTTGAGAAGCCTGCTTTGTAAAGGAAACAGTACTACAAATTGTATGTGGGCTTCCAGGCCAGCAATAGGGAGGCCGGCCAGCTCCTACAATGCAAGTGCTCTGATAATCCTTGTAAGAACCACTGGGAGCTGGATTCCAATAAATAAGTTTGAATAGGAATATTCTACTCTATGGGACACAGGCATCCACCACTGTGGATAACTCTGTCTGCCATAAGCCAGGTGGAAAGTCATGGAAAGGGGTCTGGGCAGCGAGCTCCATGAAGAACATGGGGACACAATTTAAGAGAGTGCTGGAAGCTTCCAGTCTTCACTGCTCTCTTCTGGAGCCTTTGTAAAAAAATGAATGGGGCAAAGCTAAGGGCCCTTCCATACTTCTCTGTTGATGAGAAGAACATAGTGCAGACTGATACCGAGTTTCCCTCCCTACCTGTTAATAGGACATAGGACTTGAAGTCCTTGATTCTTGGCTGTATGATTGTCACAGCAGGGTTTCAATGCCATCTAAACTCATGGTAACATTCGTACTATCTTGAGTGGCTCACTCAGTACTCGTCTGCTGAATCTAAACAGACCCTGAAGCTTCAGCAGAGGACAGCCATACACACACACACACACACACACACACACACACACACACACACACACAAAACCCTATGTGGTTAAACATATGTGATCGCCTATTCAAAGCTCTCAAAACAGCATGGGAAGTCAGTTATTTTTAAATGCAAGTAAAAGAAGTCAGAGCTGAAAGAAAGAACCATTTATGATTTATGTGGCCCTCTCCGGAGCTTTTTTCCCTTCAGGGAAATATTACATTGTTGATTCACCCAATACTATGCATTTGTGAGCAGCACTATAGCAAGCTCCCATTACCGAGGGGAAATTAATAGGATAACAAAATAATCACACAGTTCTCCTTCTTGGGGCATTGTTACAAAGTAGCACATGAAGTTTGGTAATTAACTGTTGACAGCATATTTTGACTTCTTGCATTGCTTGTTTAAGATTAATAGAAATGTTTCTAATTTAAACATGTATATTCCTAATGTTCAATTGAAAAACTGAAATTTTGGACAATAATTCTAATATTAAGGGGTATAGCTGAAAATTACTGTATTGTAGCCATTGTTTGGCTCACAGAAAGAAATGTAAACACATTTTTTTAATGTATATAAAATGGCTTCTTTTAAATTGTGGCTTATCAGGAAAATGCTTTGAAATCCTAGCTATTACCGTAATGTGTGCCTTTCTGGAAACATTCTGTTGCGTGTGCGCATGCGCTCAGCTGAGGCGCCTGGGTCTTCCGCCTCCCCTTCCACAGCCTCTCTGATCACTCACTTAGACGATGAGTCATGAGACTTCTATCTGCTGCTCTGTTTGCGGTGGATAAAGCCTTTGCTTTCTCCCTAGCGCAGCACTGTGGAATCTGGAAGTCCTTGCTAGAAACATGTAGAGGTCCCCAAAATTCTTACAGCGGTCACTCCCCTCTGAAGGTAGCAGGAGCTGGCTCCATGTTTGTGCAGTGCCGTACATGTGGATTATTTGGTTTTTGGCTACTCATATGGCCTCATTCTGATGGGCAAACACCTCCTCATTTCAGGAGCCTGGCTGACTGTCCTCTTTGTTTGTGTCTTTGATTATGAAGCAATGATTGAGGTAGTTGTCTTTTTTTTTCTAGTAACAATTCTGAAAGCACGCAAGGAAAAGAAATTTCTACCCTACCTATAAGTCCACTCTTTCTCGTATAGGAAGTATGCCGACTGGTTGGCACGTATATAAAACATATACTCTAATACAGAGGGAATGACATCATGCCTGCGTATGCCTTACTTTTAAATGTCTTTGTTAGGAGGCTATATTTAACTGGTTAGACATAAATCACGTGGTATAATTTATTTACATAACATTAGTCAATTGCAGGTATATAGTTCATCATGTTCTTCAAACGCGGCGTACTTGCATAATGAGCACCATCCCCTTAGAGTATCCATCACCCCATGCTCCCTCAGTTCTGTCACCGTCTCCTCTCCTACCTTCAGCCGCAAAGGACCGCTAATCTGCTTTTCTACATAGTTTCACCTTTCAATACTATTTTTATGACTAACATATAGTATTACTACATACATCATACAGGACGTGGTGTTTTATTTGGCATAATGCTAGTGAGAATCGCCTAACAGACACACATATATACAAAGTTTGTTTCTCTTGCTGCCCTTTAGCATTCAGTGGACCTCTTATCACCCTATTCACTGGGGGTGGTTATTTGAGTCATTCTCATCTCTGGAAACTTATGAATAATATATTTATGAACTTTTGGATTCAACTGTTGGCTTATGCAGATGTTCTCATTTCAGGGAGCAGATACTCAGAAATGGTTTTGCTGTATTATATTAAAAATACATTTAAGCTGTTGGTAAATTGTCTAACAGGCTTCCAAAATGGCTCACCTTCACAGTCCCTCGGCAACGTCTGAGGGCTCCAGTCTCTGCCCAGTGCTGCTCACATGTGGTTTAATAAATCTTTAGTGCAGCCATTTTATTGAAAGTACACTTACCGATTCCTTTTCACGCTGTTAGTTTACATTCCTGTGATCTTTTCACGTTTTCACGTGTTTATCAGCATTCATAAACTTATTTTCCCAATTCTATATTGACTATTTATTGCTTTTCCTGCCTTATTTTTTTGTACCGAGAGTTGAGCCTGATGCGTGCTACATGACTCTCTGCCACATCTCTGAAACGGCCCTGTTCATCACCCTAAGTGACAAAAGCTCATTGTAGGTACCGAGCTTCTTTAGGACGGAAGATGTCTTCTTGGTGCCTTTTGGAGCAGAAGCACGGGAGGTTTAGATTGGGTGAAGTTGAGTAAACCAGGCTCATTTTAACCTGAGTCATTTGCTGTCACATCTTTGCTTAACCTAAAATCACAAATTTTTTCCTATGTTTTTATTCTATAAATTCTAAAGCCGTAGTGCCTATATTTAACTCCAAACCAACTTCAAGGTAATTCTTATATGGTATTATGGACTTAAATTCATTTTATTCTTTTGCACAAATACAGACAATTGTTCTAGCACTGTTTCCTGGGAAAACCACAAAACCCATTCTTTGTCACTGACTGGACTTGGCCCTGGTGATGAAAATGACCTCACAGAGATGTCTGTTTCCAAAGCCTCTATGCAGCTCCCTTGGTCTGCATGCATATTCTTATGTTAATACAACACTTTCTAGACTACAGTAGCTTTCTGTTAAATCTTGAAATCAGCGTGAGTCCTCTAAATTTTTACAAAATTGTTTGGGCTCTTCCTTCTCCTTTCATTTGCATATAAACAGAGATGATAGAATTGGCCTTTTGAGTATAGAGTTTTAATAAATGCTTAGGATTTCATATGTGCTGCACTGTATCCTGTGTATCCCTCATTCCTCCCTAACTTCTCCCAGACCCACCCCATCTCCCCTCTTCATCCCAACTTCATTCCCCCTCCACTCCTTAATAACCCTCCATATCAAATTAACGTTACCCATACATGCCAGGGTATTTCCACCACTCAAGCATGATTGACCTTAGATGCCTTAAAACCGACTCTCCCTCTCAAGAAGCCATCGGCCATCAGCAGCTCCTCAGTTAGCAATGAAGGCTCACGAGCCCCTAACCCTTTCTTCCGAGAATGTTGACGAGCTTGATTTTGTGGAGATCATGTGTAGGCAAACATAGGTGTTCTGACCTCATGAGAGCAATTGTCCCATCCAGAAGCCACCATTTTACTCAGATCCTCTCCTACCTCTGGTTCTTAAAATCTTTCCATCCCTTCTTTTGAAATGGTCCCTGAGCCTTGAGGCTCAGGAATTGTGATACAGATGTTCCATTTGTGACCTGGTGTTGCTCTGTTAATCCCAAAGATGGGCAGAGAAAGACCACTGATCCAAATTAATTAGTCCTTTAATTAAAGTGAGCCTTTTTATTCATGCACGTGGACTGCCACCTTCAGTGTTCTGGAGGTCAGTCAGCATTGGATGTGAGGAAGATGAAACTTTTATAGCTCAGGTGTTGGGGGTTTCCAGCTAGGGGAAAAGAGGCAGGATTCCTGGGGCAAAGCATCAGCAAGTGGTCAAAACAAGATAATCCCATCCCAGTGCAGGCTTTTAATCCCAGCACTTGGGAGGCAGAGGCAAGCAAATCTCTCAGTTTGATGCCAGCTTGGGTTTACAGAGTGAGTTCCAGGACAGCCAAAGCTATGCAGAGAAAACCCTGTCTCAGAAAAACCAACATAAACACAGCAAGCAGCCATAGCAAGGGAGTCATACTTGGTCGTATAACTTCTGAACCAAAGGTGGGGTTGCAAGATGGTTATAAACAACTTCTGAAACCAAGTCTGATTGCCAGGCAATACAGAACCTTCTGTAGTTAAGGTTTCAAGATGGAAGCAGGCTGGTTCTTCAGCTCCACACACAATGGCTTTGTATGTATTCTGTTCAATAAAAGACCTGCTGAGATCAGGGTACTACAGAACAGCTTTCCAACTTACCGCTGAACTTCTCAACCCCAAATGTGATGTACCTCCTTGCTTGCTCAAATCTCCAGGTTCTCTCAGCAAGGGGTAGAGTCTTCAATGTACAGACCATGGACTTCTTTCGTTGAGGTCCCTACTGTATTTTATTGTTTTAGATTAATTGTATGCCTCCTGTGCATTCCTGGGGAGTAAGAAGAGGGCCTCAGATGCCTTAGAACTAGAGAAACGGACAGTTGTGATCTGCCAAGTGGGTGCTGGGAATCGAACTCGGGTCTTCAAGAGCAACCAGTGCTCTTAAGGACCGTTTTCTTAATGTCATTTTCCAATTATTTATGGCTAATATATGTAAGCACATCTGATCTTAGTCATCCTGTAATATGTTCTATATAATTATATCATCTAGCAAGTTGTTTTTCTTTCCTTTTTTCCACATGTATATGGCCCTGCTATCTTTTTCTTGATTTACACTCTTAATTTCCCTACCTGTGAGAAAACACTCTGATCAACAGCACCTTAGGGGAGGAAATGGTTTGAGCTCACAGTTGTACCTCACATTCCATCACTGAGAGAAGTCAAGGCAGGAACTTAAAGGCATGCCGGTCTCCCATTCCCACACAGCATGACTCTCAACCAAGGAAAGAACTTCACAGCCAAAGAATTATAGAGAAACCTTCTGGAATGACACTTGCCAGCTGGGTGGCAGGCCAGCTTCTACTCACTGCCTAGGGGATGATACTACCCACAGCTGGCCGGGCCTTCCCCCATCAGTTAATTAACAAAGTAACCCCAAAACCCTAGTCATGCAAAATGGCCACCATGATGTACTCAATTCCTCAACTGAGGCCCTCCTGCCAGATGACTGTAGACAACAGACAACGTCAAGTTGTCGGTCACAACTAACTAGCTAAATGTTCAAGTGTGATGCTAAACAGACGTCTTACTGGCCACTGTCCTTTTTTTGTTTCTGTGACCGGTTTTAGGGGAAAGCATTAATCTTGCACTGTTTAGAATGATATTAAGTTGAGGGGTTTTAGATGCCCCTTATCAAGTTAAGAGACGTTTGATGTGATGTCAGCATCCTCATGTGTTCCTTCTGTACCTACTGACACGATTGTATAGTTCTAGGCCTTTGTTCTGTGAATACGGTCAGTTGGTATAATATGTCTTAAGTGTCTATTCCTGCCACTACAACACTTGACCGCGGTATGTTGTTCTTTGAACACTGCTGGTTGCTTGCTTGTGTGTTTGTTGGGGACGGATGGAGCACTGCCCTTTCCTTGCGATCTCCTTTGTCTTTGATGTTAGCCTTATAAAACGTTGGAAAATGTCCCACTCAATCTCTTCTATTCAAAAGAGTTTGTGTTTTCTTTCTTAAGCACTGATAAAACAACTCCCCTGCCCCCCCCGCAAACCCCCGCTTAGGTCTGTTCAAATTTCCTATTTCTTTACAAACTAGTTCTGATTACCTTTCTATCTTTTTCATATTTTACCACTCACGGAAGTATTTGAATTTGTTAGTATAAATTTCGAAACCACCGTTACAGAATAATGTTTAAGAATCACGCTTGGGTAGATTGATTCTGTTTTCCTGGGGTTTCTGTTTGAGTATCTTTTGCTGTGGGCCTTGCCATCTCATTTTTCCAACCTCGTGTTTGATTTGCTTTCCCCTTATATCTTTGTGAGGTATGTCCTCAGACCAGGGGATCTATTTTTCTCTTTATAATAAGAGCATTCCAGCTATAAATTTACTCTGACCATTTCTTAGCTGAGTTCCATAAATTTTGAAATACCACCTTTTCCATTTTCAATCTGTTCAAGACAGTTTCTTTTTTCCTCACAGTTTTTATTAGAACTGTTCTTTCTTTTTTTTCCCCAAACATCCCTGAATGTTTCATTATTGATTTCTCATGATTTTCTTTGAGATGCAATTTTTATATAGTTTCATCTGTCTTTTACACTCTGTTCCCTGGGCTTTGGAAGCATATATTCAAGCCACATGGGTAACAAATAGCTTACTTTCCATTGTTTGAGCGGTTTTGATGTTATTTTGCCCAGCACCCCACTCACGCACACATACACACTCATGCACTCATGTGGGATTTAGTTAGTGTTTGTAGCCAAGGCTGGCCCTAAATGCTCTTTATTCTTTCTTAGCTTCTCAAGTGCTAGGATTATAGATCTGTGCCACCATTCTAAACAACTTCTCTCTTCCTGCTTACATGCTTCTGATTTATTTTTACAGTTGGTAAAATAGATCATTGCTTCCTTAAAGGCACTAACAGTTTAAATTATGGGAAAAAACTGTTTTATTCATGAGTTTAATGGAAAGTCACATTTTACACTATTAAAATACTAGCTCTTCCTTTCAGAGTAGTATTTTTACTACTTTAAGGAAATGTACTCAATTCCTATTTCACTAAAAGTCTTTCTAGGGGCTGGAGAGATGGCTCACTGGTTAAGAGCACTGACTGCTCTTTCAGAGGACCCAGGTTCAATTCCCAACAACCACATGGCCGCTCATAGCTGTTTGTTACTCCAAGATCTGACACCTTCACACAGACATACATGCAGGTAAAATACCAATGACCATAAAACAAAAATAAACAAAACATTTTTTTAGAAATTGTTGAGAGCCAGCTGGCTGGCACAGCAGGCCTGAGGTCACTAGCACCCAACTGTCTCTTTAACCTGGAAAAAAACTACATTTGGTCTAAATAGAGTATGCTTATAATAGACTCCTAAGTTCTATTTGTGTCACTATTACCATATGATAATTATCTTTTTATCAGCTTTTATTATCATACTTGACAAATCTAAAAGTGCTAGTTTGTCCTTCCTATGAAACACTTGAGCAAGCATTAAAGGCACCATGTCTTTGAAGATGCATCTTTAATGTTACCCAGTTCTTTGGGGTTTTTTTTTTTGTTTTGATTTGTTTTGTCGGTTAGCTTTGATTTGGTTTTGTTTGATGAATGAAGTGGTCCCCTTTTACAGCTCCCTCACTCTCTCCCACAATATTTAATCTTCTAGAGTTTCTGTATTTCCTGAGATCTGTTTGTAAAATATACGTTATCCTATAAGAATTTCTATTTTAGGGCTGGAGACATGGCTCAGCCGTTAAAGGCTAGACTCACAACCAAGAATACCTATTTTATTCATATTTCCGAGTATACTTTGATGAAATCAGATAAAGGGCTCTCTATTTTTGCCAAATCTCTGCTTTATCTGAGTACTTCTAGTATTCTTATCTCTTATCAGTACTATTTTTAATTGGGTTTGCTAATTACTTTTCTAATTCAACGATTCAAGAGACTTACCAATTTCTTATTCATTTTCTGGTGTGGGACCTGCTGTGAAACAAAGAATCATTCATTCCACTCTTTGCCCACACTGGCTGGTGTTTGGTGACTGGAGTGAAGCATACTCAAGGTCATTGCTACAGTCAAACTTTACCTGCGTTTTACTATTACACACACCACCGTACAACTGAGCCCATTTAATCCGTGAATGTCTCATAAAATAAAGTTAATTAGGTTTGTAAAGTTTTCTTTCTGTTCCCAGTAAGTGTCCCCAGGGGTTCTCCTGTTTAGGCTAGCAGTCCAGTAATGAACAGTTATAAGGTAAAGAATGGTTTCTCTCTTCTACAGAAATAATTCACAGTGTTCGAGAGACATCATACACTGAACAGAGCTCTGAAGAAAAGTCATAAAAACATACATATAGAGAATTATATGTACGTGGAATATTCTTCCTTCTAAATTTTAAAACAAGGGGCAGGGCCCATGAGTCTCATACACAGTTAATAAGCTACTGGCATTTATATTGGTATCTATATGCCTTTTCCAAAGGTTTTCCTGGGAGCTACCGTACCCCATCCTTCCTTCTCAGCCCTGCCATCTAATCCTCCACCCCACTTAAGACTTTCTGATTCATTATTCCCAATCTCTCCATATACCACTTCTGAGAAGAAAAAATATACAAGTTTGTCCCTCTGGGTTTGGGTTTACCTCAAACAAAATGATTACTTCCAGTTCCGCCCCTTTACCTGAAATTTTTCTTAACAACTAAATAATATTCCGCTGTACAAATGTACAACATTTTCATTATCCATTGACCAGTTAGCAGACACCTCTGCTATCTCCTTATCCTGACTGTTGTGAACAGAGTAACAATGAACAGTGAGCAAACCAGTAGTAGGATACAGAGTGCTACACATGAATGCCAGGTGGTCATACATTTGGGTCAGATCTTAGCTCTATTTTTAACTTTTTGAGAATTCTGTACATTAATTCCATGGTAACCTCATCCATTTACACTTATTTTGTTGAAATTAACAATTCTGCCTGGGATAAGAAATCTCAAAGTATTTTTAACTTAACATTTCCCTGGTGGCTAAGGATATTGACCTGTTCTCTTAGTTTTTAGTATTTTCTCAGCCATTTGAATTTCTTATTTTGAGAAATCTTTGTTGAGTTCTGTAGCTCAGTTTCTGAGTTGTTTGTTTTCTTGATACTTAAGGTCTTTTGAGTTTTACATAATCTAGACTCTAACCTCTCTTAGATTATACCTGGGAAAGTTTTCTTTCCCCATTCTATATGCTACCTCTTCATTTGAATGAGTGTCCTTTGCTGTACAGTAGCTTTTAAGGCCCCACTTGTGAATTTTGGGTGTTTAGATCTGTATGCTCAGGGTCCTGTCCAGAAAGTTCATTCTTGAACCAATGAGTTCAAGTCTACTTCCTACTCTCTTCCTATCTTTTAGAGTTGTCTTGCTGTGAAGAGACACCACGACCAAGGCAACTCTTATAAAGACAAACATTTATTCAAGGCTGGCTTACAGTTTCAGAGTTTCAGTCTATTATCTTCATGGCGGGAAGCATAGCAGCATCCAGAAATATATGGCTTTGAAGGAGCTGAGAATTCTACATCTTGATCAGAAGGCAGCCAGGAGACTCTTCCACACTGAGTGGAGCTTGAGCAGAGGAGCCTCAAAACCCACAACCACCGTGACACACTTCCTCCAGCAAGGCCACACCTCCTAATAGTGCCACTCCCTGGGGCAAGCGTATTCAAGCCACCACACTCCTATGACAGATTTAGGATATTGAGTCTTACGTCGAATTCCTTAACTATTTAGAGTTGAGTTTTGTGCAGAGTGAAAGATATGGATCTAGTTTTATTCTTCTACACAAAGCTATCCACTTCAACCAGCAACATTTGTTGAAAATGCTATGTTCTCCACTGTATTTCTGCTGTCCTCTTTGTCAAAATGAAGGCAGAAGATAGAAGTCTGGTCCTATCTGTGCCTCCTCACTTCTATTCCATTGATTAATGTGTCCATTTTTATGCCAATACCATACTGTTTTTATTACTATAAATTGCAGTATAACTTGAAATTCAAGAAGGTGATACTTCTAGACATTATTTTATTTCAGGAGCATCCTTGGTTATCTTGGGTTATCTTGGGTTTTCATTTGAATTTTAACATTATTTTTTCAATTTCTGTAAAATTGTTGGTTATCGGAAGATAAAAGTTTTAGAACACAGAAGTGTGTTGGACTTTTGATGGGAACTGCATTTTATCTGTAAATTAATATTTCCCCATGTTAATTCTGCCAATCTTGAATGTAGAAGGTCTTTCCATCCTGTGGCATCTTCCTCCATTTCTTTCTTTAGTGTCATAAGTCGTCACTGTGCCAGTCTTTCATTGTGTTGATTAGATTTACTCTGAGATGGGTGTGTGTGTGTGTGTGTGTGTGTGTGTGTGTGTGTTCTGATTGAGACATGTATTAGTGAGGGTTCTCTAGAGTAACAGGACTTACAGGATGAATGTCTATATGTAGAGAAATAGGATATATTAGAATAACTAATAGCCTGCAGTCCAGCTAATGTAACAAAAGCTGTCTGGGAACAGTTCGAGAATCCAGTATTTGCTCAGTTCACATGGCTGAACTATTCTGGTCTCTTGGAACAAACTATAATACGTGTGTCTTTATATACTATGATTTTACCTACACATGGGGGTGGAGGAATTATACTTCTCCCCTTGCGGTTATCCTGGACTACCTTTATTTTTGTCCCCTACGCCTTTGTGAAGTCAAGTTCTTACCACTAAAAAAAATGAACAACCCTATGTTAGTGTCTAAGTAAGAAACTGTTGTGTGGTCAGACGCTCTGATTCTGTCCTTGCTTCCCTCAGGCCCTATTGGGGGATAGAATCAGTGCTGTCAGGAGAGTCTTGGAAACAAGTTACTTTGTAGTCAAGCCTTCATCATGAGGTTTAATTACTATAAAATCTGCAATTTTTATTCAATCACAAAAGTGCCCTGCTGTACTCTCTCCTCCTAGGAGTTAAAGTAGTGGAGTTAATAATTCTTATATTCAAAAGTATATTTTTGGCCATTTCTCTATATAACTATGGAAAATGGGCATTAGGAGTATTTGCAGACAGCAATTCCAACATTCAAAAAAATACCCTATAACAGTAATTACCAATTTAGTTCCACCACTTTACTCCGTTGGGTAGTTCGAGGCCATTTTAATGAAGAAACTACAAGTGAAGATTTATATTCATCAAGGTAAGTGTGATTGCTCTAGAGGAGCCATACAGAAAGGCCAAAGCACAATGACTGCCTTTTGAGAAGACCTAATTTGAGACAGGTAATTTCCCTAAAGAGTGGCACATTTACCTTATTGACCATGTGCCCCTTGGGGCTTCGTGTGCATACTTAGACAATTATCTTATTGCACTGGGAAGAGAAAACCACAAAACAAAGTCAGGAAGATGCACTGCACACATGAGTTAAGCAGTGCAGCTGAGTGCACAAAACTGGACAGCACTGTTTTGTTGGTTGTCTTTTGCCTAGACGTTTATAGCAACCTTAGCAGAACTCAGCTCCTGTTTATCTACAATGCCATTGCCTAATTTGTCTTTCTTCTTCCTCCTTGTTCATTTCACATATATGCCTGGTTTTATTCCAAGGATAAGGACAGTGAAGACTTTATATGGAGTTTACCTCTAATGTTAATAGCATAAACATCCTGCACGTTAACACTCCAGACATGCCGCTTATGTGTCTGTAAGCCTTTCTCATATGATATCCTCAGGAAAGTTAGACAGGCTTGCTGGGTCTGATAATGAGCAGTCAGTTAACTGGACTCAGAATTCCCAAGGTTCCAGTGTAACCCCTGCTACTGATTCCCATGGAAAATAGGGGCATGTCACTCATGTTCTGAGCACGGAAGGCAGACAACGTGTCATCTAAAACCTGGAGGTTCCTAATAGCTTAATGGCTTAATGATGCAACACCAAAATTTGGAAAAACAAGAACAAATCAAATGCAAACCAAGTCAACATCAAAAAATTATAAAAATAAGAGCAGAATGTAATAGAATAAAAAGAATAGAAAAAATAATATAAAGAACCAATGAATCTGAATTATAAACTTGTTTAGTTTTAATTGTGTAGTCATTTCTTGTGGGTCTCTGGAGAAAAAAAAGTTTCAAAAATTAGCTTATCACCTATGTATTAGTGATAAGCCTGTGTCCCAACCTCTTCCAGCCTCAAAACTAATTTCTGTGGACTATGAGTCCAGATCACTCACCTGATGATGGCAGTAGCAGAATTGGCAATTTAAAAGGAAAACGCTGGAGAGAACAAAAGAAGGAGGCAAATGAAGATTTACTCAATTCTGAAACTGCAGATCAATGAAGAAATTCACTCATATTAAATATGCTTAATCAGTTCATGTAAAGTGGGGACGTTTGAGACAGTCTCACTATGTAGCACTGACAGCTTGAAACTCATCAAGATCCACCTGCCTCTGCCTCTCTGCCTCTCTGCCTCTCTGCCTCTCTGCCTCTCTGCCTCTCTGCCTCTCTGCCTCTCTGCCTCTCTGCCTCTCTGCCTCTCTCTGCCTCTGCCTCTGCCTCTGCCTCTGCCTCTGCCTCTGCCTCTGCCTCTCCCCCCTGAGTGCTGGAATTAAAGGTAGATATCACATGCTGGATCAGTGTAAGTAGTTTTTAGGAGTAGATAAGATTTGCAGTACCTTTTAATGAAGGCTTTACAAAAGTACTATAAAGCCAAATCTAAAAATAACTAATATGTAATTCATTTTCCAAGTAGGTCTGAAATTCTTCTGGTTCGGTAAGTCTTAAGACTTTTAAATCACAAAGATTACATACTTCTCTCCAGGCAAGTTTTAGCTCAGAAATGATACTGGCCATGCCAGAAGTGCATGGTCATGGCTTATTTGAGTAGAAATGTAAGTGGACTGTGTGCAGTTGGAGTGACACTCAAGGGAGTTGCAGATAGTATCCTCCAGAATTGTGCTATGGATAATTTGAATCCTAGTTCTTACATGTAAGAGGCTTGATTGTTAACTAAATAAATGAACCCACCTATTGCATTATCTTGCTATAAAACACTATTAAGTCATGTTCATTTTACACATTACAGAATACGAAACCATGGACTTTTAATGAATATAAATCCCAGCAAAAATTGCAGATGAAAATAATTGCAGTTATTATACTACATTAGCAAAAGTTATACTAATTGCCCTAAGATTTAAAGAAAATATATTATATTTTATCACTTCTCCTATTAACATTGTTTCACAATGTTGATGCATTTGTAGAGAATTTTGTAGTGCATTAGACAAATCAGTTTTACATTTCCAGAAAAGTGCGTTTTAATGAGCGTTATAATGCATTTTAGTTTAAAAAAAAAAAAACAGTTCTACACGACTGTATCTTCTAATGTATCTTCTGATGCCAGACTTAGCAAAGTTGTTCCGAAGTAACATTTACACTTAAAATTTCAAATAAAACTCACTGAGAAAAGTATAAATGAATTGATTTCAGTTAAATGTTATAAATTTTGATAGCTATACAGTTTTTTCATATGTTGAAAAATATCCAAAATACATGTACCAACAAGTTAAAGTTATTTGAATGCCCACTAAATCCCGCGTGCTGCTCGGCATGTAGACCCACACTCCTGCACAAGGAAAACTAAATACAAGGAGTATACGCTTGACCAGGCGTACACGTGAAGAAGATCAACATTTAGGAAGGTAGTCTGGTTTGTCACCACCCGAGGACTGTTCCCTCTCTTCCTTACACTTTAGAAACTGACCCATCCTCTCTGCTTCTACTCTGCCCTAATGTCACGTTGACCTAGAAGTTCCCCCACTGCTCAGGATCCATCAGCATCCTGCTTGCTATAAGCACTAGTAACACCATTTTACTTTGGATGTCTTGCCTGTAGCCTACAGGTTGGTCTAATCTCTCCCATTCTCTAAGAACCGTTGCTTGAATCTATTCTGCGTTGCCTGCTAAATGATAGATGTCTCTTTTTGTTCAATCTCAACGTTCCTGAAAGATCCTGAAAGATCCACGTGTGTGCCTATGTCTCCCACCTTATCCCATGAGCCACCTGACAGCTATTCTTGGAGACACAGGTTTCACTTAACATCTGTGGTGTCTTAGCAGCTCCCCACCTTCTGCTGCTTCCTTTCTGCACTCATCCCATTGCTGAAGCATTCTCCTCTGACATCAACAGTGGCTTGCTACTCACCAGTGACCCCTATGTCTTCTCCATTGCACCCCTTAACTTCTTGTACACTGAGTTTGTGCAGAAGACCTACTGTTCTGTGCTGCTCTGCAGACTCAGGCAATGAATCCTTTTCTCTGTTAACTCTTCAAGGCTAACCAATCACAGCCTTCATTATTTGTTCCTCTTGTGCCACCATGACTAGGGCCAAGGTGAGATCTTATCTATTCCTATGGTTTTGTTTTCTCTCCCAGTAAACCTCTGTGCTCCTCCATACCCTCTACAGGACAAAGACCAGACTCTGTCTCTCATCCAGATCTGCCTTTGCCTTGTCCATACCTGTCTCTTTTCCTATACTTATCACTGTTCCTTCTGCATTCTGTTAATGGTCAGTACTCATTTAGACAACGTTGCAGGAACCCTTGAAGTGCTATCATACAAGAGTGAGCGAAATAGCTTAGAAATCCATACCTCCGTGGAACTTAAGCCCTCTCCACAAAGAAATAATGCTTGATACCTCTGCGTCGTTGCAGATGGCTTCTTCCTTCTTGAAACATGTCCCCTTCTGTGTTTTATGGGAAAGTCCTATGTTCATTTGTGAATTTAGGTCAGGTGTTGTTATTTCTTCCCAGATGCTCCCCCAGCATCCCACACATTTCCCATAGAGCCCTATAAATACTCTGCACGAGTCTTCCGTTAAACTTTACTAAGTGATATCATTGGTAAAGACATCATCGCCTTTCAGAATTTGTTGGTTTCCATCAAAGGCATTGGACCCTAAGCATACGCACCACATGGCGAGCTATCTCTGGTGGGTAAGTGCTTGCCCAGTCACTGGTATGCTTGAAAGGACAATGCATTGCTCCAAACAGCCTTGCTGACCTACCTTATAGAACATGAGTTTAGTATCGTTTTTGTGATATAACTATGCTGTTGGCCTAATTATAATACTGTCCTAAAATCGAATACAAGTCCATTAGCGTATTCTTTACTCTCAACATTTCCCCCTAACTCCTCACCCTAGCACATTATGGACAATATTATATTTCATCTACAACTGTACCTATTAGTATTTCATGAATACTTCTTATTTTGCTGCGGTTGGGAAAGACTATCAAATCCCTGTGCTTCCTTAAAGTTTTCATCATTTTCCCATCTCTTCATTCCACGTAGACTTTTTTTCCTTATGAACTGCCTTCCAACAATGTCCCCGAGGAATGAACTGTAACTGTAGGTGTAACTTTAGAATCGGGGGTGGGGGGGTTTGAGAACTCTATTTTAAAATAAAACTCACGCACACAAAGTCTATGGGATGAGAACACAACCCAGTGTTAAAGCGCTTATCTAGCAGCAGAAGGACCTACATCCAGTCCTCAGTATCGAAAACAAGAAGAAAAATCCTATCAATTCCGTCATTTCTAAACCCCAGTTAGTCAATCCAGTCTAATTACTAACTCTTCTCATCTTAAAGACACGTTGAAGAATTGCTTGGAGCCCAGAAAGGGAAGAGAGAGCTGATGGAATCTTCCAGAACAAAGAATGAGGAAGTATACCATAAGTTAGCACACTTGAGGGGTTATGCAGAGCAACTGTCAATCCCATACATTGGGAAATGTCACACTCTCTCTCCAATGCCCTACAGCATTATGTAGTAAAACAAAACAGGAAGAATCTATTCATTATAGTTTATGTTCAACACTGCAGGACTTAATTTCTTTATTTTTATTATTCAGACACTTTTCTTCCATCAGTTATCATAATGACATGATTCTTACAGCATTGAATACCCAGGAACCAGAAACGCTAAAAATATTCTGTTTGAGGAGACAAGTTCACATCCAAAAGGATCCTGTCTAAAATTCTAGGAGGTAGCAGCTACTGTAAGGAGTGTTCTGGATCTTTCCCACAACCGGAAGCTCTTGTTGCCTCCTTCTTCCTCTGCTGCTGGCAAAGCTGGCTGAGCCTTCCCGGTTAACCCGGCAGTAACAGTGAGCCTCTCACGGTAGCCTACCGTGCCCTAGTCTATCCACCGTGCCTGTTGACTGGGAAGTCAGTCACTTTGCGTCCTACCTCAATCTGCAGAGTCATCTCCAGACTCTAAATTCTTCCTGTGTGATTCATATTTAAATTAGACTTGAGTATTCCAACATACAGTTCCTATCGTGGAGTGACTCAGTGACTGACTCAGTGATGGAATCTTACGAAGAACGGAAGGTCTCCGCATATCTCTAGCAACAGAGAGCTCCCCTAAGCCTTATAAAAACAAATGTCTCTGAACTGCACGGACGCTGAGGAGAAGCTATTGAGGACCCTTTCGAGGTTGGTGTCCTGAAAAGCTGCCTAGCCGAGAAGGCTCAGAAGCAAGAGACTTCTCTGACAGCTGGCGAGATGGAAGGAAAGCCACACGCTCCGCGTCTGCTCAGCAGCCAAAGACGCCCAATCTGAGCTGTCACCAGGGGAAGAGAACAGGGTGCTCCCAGTTGGTGCTTTTTTTTTTAATTAGACAAATTAATTGCACAAGCTGCCCACGTCAGTCCCCATGAGAGGATTTTTATAGTCTATCTTAAAAACCTAGAACTTAAATGCACTCCTTCAGAAGCTTGAGTAATTACTGATTATAAACAAATATCAGAAAACTACAAACATTGGTTTATATACATAATGTGAAAGTTGCTTATGAGCGCAATTATGTATTTGCTAAAAGCTAAAAGCAAGCAATGGTTTTCCTTTCTTTGGGGGGAGATTATAATATAATTACCTCATTTCCCCCTTCTCATATCTCCCTTCAAACCCTCTCATGCACCCCTCCTTGCTCTCTTAAATTCATGGCCTGTTTTTCCATCTAGTGTTATTACATGCATATACGTATGTGCATCTACATTTGTGAATATACATTCCTGGTCTATAGGATGTTACTCGTACATGTGTTTTCAGCGCTGACTATTGGCGGTTCAGCCACTAAAGGCTGAGCTCATAACCAAACATGAAGAAATGTTCTCTTAATGTATGTCTCCCTCTTGTAAAATGCTAAAACCATTTGCTTTCCAACAGAAAGCCATGTCCCTAAAGGAAGTGGCCAGAAATAGTGCTTGTCATTCCTGCCCTTTGAAAGCAGCCTGTGTCAGAAAAAGAGCTGCTCTGCACACCTAATTAGACTTGAAATGGCTGCTGCTACATCATGAGAGCAGCGACGTACTCTACTTCCCAAGCGTGTGAGTGTGATGTGGACCGTGCTCCCCTGCTCAGGGGGGACTCATCTGCCATAGCTCATCAGCTGATGAGATGAGCGTAGCACTTGTTCTAATTAGTTCCAGAGCCTTTCCCCTGAGCCACACTCGAAGATGCTCTTTAACTTGCAAAATTAATAAGGACCCACCCCCAAAAAATAATAAAAGAAATCCAAGAAAGAATAGGTTCATTTAAATATATGCTAATGACTGTTAATCTAGGCACATTAAATACAAGCATGTTCAAATGATGGACTTCCAATGCCTTCTCACTAGCCTTGAGGGGATTGCTTGGCCGAGAATGGTTGGGTGTCCTTAAAGTCCATGTCTGCAGCCTCATCTTCTACCTGACACTGTCTTCCACTTCTGCCAGCCTCTCGGTGCTCTGTCTACTCAGGTCACAATGGCCAAGGCCTATGCTCCCCTCAGAGCCTCTTCTGTCACTGTCTTCCTTATTGGTCACCTGGTTTACGGCTTGCCAAACAAGCACTATTTTTTAAGGTAACAAAATCCCATCCTTCCTGGGCATAGTGGTCCAGAGTTACTCAAGGCGAGCTTGGTGAGCTGCAGGATCATGTGTGTCTCCTAACTTACACGATGCTAAAAGGGAGCCGTGGCTTTTGTGGGATGAAATGTAATATATTTGTCCAGAGTCAACTCAGAACTTAGTGCCTAGTTCCTTCTTCAGAAAAAAAAGCAAAACAGAACAAAACTGCCAGAACCTGGCTTTCTTCCACGTAAATGATGAAGGAGGGTTGCCTGGTGTAGCTCTTAGGAGCACAGCCCTGAGGTCACATCTTTGGACCTCACTGAACCTGTGGGAAGATGAACACATTCCCTTGTATCTATAAAACTCTTGATTCCTGAGCTGTAAAATGTAGCTTCTTCACATGCTTCGTTTGAGAATTAAACAAGAGAACCCTCCACAGAGCCTGCAGCACAGCACACAAGGTGAGATTCTATAATCTTGATGAGGGTCAAAGGTTAGAACAGAGCCCCCAGTTCAAGAGGGATTTTCAATATACTACTCTCTCCCTTTCTCCACTCCTTTTTCAGCTTTGGTAATAACTCACACAATGCAGGTGACTGTGGCTATAGACTGGGAACAACCAGACCTTTCTATACAGCTCAGTCCTACTCTAGTCTCAACTGATTTGTGTTAGCCAAAAGACCTGTGTGGGCACAGGATTCCAGACGGTCCTTCTCCTTCCTAAAGATGCTGAATCATCATCCACTGTGTCAGATGAATGAGACTGTTCAGGAAATGGGTAGCATCTGCCATGAGCTCATAACAAAGGTGATCTCGTCTGGATTTCCTGTGGGCAACAGTGGTTCAGCTGTCAAGGTGGCTATTTGGAACAGAAATATAAAGATTATTTCCAGTCTACAGTTTAGTCTCATACACATTAAATCGCTTAATGTGTGTGTTTCCTCTCGATAAAAATGTCTTATTTTTACATATTTAGATAAATACTTGTCCCATGCACGATATTCTGAATAACAGGTACTTTAAATGGGAACACACAGAAACCCTTGGTTTCACCTTTGCTGCATCTAGAAAGAGCACAGAGTCTTAGCTGTGGTATGCATGGAGACTACGGGACAAACTTTGGTATCATTCGTCAGATGCTGGGGCTTTTTTTTTTCAAAAAATCAAAGTCTCTCACTGGCCTGGAATTTGCCTCGTAGCTGCTTCTGCTGTCTGGCCAACTGGGACTACCGTACCTAACTGATTTCTGTAGGTTCTGGTAATGGAACACAAGTCAAGTCTCCATGCTTGCAAGACACGCCCTTTATCAAGCAAGCTGTCTACCCCCTGCCCCTCAACCTTAAGTGATCCTCATGCAGGAAGCCTAAGGACCAAAACATGGCTCCAGTGATCAAGGTCATAAGTCAACAAACCACGGCACAACAGTTCAGTCTATCATCTGCTTTTCATATGGCTCCTAGGCTGGATGGCTTTGACATTTTTTAATGTTTTAAAATATTAAAAGGAGGATACTCTTTTGTGATATGTAAATATATATATCAAATTAGTCCCACTAATTGGTTTTGGGTTTTCCTGTGCGCTGTCTGTTACCTCCCACGCTGAAGCAGGCAGTTCCAACAGAGGCTATCTAGGCTGAAAAGCCTAAAGCATCTCCTAGCCGTCCCCTCATAGAAAAATATTGCCAGGCTCTTATCTAGGTATTTATAGTGGCAAATGATTCTTCTCACCAAAGGCTTCTAGAAATAACTTTACACCATGTTGGTGTATCAGGGCGGGAAGCTAAGGAGATGACTCTGCAGGAGACCCAAGTTCAGATCCCCTGCTTTCTGGTCTAGCCAGTCGGTGAGCTGCAGGTTCAATGAGACTGTGTCTCAAACCTCTAAAGTGGGAAGCAACTAATGAAGACACATGACGTTGAATTCTAATCTCTATGTGAACCAACAACATACATGTGTACACAAGCATCCCTGTGTACACACATGTGCACCGACAGGAGATGACATTTTACAGCACATCTTTAGCCTACCTGTCCTAGGTGACAGGAGAGACAGGCCTGACAAATGCCAGGTGAGAGAGATGGATCAACTGGGCTTCCCCCACACCAGGAAAAGGAAACGTTTTCATTTCATACATGCCTTAAGAACATGGTGGAGTTGCTGCAGATAATATATCCAGGAAACACTTCCAGAGGAAGGGGAAACACTTAGAAATCCTGTCACATGAATGAGAATGAAAACAGTTCAGGGAAAGAATGTCTAAAAGTGGAATGGACTGTGTGACCCTAACATCTGTCATCCATGCACCCAGAAGGAGGAAGATGGAGAGAGCAAGGAGAGCCCTGGCTAGAAAGTGGGCCCCCGTGTCGACTGGAAGTGCTGTTAAAGATGGGCACAAGTTTCAGGTCAAAGGCATGAAAAGGGGGTGTGCTGCCTGTGTTGAAGGACTTCTAGAGCCCCAAAGCTCTGAGACCTTAGGGGTGAGAAATCCTTGGGGCAGTTCAAGCTCCCTGCAGCACAGAAGCCAGCTGGAAGGCCACATTGAGAGGTAATCAAAGGCGATGTGGGGTCACTGGAACATTGCCAGCTGCTGTTGGACCTGGACTGTCCAGCATGGGAGTCCAGACACGCTCTGACAGACTAGATCCGTCTTCCATATATGCCGAGCTGCGAAGAGAAGGATTCCAATGAAAGTGGGGAGTCAGACCCAGACAAAGGAGAACAGATCTACGAAGTCTATTTCTATTTTTAAATGAATATGCAGGGAGTTTTATACCAATCGTACGAGAAAACAATACAAACCCCAGAATTTTCTAGATGGGTGGAGGCTACAAATACACATGCCTGAAACGTCCTTAAAAGTAGTAAGTTGGGGTTTGTCACGCGCCTAATGTCCCGCCAGTAAGAACGACGCGCGGCAACAGGATTCTTCTGCGAGCATGCCTTTACTGTGTTACAGCTCTTCTTAGTGTTACAGCTCTTCTCAGTGTTACAGCTCTCTTAGTGTTACAGCTCTCTTGAACAGGGACCCCGAGCAGCAAAATCGCTCGACTTATATAGACAACTGTATGCTAATTATCTCTCAGGGATTGGTGGGGCATGGATCACCCCACTACTTGTCCTCCAGGGATTGACAGAGAATGAATCACCTCATTAACATATTAACGGTCAACTGACACCTGGTGCATAAACCGCACATGTGCAGTACCGCTGTTCACCGCTAGAGGGAGCCCTAGCAAGGGGACAAGCCTGCACATGCGCAGTAAGTCGTTCATATCCAGACAAGGCTGGATGTCGGCGCCATCTTGTTTCGCCGCGCCACTCTCTTCATCTCCCCCTTTTTTGTTTAATAAAATGACTGGTCTAGATCTGGGTGTCACGTCAATCTTGTCATTGCTCCTGTCTTAGGTCGTTCTCATCCAAACTCGGCCTTACCCATCATAGAGTTACCCTATCGCCACCGGGCCCCGTGTCTTAGGTTGGTCCGAGTTCGAGGAAAGTTGCCCGTCCCTGGATACAATGACTCCACATGACTGACAAAAATGATCTAGGGCGAACTCTTGATCTTTCAAAGAGGCCAGCCATATGTTGGGAGAAGTACCCTTTTTAATGGTGGTCATAGCCTGGTAAACAACCACTTTGTGTCTGGCATGTTCTCTTTTTAAATGGCCAATAAGCCAGAGACCTACTCCGCATCCCAGGAGGACAATAGCTCCCCGGGACAAACATGCCCGCCCACTCCTTAAAAAGGGAGAAAGCATTGGTAACCCATGAGGTAAAGTCTTCAACTGTGATGGGGTCCAACCTAGTGCTGTTGAGGACAGCAATCTGCATCAGCAATTGTCTTGATAGTTGCTCTGCTTTCATGGACCAGTTTCCTTTCAGATAATTCGAGATTTCTTTGCTCTGTTGAAAATTCTGAGAAAAGTTAGCTCGCAAAGGAATAATGCATAAACCTCTAAGGGAGGAAACACAAGACAGCTGTGTCATATGATACAGTGCTTCAATTTGTTCTTGAACTAAATCTATCCTTTGATTGGCTAATAGAAGGCCAGATGCCAAATGGGTATTAAATTCTTTTTGTATCTCTAGTGCCATTGCAATTCTTTCTACAATCTGATTGACAGTCTCCGCCGTCTGTATTTGATTGGTCATAGTAATTGTAGCTGTGGTAGGTGCAGCAGCAGACAGCACAATGGCTGAAATTATGGCTGCCATAATTCCAAAATCTCTTTTGGCTCTCAGCAAATTAAGAATAGGAAAGCTATCTGGGTTTGCCTCCACTGGGATTGGCACAAAGGAGGGAATCTTAACCATCACTGCGGTGTCATTGGTGCCATCCCAGCATTCAGCTAAATAGCAGACTACATCAGAGCTATTACAATTTAAAGCACCACTGCTTACATTAGTGCTTATCAGAAAAAAGGTGATCTAGCACATACTGAAGTACTAGTGGCAGTATTATTTACCAAGAGGTTATTATATTGAATATTGATCAACCTGGTATCATTTTTTCTGGTAGCTGAAACATTATACAGCACGAAGTTCTCTCCCATCAACCTAGCAAAGGGGGTCAGGGATGTATATGCCCCTTGCTCATTGGACAGCACCCATTGAAACCAAGGCCAGAGATTATGCTTGCCAGTCTTATTCTCAAAACAGTAGAATTGCTATAAACTGGCATGGGTACTGGCCAGGATCTGGCAATAGCCCACAGAGTGAGCGAATTAACCTGGATTACCATTCCCAGTAGTAATAGTAGGGTTCGTAGTCTCATCTTCAGGAAGAGCAGAAGACAGTCTTCGAGTCAAATGCTCGGGTACCCAAATTGGATTTTCTTGATTCTGCGGAAAAACACAAATAGCTCCCCTAGATCTCAAAATCACGGGATCTGGGCCACGCCATTCATCAGTTAAGACATCTTTCCACTTTACTTCTGTATTAGTTATAGGTGTAGTAGTAGCATGGCGATCCGCAGCAGAGCGGCCATGCGCATCCAAAATTAAGAAATTTAGAGTAAATAGAGCTAAAGAAAGTTGTTCTTTTGGTGTTCAGCTGTTGGCAATTCCCTCTTTTTGTGTTTGTATAAGCTCTTTTAAGGTACTATGTACCCTTTCCACAATTCCTTGACCTTGGGGATTGTATGGCAATCCTGTAGTATGTTTGACCTGGATTGTCTGGCAAAATGCCTGAAAGGACTTTGCAGTGTAGGCAGGCCTGTTGTCTGTCTTGAGACTATCAGGCTTTCCCCAGGCTGCCCATGCCTCTAAGCAATGGCTAATGGCATTATGAGCCTTTTCACCAGTCATCAGAGTAGCGTGTATAATACCGGAACAGGTATCAACAGAAACATGAGCATATTTTAAATTTTACCAGTTTTATGTCAACTTTCTGTTATCAATGTTACATTTTTTTAAACCATATCCAATAACTTAAAAGCCAATAGTCCATAACCAAGGCATGTAGAGAATATTTATACATTTAAAACCAATCAGAAAACAAAATTGAAGTGGCTACACATATCTTAGCTACAGGTGCAAGGCTCCAAGGGCCAATTGAAACTGCTTTTTTAAGAGAAGCACCTTGTCACTTGCTAAATCTCCTTGAGACCAGGAATCCAAGTAGGCACACTCAAGTTTATCTTTTTGTTTGATTCTCCTGAATAAATTTTCAGGCGGTCTACCTCTATCAAATCTGATCAGTATGACTCTGTGAGGTTTCCAGAGCCTAATCACATACCTAGCAATAGCCTCAACTTGAGCCACAACAAAAGCTGCACTGACCCCATTTTTTATCTCTGCCTTCTCTCTGTTCCTTTTATCTCCTTTTCTTTTCTTTTTTTCTTTCGAGACCTTTTCTCCCTCTGACATACTTTCTTGTTGCTCTGCAAGGACCCTCTGACCTGTCCTAACGGCTCTAAGGGCTTCCTCACATCATTTATCCTCTAAGCAGGCAGGGACCATTCGCCAAAGAGGTTTTGGTCCGGGCTTAAGCTTGCTGTCAGTGGCTTCTCTATCCCACACAAAGAAAAAAAGAAACAAAATTACCAGCCTTGCCCACATAGGATCCATAACTTTTGGTTTCTTCACAGTGGCTCTCCACCTAGGCCCATATCTTTCTTCCTCATATATGGCTGCCTCTTCCTCTAATTCCTCCTCCTCCAACTCTGACAACTCTTGCTCAGAGTCACTGCCAGCCAGTTCTAAGGCTTCTAATTCTTTTAATGGATACAAAATATCCTCTCCGGGTGACTTGTACTTCGTCCTCCGGGCACACCTATTTTTTCCTCCAGCAGCATTTCTTCCGCCTTTTGTATCTCTTTCATTTTTGTTTTAGTAACCTTTTCCTTTTTTGCGCGCTCCTAATTTCTCACTCCGCTCCGTTTCTGACATGCTCTGTTAAATCCAAAAAGGGGCACGCCTCTCGGAAGCCTAATTTCTCACTCTGCTCCGTTTCTGACATGCTCTCTTAAATCCAAAAAGGGGCATGCCTCTCGGAAGCCTAATTTCTCACTCTGCTCCGTTTCTGACATGCTCTCTTCCAAAAAGGGGCATGCCTCTCGAAGCTTACCTTTTAATTTACCTTCTCGCAGTTCTGAATCCTCTTCAGCACACTGAAGGGTCCCCTCGGCACCGGCGATGTTGGTTTCCGGGTTTCGGCACCACTTGTCGCGCGCCTAATGTCCCGCCAGTAAGAACGACGTGCGGCAACAGGATTCTTCTGCGAGCATGCCTTTACTGTGTTACAGCTCTTCTTAGTGTTACAGCTCTTCTCAGTGTTACAGCTCTCTTAGTGTTACAGCTCTCTTGAACAGGGACCCCGAGCAGCAAAATCGCTCGACTTATATAGACAACTGTATGCTAATTATCTCTCAGGGATTGGTGGGGCATGGATCACCCCACTACTTGTCCTCCAGGGATTGGCAGAGAATGAATCACCTCATTAACATATTAACGGTCAACTGACACCTGGTGCATAAACCGCACATGTGCAGTACCGCTGTTCACCGCTAGAGGGAGCCCTAGCAAGGGGACAAGCCTGCACATGCGCAGTAAGTCGTTCATATCCAGACAAGGCTGGATGTCGGTGCCATCTTTGTTTCGCCGCGCCACTCTCTACAGGGGTTGGGGATTTAGCTCAGTGGTAGAGCAATTGCCTAGCAAGCCCAAGGCCCTGGGTTCAGTCCCCAGCTCAGACAAAAAAGAAAAGAAAAAAAAAGTAGTAAGTCTCTCTCTACTGAGGCGGTCCTTCAGCACCTCCAATCGTGCTGAAATCTGACCTTACGATCTGCATATTTAACCAACCCTCTCCAGGCCCTGTAATCAGCAGGACTTGCATCCCACTTACAGAAGACTCAGTCCTGTGTTCCACAGCCTTTGAATAAGTCTCTAGGGAAGTTCCTGTTCTGGTAAACTGACTGTACACTGAGCAATCAGCTTGTACCTTGAGGCTGTGTTTGTAAGCCTCTTGAAGGAATAAACCCACGTGCGCACAAACACACACACACACACACACACACACACACACACACACACACACACACACTTATTTTGTTCATTTCCTTAGTTTCTAGCCACAACCATAAACTTCCTGCAGTCCCACTAGACTTGCACGAGAATAAAGGAAGAATTGGATCCAAGAGCATTAACTCCAAGATCATACAGTAGGAGCTGGGGATGTGCCATGTTTGGTAGAATGCTTGCCCAACATGCAAACTACATGCACAGGGTCAATCCAAACAGGAAGAGGACGTATGACACACCTGCCGTGCCAACACGAGTGAGGTGGAGTCAGGAAGATTACAAGCTCAAAACCATCTTCTCCTTTTGCAGTGAGTTCTAAGCCAGCCTGGACTACACCAGGCTGTCTCTAATCAAACAAGAAATAATTTTTGAAAGACGATGTAGGTTATTTCCAGCAGGTATGTTGAGAGCTGCTCTGCCAGGCTACAGAAGATCTGATGGTTAAGGTAAAATGTGTGCCAGATGTGTATCACAGCCGGCAGCCGGTAATGGCCAACCTCGCTGCCCTTACTGTTTCTGGGGACCCATTCTGGTCACTCCAGCTTGGGTCAAGGGTGAAGTGCTGGGACCTGTATGCTTCAGGATGAAGTTCTCATCCCCAGATTTCTCCCTGTAGATTGATTGTCTCTAGACCCGGAGTAGCATGTAACATTACCACCTTCTTTTAAGTCCTAGACTAATTCTTTGATGACATAACCCCTTCCAAACATCCTTTGTTTCTGATACATGGAGGATAGAAGTTTTCTGCTGCCAGTGGAGTTTTATTTTTATATGGCTAAAAGGATATAGACCCAAAATGCCCACCGCCGCTGATGGCAAAGGGCACTACGGTACACCTGATCGTCTGCAAAGCCACAAGTTTTCTGAAAATCATTTCAACTAGCACCAAAAAAAAAGTAGTTGCATCTGTACTCTGCAGTGGTGGCTACTGAGGGACCAGCTGTGGTCAGTACACAGTAGGACAAAGGATGCAGAATTTCAAAGGGACAGGGATGCTTTCATGTAGGCAGAGAAAATTACTCCCTAGACTTTAGCCAGGCCCTGTGAGTTAACTGCAAACGGTTTCATGTGCAGCCAGCAGCTCACAATAACTGAAGAGCACAGATGGGAAGTCCCAAGTCCAAATTGGTCTCAGGGCTCCAGGATAACATTAAAATAAGGACAATTATGCCTTGAGTGGTGTTTTCTATAACCAATTAATTTGCCTATCAGACCAAAAGTCCCCTCTGAGAGAACTTCTCGCCACCCCTTTGCTTACTCCCATGCATTTGTACGACTTCTGAAGCTGTTCTCTAATAAACTGTCAAGATGCCCCAGGCCCGAGCAGGACCTCTGTACTGTGCGACAAACGCAGTGGACATCCGTACCACACAACCTCCATCCTGCTGCGGAGGAGCCACTCGGAGCGTGCTGTGTAGACTGATGGCAATCCAGCAGCTGTCATCTTCAGGAAGATGCAAGAAAGGGAGATCGTGCACTGTAAACTGTCATGGAAAACGGATGTCATTTTATGTCTATTGAACCAAGTCACTTCTGGATAGGAGCTTGGATGCTTCTCCTTCAACTTTCTAATGGTTTTTACGCAAAATGATGGCTCTTGTTGGGTTAACATGTTAAATGGTCCTCTGGCAAATAGAGCCTAGACACGTCGTCTTGTCTTAGACTCTCGTGTAAACAACGCCCCCTGGAGCTCTGCAGTGCCGCTGTGGATGCAGAAACCACACTGGGGAGACGGCTCAGGAAGTAACACTCGTTCTTAGAGCATGAGTACCTGCAGGACGTAAGACTCGCATGCGTGCCTGCGCTCAGTCTCTACATGAAGAGCCAGCTTAACCTATGTGGCAAGCTCTGGGACAAGGAGAGACATGGACAGCAGCCAAAAAACAATACCTGGCATATTCCCATGGTCTTCAAAAACATATATGCTTGGACTCAAGTACAGGCATATGGGCAAACACATATTCACACATACACATACCCGTGCATGTACACGCACACACACACATGCACACAATTACAGAAATGGAAATGTATCACTGGATGTGCGGATTGAAGAAATTTAACATAGCTGGAAATATTTGAATCACTTCAAGTTGACTATAGTAAAATAAAGGCCTTTCTCTGCATGCTGTATGAGTTAGAGGTCCAAAAATTTGATATCTCTCTCCTCTCTCTCCTCTCTCTCTCTCTCTCTCTCTCTCTCTCTCTCTCTCTCTCTCTCTCTCTCTCTCTCTGTTTAGTCTTTACCAAACAAAAACCTGATATTTAAGGCAACTAGACCCAACCAATATGAAGCTGACTTAGTTTAAGCATTGTGCCATAAACTGCCTCTATTTCTAGAACTCTGGAGTGTTCAAAGATATGGATATGGACACCTGGAGTCATAGACATAGAGATAATGGATTTTTGGTGGTTATGACTTCAACACATAGGTAGAAAATTAAATGTGCAAAGGACCATCACCAGAGAGTCACCTTGGGTGTCTCTGATGCTAAGGACAATTAGACATGCAGTACCCCCACTTATGGACTGAAAGGGGAGCCTGCTGAAGCAACTGCATAAAATCTTGGTATATCCTGAGGTTCAAACATAAGAATTCTGCTGAAAGAGTGGCAGGACTTGCTGGCCATGAACTAACCCAGAAAGGGCCCCCAGGGAACTTTGTCTAGGTTGTCTGCTGGGCCTGGAGGTAGGTGAGGAAGGATGAAGAGAAGGAGAAGGTAAGCCTCCAGACTTCCGGGACCTGCTCTCTCGCTGGGGATAACAGATTGGGAACCAGAGAACATGCGGGGGATGTCGGATACCCTAAGTGTGATGCCAGATACCCAGAGTGATGACGGGAAGAGCTGTAGGATTCCAGAAATCTCACTCTCCAGGAGGCTTTTCCTCTCGGAGAATTAAAACTCTTGAAATAAGGCAAGCCGGAAATCTGTGTCTATTTTTTCCTAATATACTTCCTCCCTCAGAAGGGGAAAAAAAACATTTGGTGAAAGAAAGTCAAAAATACTTATGAGTCATTCTAAAATATGAACGATTCTGAACACAAAGCAGAGACGATCTTTCTAATCCATATATCTAAAGACTCACAAGCATCTAAGGGTAGAAATGTCCCTTTCCACTTTGCCAAGGGATGGAGAATCACTTCTTTGGTTCCTGCGCACTCCTCCCTGTCCATGACTCCTAAACCCCGACCTCCAGCAGGGGCATAAGTCAAAGCTACAGAAACACAAGCTGCACAGGCTCCTCTATTTACAGTGAAATCTATGTGCTCTGGGTAATTGAGAAGGGAAGCTGTTACCACCGTACTTGTCCCAGGACTTTCATGATCTCGCTCTCCAAGAGACACTGAGTGTTCAGAAGACCAATTGCTTCTGCGAGCCCGTTGATCTAAGTCTTTGTAATGGTCAAAAATGCTAGGGTAGTTTTATTTTAGTCTCTCATCAGAGTAGACTTAATAATAGTGATAAATGTAATAGGATCACTTTATGCTCACCCAATTCTTTCGGGTTTTAGATGGAAAAGAGGCACACATTCTATCCCGGGTTCCTGCCTCCTTTCCGACTACGAATCTCTCTGTTTTCATTACAATAGAAAAAAGTAAGTGTGATATAAAAATACCAGTCATTAATCTTATCAAAAATTGAGATTTATAGCAGATATGCTAAATGGTTTTGGTGAAGTAATGTTGTGTGTGCGTGCATGCGTGCGTGCGTGTGTTCATGCACAAAGGTCTGAAGATAACTTAGGGGAGTAAGTTCTCTCCTTCTATTGTGTGGGTCCCAAGGATCGAACTACATTTGCCAGACTTCACAGCATGTGACTTTACCTACTGGACAAATGATTGTCTTAGTTTAGCATGTTTACTAATTACTTGATATGTTTACACTGTACTTACTCCTTGATTATCAGATAACCCCTTTGTCAGTAGTTTTTCAAAGCCTCAGGACTTTTAAAATAGTTGTCCTCTAAACTGTATTGCCGTCAACCCTCTGTGCGGCTTCCCTCTTTTAAAAATGCTTTTAGAACACGATTTCTCCTTCCAGAAGCCTCACTGCTGACTCTTTGGAAGAGAAAAGCCCAAGTCTCTAGATGGTCCTTCAAGCTCACAGGTTAAGTTTGTGAGCAAACATGTTTTTGAGTGTAGAAAGCCCTCACAAGTGGAAAGTGTTTTTTAAGGGTGAAAGAATAAACTGTTTCGAGTAGGAAACAGGAAAGCATGCGTTTTCTTCTGCCTTCCTTTTTTAACCGAATGATGCAGTGGAAAAGACTACACTCAAACACAAGTGTCTTAAAAGACACTCAAAAGTCCAAAGAGATGGACGCCTTATGTGGTACCCGTGGACCCGGAGACTGCTAGGTTGCAGTCACAGAAGGAGAACACCCACCGCTTCGCCTCTCTGGTTTTCCAGGCGCGGTAGTCACGTTATTTTCAATCCCCCTTGCAGTTAGCGTCTCCCCTCTGCCCTTTCTGAGCTGTGTTGTTCTTCTGCTCACTCCTTCATCCCTGGGTAAATGTCACGGGTTTGCTTTGATGTTTGCTTTGTATTGCAACATTTTCCATCCAGTGTTAATGATCTGCATTTCCTTGTGGCCTGGGTATAAATTCCCACTTAGTCTAAGGGATTCTCTTTCTTTCTTGGCACCGTCAGCTCAGGAGTTGCTCTGTGGCACCAGGGCAGACCCCACATATGAAGAGTCACACGTGGCAAAGCGAGGGCTCCCCGTCGCACTGGTGTGTGGTTTACTTAGCAGTCAGCCACGTGAGCTCAAAATGTCACATTGCTCATTTCTAACCCCATTGAGTTTTGATGAAAAAAAAATGCACCACCAGCTGGCAAGTGGATGAGCAGTCATGAGCCCTGACAGCTCTTCCAGAGCATCCAGGTTCGATTCCTACTAGCCATGGGTCACCTCAAGACCATGTGTAACCCCGGTCCCAGGGATCTGGCTCCCTCTTCTAGCCTCTCCAGGCACCAGGCACGCATGTGGTGCGCAGACAGATATGAAATAGTGGTCGCAGTGGTTCATTTTAATTGTCAACGGACACAATCTGGAACCTGGGAAGAGCCTCACTGAGGGACTGTCTAGTTGGTAGCCTGGTGAGCACGTCTTTGGAGGATTCTCATGATCACGTGTAGCCTGACGGGAAAGGTGCGTAGCTCCGCCCACTGGGCTTGGATCCTGGGCTGTATAAAAGGGGGGTCGGAAGCATGAATTCGTCTCTTGCTTTCTTCTGTCAAAGGACATAAAGTGACCAGTTCTCTCAAGCACCCGGTGCTGTGATCTCCCTACCATGACGGAACTCTGAACGAAAATAAACTCTTCCTAAATTACTCGTGTATTTTATCAAAGCAACCAGAAGTAAAAAATTAAAATGCTAGTTAAGAACGCAGGATTGTAAAACTGGGTTTGAAGTTGTAGCTTAGCCACTCGGCATGTCACCATGACCGGGACAAAGTGACTTTTCATCTCTCTCCACCTTTAATGAGTTCATTTGTGAAGTGGTTGGAGAACCTGGCTTACAGGATTGAAGTGTTCAGTGAAGTAAGGACTCGGAAAATAGGACTTATTTGTAGTTTTCCCACGTTCATTTCTTTCCATAAAACTATTGAAGCTCGGAAGCTTGGAAATTTGTGTCCATGAGTTAAATCAGCTGCTGAAAGGAAAAGAATTCAACACCAGTTATCTTTCTGCCCCATACCACACACGGTATACTGGACTGAAATACCCAGACTGGGGCATATTTTAGGCAAACGTAATGGTGTAGAAAGAATTAGTGCATTCATATTCAGCATAGCCTAATGTGACCCTCTGCCTTCTTCTGAGGTTCAGGGTTTTTTGAAAAGCTATGCTTGGGTTTCTATTTTATTATTTTTAATTAAATTCATATCTGACATCCATAATCATATTCTATTATCTACATCTTCTGAAATGTAGGATATTAATAATATGAACATCATGAATTTCTCAAAAATCTTATAATTAGAAAATTGGCCATCGCTTTAATGCTATCTTTAAAACCAAGCGCTGGCTTACCTCACCTCTTGGTCAGGAGTTTGGCTACCCTGAAACTCCCACAGCATCTAACTGTCCTTTCACTCTAAATGATGCATTTCCGGTTGGACTCGGAGGAGTTCTGCCTTCTCACAGGCTGAGCTAACCTGAGGGGGGCTCGTTAGCCTGAGGTGAAGAGCCTCCAGATCAGTGGTGCACGGTGCAGACGAGGCCTCCGGGGCATGGCTGGACCTCATAAACAAGTGAGCAAATAAACGACAGGTGGAGGAAGGCTGGAGGCGGGGCTTGTGGGAGCTTCCTGGTGACAAAGCAGTGGAGAGGTCAGAGCAGGCTAGCAAAGGCGGAGCCAAGTGCCTGTTGAGCCTGCCTTGGGCAGTTAAATGCAAAGAAGCCCTTGACAGGGAGTAGAAGCTTTGAGGGAAGTTGAAAGATCAGGATAAAGAACACTAATGCAATTAACGAAACTCATGGTCACAGAAGAGCCTGGGCCATGTGTCACAGTATTCCAAGGAAGGAATACACGGGCCCAGGGCAGGGGTAGTGTCCTGGAGAGATGGGAGTATCAAACTAGCGATTCAGGTTATACAGCTGAAAGCTGCTCCCCCGGACCCAAACCATGGAGTGAACAGGAACTAACACCGCAAGCAGTGCCTGGAGCACAGTGGTGGCTCAACAAAGGTAGCTTCCTAATATAACAGGACCCCAGGGGCACTGGGCAGGGATTGGCAAAGTGGTCTTACTGTGCATCATTAAACTGCTTAACATGGGCCTCTGTAAAGATGAGAGGGGTTAAGCCTGTGTTTGCCAGGGTCTACCCTGGATCTGTTCCTCCACACCTCACAAGTTGCTTAAAGCCAACATATGTTTTAAACAAAATATAAACAGCTTTTCTCCGTTTGTTTTTACCATCCATTAAAGGGAACTTTTAAAAGCATAATAATAGCATATATAGTAATAACAATGAAAACTATTTTTAAACCCTCATAAAACAGAAAACCAGAGAATGAATACTTTTCTCAGCTTAACAAATAGCCCTGGTGTTTAGTTATCTAGCGTTCTTCCACCATGCGCTAATAACTCGTACCTGTCAGTTTGGCAGGCATGAGGTATGCAGAGACAATCAGACATGCATCCTGCCTTTGAGAAAATTGCCATCAAGCAAGACCATGTACCCCAGAGTATCCCAGGTATTGTGGTAGGGTGCAGCCAGGGTACCACTGAGGCACAGGCAAGACCGACTGCTTCTACTGAATAGAGTGATTCCATTTCACAGATAGGGCAGCTCTTGAGGTAAGAAGAATTAACTTGATGCCAGGCAGGAAGGAGGGAGAGACTACAGCGCAAGGCACAGCCAGTCATCAACTGAGGAGCAGTTCCCATAACATCATGAGAAGATGCAAGGCTTTAAGGTTCTCAATCGAATGATAGGGCCACTGTTAGAAAGGAGACATCAGAGAAGGAATGCTTGCATAGCCAAAGGAATGTGAAGAGAGTAGAGAGGACAAGTTTGGGACAGATGTAAGGTTTCTGTCACTAGGGTCATTTATAGGTTTAGGGCCTACTTCAGATGGAGCAAGTTTTAGGGAAAGAGCTCCCATTCATTTTTCATGAGTGTGTGAGCCCACAGAGCATTCAGGGTAGACACAGCTGCAGACCCAGGGGAAGGAAGGTGTTTGTAAGGGATTCGAACTGTTCGATGGTAAGAGAAGCCTGAGTAGAAGATACTCCCCACCATGACCTCGTGCTGGAAAGGAGAAGGGGGCAAAGTCATGTTTCAGCAGATGAAGTATGACCTTTGCCTGAGTCCACAGCTAAGCAGATAAACTGCTGGGCCTGCAAGAGCCACGTGATAAATATTCATCTGGTGATGGAAACGGAAATGCATGAGGGAGCGAATTACTGAGTGAGAAGCCAGAGACACTCCGAACCAGGGCTGTAAGAGGTAGAGGTCAGAAGTAGAAAGACAACACCACAAACTGTTCCCGCCACATACACAACCCCCCCCCCGGGCAGATTGAAACCAAAACCACGAGAGTGAAGACCTCCAGAGAACAAGCATAAAGTAAGAGAATAGAGATTTGAGAATGAACTCTGATCTCATTACAAGGGTAGCCACGGAACTGCTCCGTGCACCTCGATGAAACATTAGTCATCATTAGTCAGAGCAGCCCAGTCAGCAGAAGCAGTAGTTAGAAACACAGTGTGACCTTCATCCATAACTGAGGGAAGGGAAGGGAACGTTCCAGGCCCCTTCCTGGGAGAGGTAACTGAGGACAGAGAGGACAGGAAGATTTGCTGTGATGAAGCATGGGGTTCTGTCTGCTGGGGTGTCAGTCAAGAGAGACACCTGTGGAGCTCTGACCCACTCTGTCCCCACTGCTCGGGGAATGCTCTTTCAGGAAAGTCTAGATCCTGTTTCCACGGTTGTGTGTGCGTCATCCAAGCCAAGGATGATCCTAGGATGTCAAGACAGCTTCAGAAGACGAACCAATCCCACAGAGTCTCTCGATATGCCCAAGTGACAAACACACATTATCTGCCATGACAGGTGACAGAAGGGGGCTTAGGCTGTTTTAAATTTTCTTTTTAAAATATATTTCCAATTGAAATAGAAATTCACACCCACTTTCCCTCTCCCTTTCCCACTTCTAACCCCTGCCAGGTACCATCCCTCCAGCCCCTTCAATGTCGCCCACAACTCTCACATCAGTGGTCTTTCTTTCTTTATTATTGTTACACACACAAACATACACACCTGTATGTATGTATGTATGTATGTATGTATGTATGTATATGTACAAATATATAAATACAACCTGTTAAGTTTGATTTTTAAAAAATTTTCACATAATATATTTTGATCATATTATTTCCCTCCCTCAACTTCTCCAAGATCTTCCCACTTCTGTGCCCACCCAATTTCACACGCCGCACTCCCCCCACCCCCACATGCGTGCAAAACAAACACTAAAAGCAAAGCAAACAAACATCCAAAGGAACAAACAAACCAAGAATTCTCATAAAAAGACATGACGTCCATTGTGTATTGACCAACTAACTACTGCCGAGCATGGGCCCATAACCCTGTGATCATTTGGATTGAAACTTACAGATCAAAGGTTAAAGGTTACGCCTTTGCATATAGGATTTCAGGGCTGACCACTCTGTGTTAGACATTGACTAAGGGGCCTCATCCCTGAGAGAGGCTAATCTTCCTTTCCCCAGGAGCCATGGTTATCTCCATCTGGGCATGGGTCTGTCTCCATGATTCCTTCCTCTCTGCAGATCTGCTAAGATCCTACTGAGATTTAGTCAATGGCATAGGTGGAAATCTGAAAGATCAATTGTTGTAAGCTTGTCTTCTTTATGTGACACGAAGACGATGGGAGATTTTTCAGAAATAAGCTAACAATTTAGTTGAACTCATCTGAGAAATGATGGGGGGCTCACAAAAATGTTCATTTTAAAGAGAAAAGTGGATGTCACAAAAGCAAAGCACTGAACATTTCACAGCGTTCAATACTAAGCTGACACGAAGCAGGGCACGGGTTAGCTTAGAAGTCAAAGTGAGCATAGGTCCTGATTTGAAACCCCCTTCCCTGAAGTTACATCATTTCTGGTACCAAACCGCAGCCATGGCTGTCCTCTCAATTGTGGTTCAAAGCACAGCCATATGTGTATCGTTAAAGCAGGCAGCGGGTCAGGTGGCTAGCATCGCACCACTGTGCTGTGACCGTTTAACATGGATAAGGGCCTGGCTGTGGCTGTGAATGTTTAATATATGTATAAGGCCCTGACTATGATGTTCTGAAGCAGCCATCAGATTGTGGCTTCTGACCTGATGCTCTAATGTCTTTCTGCAGCTTGCTGTTTCCTTCTTTTACTGCCCCAGGCTGTGTACCTAATGACTCACTCACTCTAAACTAGAAGCTCAGCTTGGCAGAGCACCATCTACACCCATGGTTCTCAGCCTGGGGGCCTCGATTCCCACTTTCCACGGGGATTGCTTAAGATCATTGGAAAACACAGATATTTACAATAAGATAAACAGCAATCATGGAGCCCGTATGGGTCTATGCTGGGCCCTCAGTATACATGCTGTATACATGCATGTCCTAGAGACTTTCCTTCATTCTGTCTTCTGTGAAATAGGGTGGTGAAATTACACTTTGGAAAGCTCTGGGTTGTAGAGAACACCCCCGACTCCTCTCTGTCTCAACCTTCTCCTCTCCCTCTGCCCGAATAGGATTCCAAGGTGTCTCTGGCAAAATCTTAACTTCTTTTCATTTTTCTCTTTTTCCTTTTTCCTCTCTCATACAATACATCCCGACTTCGGCCTCTGCTCCTTCCATTTTCCACAATCAAACCTCCCCGCCCCAGATCCATTGCTCTTCCGTTCACCTTCAGAAAAGAACAGACCTCCTAGTGGTATCAACCAAACATGGTATAACAAGATACAATAAGATTAGGTTCCAACCCTCGTGTCAAGGCTGAATGAGGCAACCCAGGAAGAGGAAGAGGGTCCCAAGAGCAGGCAAAAGAGTCAGAGTCACGCCCACTCCTCGTGTTAGGAGACCAACAGAAATCCCAAGTTAAACAACCACTATCATAGACACATACAGGCTCTGTGGTTGCTGCTTCAGTCTCTGTGAGCCCCAGTGAACCCTGCTTAATTGATTCTGTGAGCCATGTTCTCTTGGTGTCCTCAACCCTCTAGCTCCTGCAGTTCTTGCTTCCCAAGCTCTGTCTAATGTTTGGCTATGAGCCTCTGCATCTGCCTTCTCTTTGTAAGCATGATAGCATGTTGAAATAATGCTCTTACAAAGGTGTCTCCAATAAACAGATACAGTGGGCAAGATGCATCCACAGGATTCCTCCATCCCTACCGCAGACCCCTGGCCACCAAAATTCAGTACCGCTGGCTTTCTTTATTCTGTTGAACACAAAACCTACAAAGAACATTCAAGTAGGTATTTCCAGTCTAATGCTCTGACCTTAAAGGCTTTAGGACAAGACCATCCAATGAACTAGTCTTCTAATTTCCTAATAACCCGTCATATTGCTTTGACAGACTATGGGGGAAAAAACCCAGGCCACTTTGCATCACAAGGAAGTGGCTGAGTGCTGGTATTGCCACCTCCCTCCTACACATCATGGGAAATTGGTTCCTCTGTAAAATACATGAAAATTGTGTGTCTTCATAAGGAATGTATAACCACAGGAGTAATACTGTCACATGATAAATTGCCAATCGTGAGATTTTTCTCAGAGTGGATGATGGGTGGGGGGGTTTGCTGTGTCCTACAAGCATAGCATAGGAAAGCCAATCCCTCAAGTAGATGAGTTAATATGACCATTCCTAGAATTTGGAGAGATTAGCGTGAAGGGCAGATGGACTAGGATATCAAGAGGTGGCAAGCAGTTTTGACTTCCATGTCTGGGCATGAAGTATACAAACGTTGGAGAACATTCTAAAGTGACACCCCCAAGTCTTGAGGTCAATCTGGATGGCAGTGGTATAGGATACTATGGGAATAAATGGTACCTTGTCCTCAGACAGGTCAAACCATGACTCAGGATAAGAGGTGGCATTGAAGTATCCTAATAGAGGAATTCCCATTGATGGCTTGACCCGACATGGGCACCATCAATGATTCTGAGACCAGGGACAGACACTATTTTACCATGCCTGCCTTTGATATCTTGATACTTGCTGCAAAAGGTGATTGTTCCGTTTTTTATATATTGGTAGGAAAAGTTAGCACGTTTACCTGAAAAGTGTACCAGAATGACAAAGCGGATGTGCTCATTTTATCTGCTGTGGGCCTCTGAAGTCTAGCCCAGTCTCGTTCGTAACATTCATAATTAGAGGCTCCTTCCATTAACCAGACATTCCACATGCTGTGCTTCTTAAAAGGTCAGATTTGAGGAAGAATTTATTATATCTTACTAAGCATATGTTCACTCTGCTCTTCTATTAATTGTATTTAAAGTCTCCTTTTAAAAAGCAGGGTTACAGACACATGCCGACCCTCTCTCCTCCCATTTCTGTGACTGAGTTTGTTAAAAGACAAAAATATCATCTCCTACTGAGCTCGCTCAGAGCCCTCTACCTGGTGCTAAGAGCTAATTGATCAGAGTCGACATGAAACTCATTTGCCATCCCCGTCTTGATGCCACGGAAACCTCCTGTTCCCCCAAATAAGTACTGAATGTATTAGGATTTCCTCCTACCATAGGTCTGGCTTGCCTTTACCCATCGTCAGAACCTGTGACTCAGACAACTGAGTGTGTCTTACTCGGGTTTTCTCAGATCACCAAATGCACAGGCAACTGTGGTGGTCTAGCAGCGAACAAAGCCCCACTCGCACACTTGTGTGTTGTTCTGTGTGTGAGAGCATCCCTGGCACCACAACTGCTTTCTGTACCTGTGACAGGTACAACCCAGACGTGCAGAAGAGCAACCTTCATGACCCAAGCGGCAGGGGAGAGTCTGGGGACAGAAGGTCCCTCGCCTTCCGGTATGTGTCCCTGGAGCTTCTCAAAGGTCTAAGCCCCCAGATGCACAGTCTCTCCTTCTCTCCTCTGAGTTCATGTTCTGGGTCTTGAGCTCACTCAGGTCCTTGTCTCAAGGTTTGCTTATTACACCCAAGACCACCTTTGCTTTATGTTATACACGGCACGGATTCACAGGCAGGAGCCAGTAAGGACTCTCTAGGCGATGCATAGGTGAAGAGGCCACCCATGATTATCCACGTCCCAAAAGAACCTATATAACCATGCTTCCCCTTCTTGAGAAGTCCTATAGAGGGGCATAGAAAGGAGAAAGGAGATTAATCACACTAAGAAACCCTACCATAACACAAACATGTTTTCTTTTTATTTTATTTATTTATTTGTGGGCAGGTGTGTGCCCTTACCCAAGTGTCTGTCAGAGGACAACTTACAGCTCTCCCCTCCCACCAGTGACTGCTAGGGATTGAGCTGAGGTAATAGGGATGGGCAGCAAACCCCTCTACACATTGGGCTACCTCATAAGCGCCACTGATTTGTTTCTTAATCTCTGTTTGGGGGGATTCGTTATTGGGAAATACATGGCAAGGGTAATCAATCCTGTGATGACTTCTGGACCTCCCCTCTGCTAGCGGTGCCTGGAGTTACAGTCTCATGTGAAGAACCATCTCAGGCCACAACTGATTATAAACAGACAGCAATTATGCTCGTTCTAAAACTTAGGTGTTTTTTTTCCCCAGAGTTATAGTTTAATTACCAACATTATATTTCTATGTTCAGACTCTCCATGGGAAGCTACACGTCTCCCTTACCTAGAATTTTTTTTCATTCAAGAAAGTTTTTTTTAAAAGAAGATATAGCTATATAAACATTAGAAAAATATAGATTAAGTTGTTTATTTATATTAATTATGCCTCTAAGAAGTTAAACGGTTTAGAAAGAAATCATTAGCCTTCAAGGGCAGGACACTGAAAAAGATTTACTGTAGTAAATGAGAGGAGAAAATGAGAAAATGTGCTTACACTCCTCCATATTTGAGGAAGCAATTCTCTCAGCAGGGGGTGGGAACAGAACTGGAGAAGACAGGGTGTGGGAACAGAACTGGAGAAGACAGGGGGTGGGGACAGAACTGGAGAAGACAGGGGGTGGGGACAGAACTGGAGAAGACAAGGGTGGGGACAGAACTGGAGAAGACAGGGGGTGGGAACAGAACTGGAGAAGACAGGGGATGGGGACAGAGCTAGAGAAGACGATTAAAATGCCAAAGATGCAGAAAAGTAGGGCTTGATTAGGGAAAAGAAGACAAAATGAGCAAATTGTTGGGCTTGAATTATCTCCAGAAATTAAAATCTATTAGCAGCAACAAGAGGCAAACACATAATCCAAGAATTAAAGACTCTGACATCCCAGGAGGGGCCCCCAGCCATGAGCAGCAGGCCTCATTTCTGGCGTGCGAGGCAGCCACTAGCAGAATGCTTTCCTAGAAGTAATGTTTTATACATGGGGGTGAAGGAAGGGAGGGGGCATTTCAGTTACCACAGGAGGCAGGAAGAAGTGAGCCTTTGGAGGGAGAGGAAGGTGTGACCCCCTGTTGACAACTTCTACCATTAGGGAGGAAAAAGGACAAAGAAATTAGAAAAACTGATTTAAAAGTCAAGATCAAATCTACAATTTATTGAATATCCCTCGGTAGACACCTCCTTAGTCTATGCATAGCAACAGTCCAGAGATCTTGTTAAAAATACCGATTGATTTGTGCCTTGCTCTGAAACTCTAGGTTTCTTCTTCCCTCTTTGTTTATATTAATTGTATATATTAATGAAATCAGTGGTTTTTCCAATACATGCTTATAGTATACTCTGTCTCAGAACAATCACCCCCACTTACCCCTTATGTCTCCCCTGACCCCCACACACAAACCCAAACTCCCTTCTGAGCTCCTAATACTCACTATCCCACTTTCCCAGCAACCTTCTCTTAGCTTCCGTGTGTGAAAAGTCGCAGTTCCTGTCCGAACTTCCTTGTTTCCCTCAAGATGTTTTCCATTTCTATCCATTTTGCTGCAAATGGAAAGACTTCATCCCTCTTTAGAACAGAGTAATATTTCCCCGTGTAGTCTACCACGTTTTCTTTACTAGAGCCTAGACTAGCTCTCTATCTCAGGTGCTGTGACTGGTGCCCCTGAAAAATAAGCTTACAGGCATCTGAGTGCTGCTTCTGTCTCCTTTGACTACAGCCTGGAAGTGGGATGGCTGGGTCATATGGTGGGTCTTACCTCATGCTGCAATAGCTGTACTGACTTACGTTCCCACCGACAGTGTGTAAGGGTTTCTTCCGCTCCACGGCTTTGCCGCATCTGTGTGACTATCCTCTGGGTGATGGCAGGTGGTATTAAGACATTCTGGGGGAGCTAACATCTTCCCGTCGTTTTGATGTGTGTTTCCCTGGTGATGCATGCCTTCCCTGCATAGCTGTTTGCTCCTTGTATTTCATCCTTAGAGGCGCATCCGTTCGGATTATTTGCCTGTTTTAATTGGATCTCTTGCTTTTGATTGTTCGGTTGTTTGAGTTCCTTATCTGTTCTGCCTATCAACCCTATGCCAGGTGAAGAACGGCCGATTATGTCTCTCAAGTCTCAGGCTTTGATGATGATTTAATCGACCCCGTATGTCTTTTTCTTCTTTGGGGTCCTCTCTGGAAAAGTGGTTGCCTATATCCATATCTTAAAGTAGTTTCTCTCTCTCTTTTTTTCCCCTAATAGTTTCAGAGTTTTGGGGGTTTCTTTTTGGGTCTTTGATCCATTTTGAGTTGGTTTTTATAAGATATTTATAGAAGATTTAGGGAAGAGGTAAGCGGGCAAGTCAAGTCTCAGAATTCTGTGTACGAATATCCAGTTTTCCCAAACATTCCCTAAAGAGGTCATCCTTTCTCTGAATTATAGTTTTCCACCTTTGACTGGAACCAGTTACTTACAGAAAATGCAAGCTTTTGCCTTGATCACTGTTCTGTCACACTGAGCAGTGTCTGTGTGTCTGTGTCACACATTTATCTACCGTGGCTCTGCCACACACGTTGAAATAAGAATGCTTACAGCTCCAGCTTTGCCCTTTTGCTTTAGGTTAATTTGGCCCTTCCAGCTCTCGTGTGGATGTTGGGAATTTTTCTGTGTCCGTGACAAAGGTGATGAGTATTTTTTATGATAGCCGCATAGGATCTCTATGATAATCGATGCTGTAGTATGAGTAACTTGTCAGTTTCTAGACAAACCTCTTAGCATGTCTGTGAGGTTTCTAAACTCCTTTAGATGTGGGAGGACCCTCGTAATGTGGGTAGCACTAGTCCATGGGTTGGCATCCCGGGCTCCATGAAGAGAGTGAGCAACCTCCCAGCCCCTGGCCATGCAGAACCGTATCTCTGAGACAGTGAGCCTAAATAAGCTCTTCTTCTCCTAAGTTGCCTTTGTCTGGTGCTGGTTATCAATGAGAAAAGTAACTTATAGTGACCGCTGTTACCATGGAAACCGATGCTTCCTCTTTTGTGTCCTTAGACCTATTAATAAAAGAATTTGAAAATGAACTCAAAAGCTTAAAGATAACTTTATTACAGCTTGAGGCCCATAAGGCCTCAGGTTGCTCAGAGAAGAAACATGGAGAAGAGGAGAGAGATTTGGGAGGCAGACTTCAGGGTCAGTAACAAGAGGTTAGCAAGCAGCAATAAGGCAGTAGAGGGTTTCTTCATAGGAAGAAGGAGAGAACCTAGAGTACCAAGAAAAGCACATCGTAGGGCCAGTGTCTCAAAGAAAGCAAAAGAAAACTGAGTAGGCTCTTCCCTGCTACAAAATGGAAACTCTACGAGCTTCTGATGTCGGAAGTTGTTCTGGGACTATAAATATGTCATCACATTGAGGAAGTAATAATTCCCCCATCTCCTTAGCATGGCCTTAGGCAGATCAGCCTTCCTTGACAGCTCTGCTAGACAGGTGATCAGCAGGACTAACTCTTAAGAGAGAAGCCAGTTGTGTATAGTGTTCAAATCTTTGTACCAGATCCAAATGTCATATCTCCACCAAGGCCAGAGGTAGTTTCCAGTCCTCTGACCAAGAGAAAGAATCCTTCTCATAATGGACCTCAGCAGAAACCCCTGACTTCCACCATTTCCTGTGGTATATTTTAAAGCTCCTACCATCCAAAGCCTCGGTGGCCCGGAAAGCTGCAAGGGTCCAGATGTCCTAACAACATTAAGTCCCCTAACTCAGACTGTGGGCAATCTTTCCATTTTTCTCCTGCCTTCCTCAACTTCTCAAAATGTTTCAGTTTTCATCATAGAAGCCTCTCACTTTCTTGGCTTCTTCCTAGATATTTTAAGACTTCTGTAGCTATTGTAGCTTTGACGGTTGCTCTCTCAACAAAGCCACTAATAGCGTGTAGGAAAACTCCTGACTGTTGTCCGCATGCTGTGTAACTTGCTCCTTTACTCATTGCTAGTTCTCGTAGAGTTTTAATAGCCTTCAAATTTATCTAGGTACAGAATCTTATTATCTCCAAGATAATTTGATTTCCTCTCTTCCTACTTTCATCGCCCTTTTTGCTTTTTGCTTAATTATTTTAGCTAAAACTTCTAATTGAGTAAGAACAGTGAAAGTGGGTTTGTCATAAGTATCCAGAATTGTGTCCATTTCTTCTGGATTTTCCACTCTTAGCAAATAGTCTTTTATAGTAAGGCCTATGTCACTGTCACTGTGTTACTAGGGTATCAGTTGGTTCTATTGTATCACCTCTAACTTTGCCTGCCTTTTTTCTTGATTAGTCTAGCTTTAGGTTTATTATCTTCAAACATCAGCTCTGTTTTGATGGTGATTGATCTCCATTTTGTTTGTTTCTGATCTAATCCTTGGTTTCCATCTCTTTTCGTTCACCCACTTTACATCTGGTTTGATTTCGTTTCTCTAATTCTTCAAGATTCAGCATTTAAAAATTTTTTTTCAGGAGGATACAGGTGTTTTTCACTATACGTGCCCCTTTTCCATCACGTGCTCTTTCTGTATCCCCTGAACCTTGGCGTATTATGGCTTTGCTTTCATTTATTTAAAGAACTTTGTCTCTTGATTTCTTCAAACATATTATTCAGCCTCAACGTACCTGCATAACTTGTAAAGTTTCTTTGTTTCTGAGTAATTTTATCTTAATAGGGAAGATTCAGGATTTGAGTTTGGATTTTGAGGCAATTCCCAGGTGACGCTGATGCTTCTGGCTTTTGGATCGCGTCCTGCATAGAGAAGACTTAAGAGAACACTGGAAAAAAAAAAACCCATGCACCGTGTTCCATGGAGTTAATGAGTGCAAATTCACAACTAGACACATCACAGCAATATATAGCCTCGTTTAGAGGATTTCAAAGGAACATATATCTATTCAGGGAGTAACATGAAAGGTTGTTTAAAATAAACAAAAATTAGATGAATTTAGACTTGTCCTCCGTATCATAAATGTCAAAAGAGAACAGAAAATCTCACAGAGCCTGAAGGAAAGTTATATCGGGCTTTACTTATTACGAAACTAACATTCGCAAGTGCTTAGAAAGCATGCGGCTCTGTATAGAGTCTGTCGTTGTTGTGTAACAGTTGACTGCTGTGAAGTCATTGGTTGAAAACAATCCAGACTTACCTTACCCTGCTCTAGGCTAGAAATCTAACATGGGTCTTGGCTTCATTTTATTCTGTTGCTTCAATAAGATGCCCAACACAAACAACTTAAGGAAGCTCACAGTTCAAGGCAGAACTCACGGCGGGGTCATGCAGCAGGACCGCGAAGCAGCTGGTCAGAGCCTCGAGTAGCAGAGGGAAACAACACTGAGTGTGTGCTAATGCCCAGCGAGCTTTCTCTATAACGCACAGTAACGGGTCTCCTGCCCACATCGACTAGCAAGCAATCGAGGCAATGCCCACAACCGTGCCAGGATGCCCAGCTCCCGGGTGATCCTAACCCTATCAAAAAGGGACAATACCAACTGTCACCATTCTCACTGGGCAGAAGTCCAAATGGAAGCATAGACGTTTCCTTTCTGGACTTCTCTTTTCCATTATCCAGAGGTCCCCTTCCTCTGACACCAAAGCCAGCAATGGCAAAGCGAGTCCTCTCTCATGGTCTCTCCCGTCTCCTCTTCTTCCCTTCCACAGCCAGACACCTTTAAGGAGTCCATGGTTAGTTTGGGCCCACTTGGACAACATAAGGCACTCTTTCCATCTAAATGCCCTCAGATTCCCTGGTATCAGTAAATTCATTTTGCCTTGTAGAATTGCACTGGCACAGGGTCTGAGGATTAGCGTGTTGGCATATTTGAGAGGCCACACTTCTGCTTGCCACACTAAACATGCTAGTTTTAAAAAAAAAAAAAAGTTGAAGATGTGCACTAAGAGGTGTATGGAAATTCAAAGATGAAAGAGTGGCACAAAGAGAACCCGGGAAAGCCTTAAGACCAGTTAGGCAAAGGTAAGCATGACCACTGCACCAGGTGGTGGTGGTACACACTTCACTCCTAGCTCTCAGGAGGCGGAGGCGGAGGCAGGTGGGTCTCTCTGAGTTCGAGGCCAACCTGTTCTACAGAACAAATTCCAGGACAGCGAGGGATACATGAAGAAACCCTGACTCTAAAAAAAACAAAACAAAAGACTTACCATTGCCTAAGTACTTATAAAAATATGCAAAGTCAAAACCAATTCATTAAAGATAACGAGGGCGTGGTCTGTCCGAGACCTTGGGGACGGTGGAGTGAAGTTAAAATGAGTCACTTATCACAACCGAATCAGGAGGGACTCAATGGCAAGTTCTTATAAAGATGAAAACAATGACTGAAGGAATACAAAGAAGTCAGACCCAATAAAAATCAACATAGCGAATGGAAGCTTGAAAGAACTTCAAAGGCAGTATAAAATACACTAAGAAAATAATATTCGCCTACTACAGCAGTGATCGAACAGTTGCTAAATATGCAGCCTTCTCCCTTGTAGATAAAGATTCCAAAATACTCCAGAAACAGTAAATGGAACAATAAAAATCTGAATTGACAAGGGATATCATTTATCCCTCGCCATCCTCCTCCTCTCTGTTATATAAAAGAAATCTACAGCTCTGTGAGGGTCGGGGACTCCCTCAGCCACCGCCTACATTACATCAAGCAAACCCAAGGTCTGCCTCAGTGCCCAGAGGCTGACCCTGATAGTAAGTGCCCTCCCATGAATACGGTGGTACACAGTGAGCGAAGCGTGGAGCCGTAACCGAAACCGAGGCTAGTTTTCCACCATGTTCTGTGCGAGAAGCCTCTAGGCTGGACTCCCTGAGAAAAATGACTTTTCCTGCTGCTGCTTCATAGCCGACGGCCGTACAGACTCCCGTCGATCCTGCCACTTGCAGCCTCTGTAAGTCAATTCTCTTACCTGGCCCCGTGCATGCCTGCCCCGTGGAGGAGCCAGACATCCTGTGGCTGGGGAAAGGGCACCAACCCCTGTTGATTTGTTTGACTAACATGGTCTGGGGTTCGTCTCTCTGTTAGAGTTACTTCCCCCTTACTCGAGATCTTATCCTCTCCTATCTCCTCATGGTCAGCCTCTGCTCAGGTTCCTTGGTGTCCGAGTGTGAGCGTGTTTGCCCACCGAACAGAATGAGACCTCTATAGCTACTGCTAACGACCTGTCTCCAGCCCCCGCGCCCGCCATCTTTTTTCCAGGTGTACCGCCTGACCCCCAGAAATCTAACTCCTGCCTCTGTCTTAGCAATTAAGTTACTTCCTCTGCAGCCCCTGGCAACCTGCCTGACAGAACACCCAAAGCCTTGTTTTAATAGTATTTCCACCTACTGCTTCTAGTGACTGCCTTGTTCCCTGGCTCGCCATCTTCAAACACTTCACCCACTGTACTGCAAACCCTGAGGACTTTATTCTCCATGCTCCACCATTTTACTGTGGCACTCGAAGGGTAACCAGACCCATTAGGTTTCTTCTCCCAGAGCCACTGCTAAGTGCCAAAAGATAGAGTCAGCTACAGCAGGGCTTCAAACCGTACCAAACCCTCCCCGAAAACCACCATGGCTGTCGTTCCTCTTACGATTTGGGGCTCTGTCTCCTGTGTCCCTTACCTTTTCAACATCTAGTTTCTCACTCAAATATGTTTATTGTCTAAGTAATCAGGAAACAGAAAGGGGGTCTCTGAGGATGAGGAGACCTCCCATCAGGTGGGTTTAACTCAGGGGCCAGGGTGCTAACTGTCACAGCCACCAAAGCTTCCACTGAGCCAGTGCAGTGGCTCCAGGTGTTGTCCCCTGAACTCAGAGAATGAATTTCTTGGGAAACAAAGGGCGAGTCTACAAAGGAGCTTTACTGGAAAGAAAAGAAAAATGTATTACATAAAGAAAACTAGCCGAGTTCCCATATAGTGGGAGAAGTCTAAGAGAGGATTGTGGGAAAGACTAAGACTCCAGGGCAAAATGAGAGGTGTCTTTAGACGGAGGTCGCCAGTTAGTGGCTTGTCTAGATGCTTTTCGTAGGACTGGATAGACACACCGAGGCAATTTCTATTGATACTGATTAATTCTCTGGGCACGTTTTAGGCCAAGTCAATGGGGTTGTGTACGTTCTTGGCATGTCCCCTTGGCCCAACTAGGAAGATAATTACAAGCTGCTGGTGAGGGGTTCATGCAGCTGAGGGGTGACATGCGTCAACTCTCCCTCGGCACCCCCATGTGCTCCACTAGCTGCTGACCTTTGCGTGTCTGCTGGCAGCCTCAAGCATTGACTGGCACTGCCAGTTGCCAACCTCACAGGTGTTACCTGTCTCCAAACCTGGCAGCTTTAGCGAAAGTGTGCTCTCCGTTTCAAGGTTCCAGGACCAGCTTTACGTGGATCCTTGTCTTGCCTGCTGTGGAAAGCTGACTCTTATCCCAGCCGCCATGATGAACTTGGAATCGTTTTCTGGCTGCCTCATATTCAGCGTCTATCTACAGGGTTGTGTAGTCAAACCTATTTAAATGTCTCCCTGCCTAGCTTACAAATGAATGAGACTCAGACTATGGTTATTTTATTTGGCTTTGATAATTACTGGGATGCGGGGGGGGGGGGGGGTGTCATCCCTAATCTACTTTTCCAACTGCTGGCCTGGCTGCCTCCCCTGCAGTGAATCCCAGATGTTCACTCCTGGCCAGGTGCTCAGGGTCCATCTCCCCTCCCTCGTGGTGGCTCCTCCTCTGCTGTCCTTTTGCCTTTTCTTCTCTACCTGAGACCCCCACCCCCAAACCTGGTACCTGAGAACCCGCCCACCTCTCTAGTCATTGGCTGTAGCCATTTTTATCCAACCAATCGTTTTAAAGTAAGGAGCAGGCTTTGCATAACAAAAGCTGGTGTGCAGAACAACTCACACCTATTGCGGAAACCTTGGGATACAGAATTTAGCATCACAATACATAGCAACAGACCAAACCTCCACAGGGTTGTCTGGGATAGTCTCCTTCTTAGAATAGATGTAGGAAGTTTTGAAGCTGCCTTTTGTAAATTATGCGAAAGTGACCGAGGAGCTGGAGATCGCCAGGCAGTCCCACACCATTTTCTGCTGTAGCAGAGGACCCAGCTTCTGTCCTCAACAGTCCCGTCAGACTGCTCCCTGTGACGGCTGTTCCGGGGAAACCAACCCCCTCTTGCTGGTCTTGGTAGGCGCCTGCATGCAGATGGTATGCATAAGCACATACAGGCACGTGTACATAAATAAATATTTTTAGTAAAAGATGTGAAAGGATAACAGTGTCTTGAAGGTGTTTGGGGCTGGGGCTTCCCACCACATGTCCTCCTGGAGTTCTCTCCTTTCTCTCTTCTAGTCAACCTGACTACCTCATACTCAGCTGCAAGCCTTTCGCTATGTTCCAGGCCCCACCATTTTTAACTGTATCATCCCTTACAGCCCTAGCATCTGTTTTTACTGTACCATTAGGAATACAATGAGCTCTCTTGTGCTCTGTTAAGGGAGGCCAACATTAAAGACATTGTCCATATATACGTACAAAGTAAAAACAGACACAGTAATGAGAACCACCTCAAGAACAAACGTGGAATGAAATGGAAACATATAATAAGAAAACTTGATTAAAAATCAGAGGTCAGGAATATTTTCCTTAAAAGACAATGTGTAGGTTGCCGCGCAAATGAGTCGGAAGTAGCTGAGTAAAGACTGGCAAAGGGCAGGTACAGGAAGGAGTTATGCAAAGGCTCTGTGGATTGAAAAGCCTGCCTTACTCCACTGATTCCAGGATCAAAAGGGAGACCATGGGGTGACTGGAGAGTAGATCTGGCCGATTTATTCAGGACCCACAGGTTTTGTTTTATCAAAACTATAAGCAAATTCATTAAAGGATTTTAACACATCATTTTCTGCAAGAACTTGTCATGTTCATCATTGCCTAAGTTGAAGCAAGTTAGACACTGTGTATTATCATGATGTCCAGGGAGCTAGAGAGAAGGCTTGAAATAGCATTTGGGGATGGACTGCATAGTGCTTGGTGGTAGGGGAACAAGCAGGGGAAAATGGTAAACTGTCTTTCTGTTGCCTGTCTTAAAAGACAAGCATGGCAAGCAAAAAGTCCCAAAGAAGACTAAAGAGATTTGGTAGAAAAACTCTAAGGTTCCTTTTTGGCTCTGTTGAATTTATAGTGTTTGTCAGATGCCCGCAACTCTATAAATATTTACTTAGTGTTGAGTAAAATTTTCCAGCATATAGTCAAGACTTAAAATACTTACAGACACTTTTAATTAGGTTTCTCAAAAAAGAAAAAAATATATGGGGAAAAAACCATTAATGCAAAGCCTGGGTCGTTTTCTTTTTTAATTTATTTTTATTAGTTCCTTGAGAGTGATCAACAGGTTTTGATCATTCCCCTTCCCACCCAATGTTGTGTCCTCTCTTCCCTCTACAAGGCCAGTTTGTGCTGCCCAAATGTTCTTGGGTCGATTATGGTCTTCTGTCGCTGGCTTATCAGGAGCTACTCTCTTAGAGAAAACCAACCCTTCCTCTCCCAGCAGGTAACAGTTTCCAACAGCTCCTTGGCTAGGGGTGGGACTTTGTACACACTTTCCTTCTCTGTCTGGGATTTTGTCTGTCCAGTAGGCTTAAATACGATTTTTTTAAAAACCTTTGATGTTTTTTGTCTCCCTCCCAGTTTCCCTCTCCTACCCTTTTCTCCCTGCCCTATTTCCTTCTTTCCTGTTTCATAATTCCTGTTTAATCCTTTATCATTGGTGCATAAAACTCTCAGAGCTTGGCTTTTTCTGCTATGAAGTATCCGTAGTCTTCATTTTCTTGAAAGCCTGTCTTGGGTCTGGAGAGGCGGCTCAGCCATTAAGGGCACTTGCTGCTCTTCCAGGAGACCCAGGTTTGGTTCCTAAAGAAAGTGCTCTGTAATTGATCACTTTTCCTTCAGGCACACGTGGAACTTCACTCACACGACCCTTTCTGCCCGTCCCTGTCGGGGGCTGTTCATCTTCCTCATTTATTTTGAATCTTTTTATCATGCATTTTATCATGCGTGTAGAGTGATCAGGTAGAATCATTTTTTTCTACATCTTTTTATCAAAAGAATGTTCAGGCTTCTCCTTCGTGATGCTCATTGAGATTTCTTGCCAGGGGAGCACCAACATTTGAAAATGCTTTTATGGTTTTTATTTTTTTTAATGTTATACATAATATACAAAAATCATTTTAACTTATCTCAAAGAAAACCTTACCACATAAAATTTGATTCATTTGATTATAATTTCATAAATTATAAATATATTAAAGTATACTGTTCCAGGTCAAAATGGCAAGCAACGTAAGTTTTTTTTTCCCCTGCACACTGAATGAATTGCTTGGCTGAACTGACTATTGCCAGCAGTGTTTAATCCCTGATTCCTTAAGAGAAAGGTCATTTCTTAGCCTAGGTCAGTTTCACGAAGAGAAATTGTCCTTTCACCTACTTCAAATATCTTAAACAAATAATCTACAGGAACTGCAGAGCTCAAGTCATTTAATGAATTTTAATAAAACACACACACACACACACACACACACACACAAATTCATCAAACAAGAGAAAGGTGAGGAAAACTTAAACTGGTTGTGGTGGGAACTTCCTCCAAAGGGGGGGGAAATTTTTTTTTTAATGAAAAGCTTATAGGTTGGTCTGTTTGCCAGGCCAAGAGAAAATGAAAAAGTAAGGATTAGCTTTATTAGTAGCATTTTTCCCTCCCAAATTAGTTCTAACTGGGAATTCTAAAAGCCTCGGGTGCTTCTGCCCCACCCCCACCCCCATCCCCCACCCCCCACTCCCCCATCCCCACACCTTTTACAAATAGTCTCATCTGTTGGAGAGCCTCTAGGGCTTCAGAACTGCAAGGGAGGCTGCACACCCAGGGCCTCTGTGATGGTGACACAAGAGTGACAGGGGACTGCGGGAGCTGGTAGAGTGCTCGAGGCAGAGTATTCAGGGATCATGCATGTAGAGTCATCCCTAGGGCCACAGAAGACAAGCTTGATTGGCATGCACTTAGAAGGTAGAGACAGGAAAATGAGATGATGCTGACCTGGGATAGGTGAGGGATAGGTACAGACACAGACACACACACACACACACAGACACACACACACACACACACACACACAGTGTATATATAATAGATATAGTGAAAATGTATACGTGGAAGAATCCAGGTGTAGCTCACCTGGTGACGGCAAAAACTCATTTCTTGCTTCTCTCTCTCTCTCTCTCTCTCTCTCTCTCTCTCTCTCTCTCTCTCTGTCTTATACAAATGATATTCACTTACTCTCACTCTCCCCTTACTCTTCTCTTCACTTTTCTCCCTTTTAAGAGTCACTGGTTAACAGCATTGTCTACTCTTCCAGAGGCCCTGAGTTCAATTCCCAAAACCACATGGTGGCTTATAACCATCTATGACAAATTCTGATGCCCTCTTCTGGTATCTAGGTGTATACTTGGGCAGAGCACTCATATACATAAAATAAATAATAATTATATAAATAAATCTTTTAAAAATCACATTTTTATGTCAAAAGATAGGTAACATAAAACTTGCCATTTTAATTAAGGCATATAGATGACCCCAGAATGGGTTTATGTAAATGGGTTTTTATAAAAAGCCTTCATCCAGTTATAGCTAATACAACCAGCACAGCAGAGGTAAGGGCTTAGAAACCCTGAGCCCCGTAAACCGTGGGCTGCATTTTCTTTCCTTATGCAGCTGGCTAGGAATTGCTCCTGAATGTCACTACCTAACACCCAGCAAGAGACAGTCTTACCTTACAGCTGCCTAGAAAAAGATCAAAATTTAAAATATACTTGATCCATGTGTAATATGATTCTCATGCCTTCAGGCATGAGTTGAGGCACTGTCTGGTCAAGGACTGCTTTTAAGTGTCTACTTGAGTACTATTAAATGTGTTCACATTACTATGTCTTTGTTTTAAAGCAAAGAGATAGACAGCTTTCCATGACACAGTTGCATGAAAATCTGTGAGGAATGGGGCTTTCCTTCAACATGGCTGATATTCCTTTTCCTATACATAAGGAAGAACTGAGAACGTATTCCTCCATTTGACAGATTTCAACACCCCTTCATGATAAAAGTCCTGGAAAGAACAAGAATTCAAGGCCCATACCTAAACATAGTAAAAGCAATATACAGCAAACCAGTTGCTAACATTAAACTAAATGGAGAGAAACTTGAAGCAATCCCACTAAAATCAGGGACTAGACAAGGCTGCCCACTCTCTCCCTACTTATTCAATATAGTACTCGAAGTCCTAGCCAGAGCAATCAGACAACAAAAGGAGATCAAAGGGAAACAGATTGGAAAAGAAGAAGTCAAAATATCACTATTTGCAGATGATATGATAGTATATTTAAGTGATCCCAAAAGTTCCACCAGAGAACTACTAAAGCTGATAAACAACTTCAGCAAAGTGGCTGGGTATAAAATTAAATAAATCAGTAGCCTTCCTCTACTCAAAGAATTAAACAGGCTGAGCAAGAAATTAGGGAAACGACACCCTTCATAATAGTCCCAAATAATATAAAATACCTCAGTGTGACTTTAACCAAGCAAGTGAAAGATATATATGACAAGAACTTCAAGTCTCCAAAGAAAGAAATTGAAGAAGATCTCAGAAGATAGAAAGACCTTCCACGATCATGGATTGGCAGGACTAATATTGAAAAAATGGTGATCGGTCCAAAAGCAATCTACAGATTCAATGCAATCCCCATCAAAATTCCAACTCAATTATTCAGAGAGTTTGAAAAAGTAATTTGCAGACTCATTTGGAAAAGCAAAAAACCTAGGATATGGAAACTATTCTCAACAATAAAAGAAATTCTGGGGGAATCTCCATTCCCAACCTCTAACTGTATTACCGACCAATAGTAATAAAAATTGTATGGTATTGGTACAGAGATAGACAGATAGACCAGTGGAGTAGAATTGAAGACCCAGAAATGTGAGATGTGAAGACACATCTCATGGTCACTCTTTGACAAAGGAGCTAAAACCATCCAATGGAAGAAAGATAGCATTTTCAACAAATGGTGCTGGTTCAACTGGAGGTCAGCGTGTAGAAGAATGCAAATTGATCCATTCTTATCACCATGTACAAAGCTCAAGTCCAAGTGGATCTGGGACCTCCACATAAAACCAGACACACTCAAACTAATAGAAGAAAAAGTGGGGAAGATCCTCAAACACATGGGCACAGGGGAAATTTTCCTGAACAGACACCAATGGCTTATGATCTAAGATCAAGAATTAACAAATGGGACCTCATAAAACTGCCAATCTTCTGTAAGCCAAAGGACACTGTCATTAGGACAAAACAGCAACCAACAGATTGGGAAAAGATCTTTACCAATCCTACATCTGATAGGGGGCTAATATCAAATATATACAAAGAACTCAAGAAGTTAGACTCCCAAGAGCCCAATAACCCTATTAAAAATAGGGTACAGAGCTAAACAAAACATTCTCAGCTGAGGAATATCAAATGGCCAAAAAGCACCTAAAGAAATGTTCAGCATCCTTAGTCATCAGGGAAATGCAAATCAAAACAACCCTGAGATTTCACCTCACACCAGTCAGAATGGCAAAAACTCAGGTGACAGCAGATGATGGCAAGGATGTGGAGAAAGAGAAACACTCCTCCATTGTTGGTGGGATTGCAGACTGGTACAACTATTCTGGAAATCAGTCTGGCAGTTCCTTAGAAAACTGGACATTGCACTACCTGAGGACCCACCTATACCACCCCTGGGCATATACCCAAACATGATGCTCCAACATACAACAAAGTCACATGCTCCACTCTGTTCATCACAGCCTTATTTATAATAGTCAGAAGCTGGAAAGAACCCAGATGTCCTTCAAAAAAGGAATGAATACAGAAAATGTGGTACATATACACAATGGAATTCTACTTAGCTATTAAAAAAAAAAACAATGACTTCATGAAATTCTTAGGCAAATGGATTGAACTAGAAAATACCATCCTGAGTTAGGCAACACAGTCACAAAAGAACACCCATGGTTTGCACTCAGTGATAAGTGGATATTAGGCAAAGAGCTTGGAATACCCAAGATACCACTCACAGACCACATGAAGCTCAAGAAGAAGGAAGACCAAAGTGTGGATGCTTCAGTTCTTCTTAGAAGGGGAACAAAATACTCAGGGGAGGAAATACAGGGACAAAGAGTAGAGCAGAGACTGAAGGAAAGGTCATCCAGAGACTGCCCCACCGGGGAATCCATCCCATGTTCAACCACCAAACCCAGTCACTATTGCTGATGCCAAGAAGTGCTTGCTGACAGGAGCCTGATATGGATGTCTCCTGAGAGACTCTGCTAGAGCCTTACTGATACAGATGAGGATGCTTGCAGCCAACCATCAGGCTGAGCACAGGGACCCCCAATGGAAGAGTTTGAGAAAGGAATAAAGGAGCCGAAAGGGTTTGCAACCCCATAGGAAGAACAACAATATCAACCGACCAGAACCCCCAGAGTCCCAGGGACTAAACTACCAACCAAAGAGTACACAAGGGGGAACCCATGACTCCAGGAGTATATGAACCAGAGGATGGCATTATCTGGCATCAGCAGGAGAAGCCCTCGGTCCTGTGAAGGCTCCTTTCCCCAGTGTAGAGGAATGCCAGGACAGTGAGGTGAGAGTGGGTGGGTGAGAAGGGACGCATCCTCATGGAAGAAGGGGGAGGGGAACCGGGAAAGGGAATAACATTTGAAATATAAATACATAAACTAGCCAATTAAAAAGACAAAAAGAAAAGTATTCCCCCAGCATTTCAATCTTTCCTGGTAACTGCAGAATCCTCCTAAGGATACATGAAGCTGCAGTAAAAACCTTTAAACCTTGAATCATCTGTCTAGGCAGTTTTCCTGCTAAATAAATCACCTCCCATTTCTAGTGGGCATCAGTATATCAGCTGAGAAGCAGAGTGCATTTCAAGATTCAGTTCTATTTGGAGAACTTTCGGGAAATCTCAAAAAGCTCTTCTGGCATTGTTCCACATTGACACGGTCGTGAGTCAATGTGGATGTTCACTGTGTTCTGGTCCTTTATTCAACTGGGTGATCTTAAGACAGTTCATCATCTGTGAAAGCAGCTGTAAATTATCACAGAAACACAAGCCATCATGGTTGTAGCTCACACAGTTCACCGCTGGCTAAAACTGGCAATTACCTTCTAGCACTGCAAAAGCTACCCAATAGGGAGAAGCCTCCGGATCAGTACCAGTTGGATTTCTCCATGTTTTATGAGTCAAGTGCATGGTGTCTTCACGGTACAGTTTTGCCATCAAGTTCTGGAGGGTAGCCAGTGTTTGCAATAGGCTGTCATGTTGGGAGTCAATGGGATCTCACTTGCCAACAACTCTCCAAAAGATTAAAGGCCAGTGTCAGGAATGGCACTAGGGACAATGTTGACTCATTGCAGGGTGACTTTAGTTAAACTCTGTGTGTGCACATGCCTGTGTGTGTGCATGCATGTATGCATGTGTGTGAGTGTGTGCATGCATGCATGCATGCATGTTAAAAAGCAGCTCCAGTAATAGGTCTCTGTATTGCTTCTTTGAGATGTTTTCAGTGTTCACTAATTCCTCCAGCCTTCTGTACCCTGCCTTTCCTTTCCCACCCCATTTGGCCCCTTTAACCTTTATACCACTATATATATATATATATATATATATATATATATATATATATATATATATATATATATTATCCCCTCCCTTGAGACCCACCTCCCATAGCCTCTAATTCCTGGACATCTATGGCGATTCCAAATGGAACACACATATCTAAGATTCAGACAGCATCCACAAAGGATAAAAATCAGAAAAATTTTGTCCTTCTGAGCCTGGGTTATGTCACTCAGAATGATTGTTTCAGCTTCCTCCGTCTACTTGGATATTTTGTAACTTTGTTTTTCTTAACCCCGATAGCATTCGATTCTGTAAAGGTACCGCATTTTTCATTATCAGTTCATCGGCTGGTAGGCATCTAGGCTGTTTCTACTTCATGGCTATTGTGAACGGAGCGTCTGTGTCATGAACACACAGGTGTCTCTACGCATCCTGTGATATGCCTATCTGTACTTTGTCAGACGTTTTCATACTGATTTCTATCCTGCACCAATTTGCACTCTCGATAGTACTGAGTAAGTACTCCCCATTCCCTACACACACACACACCAGCACACAGCATTTACCTTAGATCACAGCCATTCTGAACGGAGTAAGATGAAATCTCAAAGCAATAGTAATTTACATTTCCCTAACGGATGTCAAGCATTTGTATGTACTTTTCCGCCATTTGTACTTCTTCTCTCGAGAATTCTCTATTTAATGTCATGCCCCAGTTTATGACTGGGTTGTTTGTCTTCTTGCCGTTTAATGTATCAGTTCCCCGTGCAGTCTCGATACCAACCGTGCTGGGTGTAGCCTGCCTCTTCACCTGGAAGGCAGAGCCCTCTGCTTTACAAAAGCTTCTTAGTTTATATGGTTCCATTTGCCAGTTGTTGGCCTTGGTGTCTGAGCTGCTGGGATCCTGATCAGAAGGTCCTTCCCTGCATCGATGGGTTCAGGTAGTCCCTACTTTCTCCCTGATCAGACTCAGAATAGCAGGAACCTGACTGATTTAGAGTTGAGTTTCCCGCAGTATGAAAGATGAGGATTAACTTTTCTTCTTTTTCATGTTGCCATCTAGTTTGGCCAGCGCCATTTGTTGAAGATGCTGGGTTGCTGCTGTTGTTGTTGTTGTTTTTCCCCAATGTGCATTGTTGGCCTCTTTGTCAAAAATCAGGGGCTATAAATGTGTAGACCTATATATGGGTTCTTTAATTCTCTTCCATTGATTAATATGGCTGTTTTTATGCCAGTACCATGAGGTTTTGTTACTATAGATCTATAGCATAACTTGAAATCCAGGAGGGTTTCAAGAATAACTATTCTTTTATTGGTCAAGATCGTTTGGGCTACCCTGTGCCTTTTGTGTTTCCAAATGAAAATTTTTAAAAGACATTTTATTTTATTTATCTGAGTACACTGTAGCTGTCAGACACTCCAGAAGAGGGCATCAGATCCCATTGTACATAGTTGTGAACCACCGTGTGGTTGCTGGGAATTGAACTCAGGACCTCTGGATGAGCAGTCAGCGCTCTTAACCGATGAGCCATCTCTCCAGCCCTCCGTATGAAATTTAAAATGTTTCTTTTTTTCCTTTTGTGTTTAAAATTGCATTGGAATTTTGATGAGGATTGCTATGAGTCTGTTTGTTCTTTCTATAGGATGACCACTTTCACAATATTAATCCTGCCGATCCATGAGCATGGAGGTATTCCCACCTCCTTCCTGCCAACCTGTGAGGATGGAGGTTTTCCCACCTCCTTGTGTCGTCTTGGATTTCTTGCTTCAGTGTCTTCTTCATCTTTATACGAGTCTTTGGTTACATAATTCTTGAGGCTGTAGTGAAAGGAATTGTCTCCCTGATTTCTTTCTCAGTATACTCCTCTGATTTGAAGTATCGAGTGTCAGATGTCTGTCCTGAGAAAAGCCACCCTAAGACTTCGGCTTCGGAGGAAGCATTGTGGCCAACAGGAGCACAAGGCAGACGTGGTCCTGGGTAGCATCCCACATCGACCATGGGAGTCTGCTTCTCTGCAGTCCCAACCTCAGTCCAATTCCCGATGAGCAGACATCGAACCCATCCCAGGGAATCTATGAAAATGCAGAGTTCTGAGCATTTCCTAAGGCAAGGTTCCAGACAATGAAGGAAACAGTAAACCCCTCATGCTTTGCCCCACTGAAATGAATGGATCTAACACCCAGTAGATGCTACTTTTTAAATGTTTGCTAAGTTACCTGCAAGTTCTTTCCTGCTTGGGGTTGTCAGATTTAGCAAATAAAAATACAAATTCACAGTTAAATTCCAATTTAAATAAACAAAAAATATTATGGCCTATGAAATAGGTCTTTGCTATATGTGAGACATGCTTGGACTACGAAACTGTTTACCTGAAATGTACATTTGGCTAGACACGTTATATCTTATCTGGCAACTGTATGCCCTAGTTTATTTAAAGCTGTGATTAGTTAACATATAAAATTCAGTGTAAGCTTCGGTACGACATCAGTGTTGTCTCTCATTGGCCTGCCCTGTAAACAGAATCTCTTGTTTAAGCTATTTTTGCTAAATTTTTCTATTCCCATCTTACTACACTTCTAGGTGGAGTTACGTACAATACTTGTTTTACGACTCTAAAGTAGCCATATTTTATTTATTTATGTATGTGTGTATTTATTTATTTATAGTAGTCCGGTGCACTTTATATGAGAATGCGTCTGAATGTCCCTCTGGGGTCCATCTAAGCTTTCTCATCCATAACGACTCATGTTGTGTTTAGTCCAGAGGGATAACCTTGGAACCTTCTGCTTTTGTGGTCTCAAAACTCAAGAAACATGTTGGAATTTGTGGACATACAGAATTGTATGCTGCTGAACATGGCAAACAGTAAACGACCGATATGCACGTAATGAGACAGATAATTAAACAGTGATTAACCCCTCAGGAGAATTCTAATATGCCCATCCTATAGCAATGAGGGGAATAAAAGCCAGAAATTAAGACATAAAGAAAAAAAATTCCCTTTCTTTATGGCCTTGGTTTTATAAGGAAGAAGGTCTTAGCTCTAAAAGGCCTGAGGAAAAGGAATTTGTATCCCTTCTTGTTTCCCTGGGGTAAGCAATTGTGTCATCAAACCCAGCCTAGTAAAATGCACAGGACAGGGGACGGCAGGGTACCCAGCAAAATGTGTGTGCTTCAGGGGACCAGGGAAGGGTGTGTTCCTGAGGTGGAGGGGGTGAACTGCAAAAATGAAGTGCTGCAAGCAATTTTTATATAAAGGTGCCAGCAGAAACACCTGCAGACCATCACTGTCCACACACATGTGTAAGCATGTGCGTGTGTACACGCATGAGGCTTCCGGGCTGTTGGAAGTCTGTGACTTTTCTCTTACCCGAGGACAAAACCAGGACTAAACCCCAACGTAATAACTTGAATGTCTCTTACACAACTTAAAAGGTTTCACTTTGGGATGCTTTTCTTTAACTGTTCTTTGGAATAGACTTGGTTTCCTAGGGAGGCCATCAAGAAATTAGAGTATATGACATATTTATAATATATAATATTTTGACCCATTCTATTATAATGTTTCTGTAGTCCTGTCATCGAGGCCGAGCAGAAGATGGGAGGTTGATCACGTTGAAAGCATGACCCTCTGGCTTAATCAGGACTAAACTGCGTGTGTCCGAGATACATGTTTCTAATCAGATTGATTTAAATGTTTGTGGCATGACTAATAATTTGCCAAGGAAATATAATAAACTATACCTAATTTGCTCTAAGGAATATATCCTGATACTTCCTCCTGCCTGTCTCTGAACGCCTCATTGGTAACACAGAGAGAGGGCAGCCTCCGGCAGTCAGCGTGACTCTGCAATAGGCATATTCCAGAAAGCTCTCAGTGAGAACAGTGAAGTCCTGGGTCCGGCCCCTGACAAAAGGTCAGCCTGAAGGACGACTTTATAAGGAGGGAGACTGCAGTGTCTGAGGATGAAAGGTGGTGGGTTTGCCATCCCGACTCCCTGTCAGTGCCCCGCTTAGGCCCTTCTGGTGCTGGTGTTATTACTGCGAGGGGTCAGGTGATTACACATCTTCCACAGGAGGAAGAATTTTCTTTAGTGTTGCTTTCACATCAAAATCAGGGAAACTCCCAGTGCCTGGCCAGTAACTCAGCATCTTGATGCCAGGCAGGACGGGGGGAACGACGGATGTCTGCATGTTTGGATAGGGTAAAACCTTGCAGACCACATCTCTTCTCAAAAAGAGAAAAACTTTCACTGGCAACTTGAGTGAACTGTAAATGTTGAGCGGCTTCCTCTCCCCTCCCACATTTAAACTCGGGGCTTATATTGTTGCCTTTGGCAATTTACAGAAGGGTCAAGGGAAGACGCGTATGTAGTCTTCAAGTTCTGCCCTCGGTTCTTTAAAAAACAAAAGGAAAAAGAAGGTGATCAAGTCCTTATAGCCAAATCACACCAACTAAGACTGATCTCAGAACATGAAAAAAAAAAGGGCTGGGCACAGAGACAAAGGTGGTGGCGACCTCTGAGTACCGGCTCAGCTGTTCCACAGAAAGGCTGTAACACGTGACGGACTGCACGGCGTCCTCTCTTCTTATGGAAGGGATCATCTTCCCACCACGGGCCACGGAGGGATAATTAGCATTTTTGACATGCCTGAGTCGGATTGCTTAAGCGTCTAGATAACTCCATGTCCGAGTTTCTGCAGATTTTTCCTGTAAATGGGTCATGGTTGTCAGGTCTTCCCATTTTGGAAGTCTCGATTCTAAAGATGACAAACAGGGCATGAGCTGCAGTGTCCATGACTCACTTTTATTGGTCACCCCATTAGACCTCACCTAATAGTAACATGAGCAAAACCTGCCGAAAGGGTGAAGATCCTACCGTACGAGAAGAAAGTAACTTCCCTGGCACGGCAGATTACGTTTCGGATTATTAGGGGCAGTATATGTCAGGACCAATGCCCTTATACAGAGGCATCTTTACCCTTCCATTTCAAAAACAAGCACTGGCCCGCTCGGCATGGCATGTGCTAGCATTGAGGCGTAAAGACAATAGAATCTTGAGATGCTGGTTAGCAGTGGAGAGCAGTGGAGAGCACAAGAAATGTACTAAGATCTGAGTCTTGCTTTAATGTATTTATTTATGTTTATGTGGGTGATCTGTCTTCACACACACACACCCAGAAGAGGGCATCAGTTCCTACTACAAATGGCGGTGAGCCACCATGTGGTTGCTGGGAACTGAACTCAAGTCCTCTGGAACAACAGCCAGCACTCTTAACCACTGAGCCATCTCTCCATCCCTTGATCTGAGTCTTAGTCAAGATGTATTAGTTATTTTTTTAGATATAAGAATAACAAATATTTGTTGTTTTTAAAGTACATAAAATGGTTCCAAAAACTGGGAATTATTTCCTACCCTAAGCCAGGGTATTTTCCTCTAAAAATATTGAACTTTGTACTTGTCTGCTCTCTCCATCTCTCCTGCTCCTGCTCGGTGACAAAGACCCCAAAGCGTAGCTCGGGGTTGGACCTTCCCAAGCAGGCATTTGCCATTGTTATGCAACTCTGTGCCTCAGAACTCTCAGGTGTCAAATGAAGAGAATTTTTCTTAGACTCAGTGATACACTTCCCGAGAGATTCCTCGAGCGCCTTGCAGAAGGCTCACAGCCCTTCAGAGCTGTCTGTGGTGCTCTCAGCTCTTCTGAGGTGAAATGCAGTCAGCACAGCACCTTGCAATGTGTGCCTGGAAGTGGGATGTGTTTCCCAAGCTCAACCCCTGTTTTCTCTCTTCCAGGTTTCTTTTCTCCATGGAAAACTCCAAAGCCTGTAAGTTGGAATCCCTACACGTCTTTCTTTATTTCTGTCTACTATTTATGCCGGTTAAACAAAACAGGGAATTGGGTGACCTTAAGGGCTCTTCTATCTCTGAGATTGTTTCCAGGATATCAGAGTAACAGACCCTGTGTGCCCTTCTGCCCTTTCTTGTCCTCAAATACAGGGATAAGGGATCTCATGTTCCACAATTATGCCCATTTTTAAATGCTTTGTTTACTAAATTTGTCTCTTAGAGTTGATTTTTTAAAAATATTTCTTAACTATGACACAAAGATTACTTATGAACAAAATACTAAATATGACCTGTTTTCACTTTCACGTCCTGACAATTTGGTAATAAATTCTAATGCACTCTCGATATAATGAATTCAGGTTACATATAAACTGTAAGGTGATCCAGAAGAATACTGGCAAAGTACTGTACAATAAGCCTTATCAGTGAGTGCTATGAGTCATGTCTACCAGGACAATGTCTATGTGCACGGTCACCCTTACCTGCCAGTTTTCTTCTACTGTCCCCTCAGTGCAAGAATGACTCATCCTACACTTCTATAATTATCCCCACTACGAAATAGACATCAACATTCTCAGGATGATGTCACAAAAATACTTTATAAATCTCTTGTTTTTTTCCTATCACGAATACTATACTGTCGTGTGGTCACATTAAACTTTCAGAATTAATGCACACTATTAGGGCTGGAGGGCATATCCTACAAATTACATTGGTTTCCAAATATTTGTTTTCATTTTTATTTAAATTCTAATGTCTATAGAAAGAAATATATGTGCTTCTATGCACATGTATTCTAGCTCTATATAGATAACTAACATATCCTGAGTATATATTTCTATGTGCTATTGTCTATAATATACACAGTAAACATGACAATCACTTAGAGTAGTGTTTCTAAGACTTTTCAGATACTGGTGACCTCTACTGTCACCTAACCTCCCTGGTCCTCCTTCCAGTCTAAAGATGCTGAAACTTTCTGCCAACAAAGGAAATTAGTGACTTTCAATAATGATCTTACAAAACAGGATTAGCTAAGTGGGCTTAGCGGTCAGAGACAGTCACCACTTGCCCTAAGGTTGAAACTATAAAGTTGTGTTAGCGCTTATAACAAAGCTCCCAAGATAATAACTAACCTATAGAGAGGAAAGTCTTATTTGGGTTTCTCTTTTGACGGACCCTGTCTATGACTGACTGGCCCTGATGCCAGCAGTGCCTCATGGCAAAAAAGCTTTCTTCATCACAAGCCAGGGAGCAAAAGAGAAAAAGGAAGGACTAGGGCCTTACGGTCCTCTTAAAGAATACACTCCGGGCATGTGCCGTCTCCCAAGCCTCACCACTTCCCAGGCGTGCTGGTCCAGGGGCTAAGGCTTTAATACATGGACGTTCGACATGCCAGTATGAGCTGCCTACGTCTCCTAAGCCCAGCTGGTTTTCTGGATTTCTTTTTCCTGTGACTTAGAATCTGCTACCCTTATAGAACGTCTAAATCCTCTAGCTGGACAGATACAGTGGCCAAGCAGGGCATGCACAAAGTAGGTCCCCCTCACTTACAACTCTGCTCAGCTGGTCTACAGAATACATCAGAGGGAAAGCAGGGTGACTTGAACATCGTCAATCACGCAGTGATGTGTGCAATTTTGAAAGAGGTCTCTTAAATGCATGACATGGAATGCGGCTCAGCTTCTAAATAGTTCCATTCCCCAGCTCAAACCTGGGGCTCTGTGGTTATATACATCTTTATCTGATATAACCGGGAACCTTGCAGCCTCATCATAGTGTGACAATTATGCAATCTAGCGATTTCCTTACATGTACTACAGTCACAGAAATTATGTCATTTGGCATAATTACAGCATTTGCCTTCATTATAGTAATTACGCCCATAGTCAATAATTCCCAAAAAGGCTTTATAGAACCCAACGTACAATTAATCCCGAACCCGTGCATCTCTACAAGAGCTAAGGCCTGGACCTCCAGATGGCAGGCTGAGTAAATATGCAGGCCCTTTGATTTAATGTCCTCCACGTATCTGCACAAAACTCCAGGACCGAGATCCAGAAGAGGCCTAGTCAGTTAGAATGTAGACTCTTAAGCACACTTCCTGGGTTCAAGTGTTGGTCCTTCTCTTTGTTAGTTTATGACCAGAGAGTAGCCGCTTAAGACCTCTGCGTCCCAAAGGCCATATCTGTAAAATGGAAGTCATGCTAACACCCTCTTGTCTGCTGCAGTGGGGATTCTGAGCTAATCCGTGTAAAGTGCTCACAACAGTGTTTCAACAGGTCGAGCTCAAGCACATAAACATCTATCACTGTAGGAAGCAGATGCCAGTGCACAAACCCTTAGCACGTAAATCACCCCATGAAATGAATACAATGTGCTAAATTGTTAATTGAAACAAATATCCCATACCCACAGCGTCCGGGTTCAGACACCGGTCTTCTAAGTAAGACTAATGACATACTTAGTGAGGAAACTTCCTAATTGAGACCTGGCCCCTGCCCTGGTCTCAGCCAAGTAACGCCCAGGGACTTAACAAGTAAGATGCTACTCATAATGAGTTCGCATTGTCTTCATGTGGCAGGACCTAGGTGTGTGTCTCAAAGAACCAAACCCAGTGCCTTCATTGACCACCCCACCTAACACAGTACAGGAGTTAAGTTTACACTTGTTAGGTTGTGTTTACCCAGCTCCCAAAGGGAAGAAAACAAATTGTAGAAATATCATTTTGTTGGGGCAAAGCCTGTCTCTTTCCTAAGCTCTCTACTCACTTTATATCCCAAAAATCAGAAACGGGGGATAAAATAATTACCACAACACTGAGCTTCTCTGTTTTACTGTTTGATGTCTGGATATAAACTATATTTTTTCTCTAGCCACTCATAGTTCAAAGGTTATGCTATGAACCATAGCATCAGGAATTCATTCACTCATTAACAACTCATTACTTCAAAGAGAGCAAAGTTTCTCCCACACATAGAAAATAGCTTCATTTCCATTGTCAATCTCGGGAGATGTTTACAAATCAACCTAGTTATGGTCACTGCTGAGATAAGAGCATCCCAATAGGCCTCTTGTAAGATAAATGTTAAGCAAATATGATAAACTGAATTACCCAAGGCCAGGAAAGCAATGGGTACAATAAGTAACATGGCCCTGAGCAATGGGACAATGAATTCAAGGTATTTATGGAATCTAGAAACCAAGGTCTCTCAGGAAGTAAGTCAACAGAACTAACCTTCCAGTTGAGCTCAGCACAGGGCTTCTCTAAACCAAGAAAAAGGTTTATCAATAGCCTCCCAGATTGGGAACGTAAGAAAGCCTAATTTGAGGGAGAAGGCTAAGAACTACATGGGGGTGAGGACTAGATGTCTACTTTTCCCCAGACAGGGATCTTGTACTTGACAGTTTTTAAAGCACCCCTGACGGAGTGACTGGGGTTTTGATGAATGTCATTGCAAGAAGTTATGGATGCTTCACCAGGCATGACCTGGACTTTTGACTAATCACCCAACCTCTGGGCTATAGAAATTATATAATTTGTCAATCTGCCACAGAGACTTTCCTCTAAAATGCCCAGAGTATTATTTGTTCTGTTAGCTTTATGATGTTTTTTTAGAAATACCAATATTTTACCAGAAGCATAGTTCCTTCAGTGGCTATATATGAGTAATATGAACACCAGAAAAACGCATGTGGATATTAGAAAACCCCACAGCAAAAAATGAAGGGGGGTGCATTTCCTGAAGTCCTATATTGACAAGTGGGATGTTAACCCATCTTAGACCATAGTTCTAATGTGTTTACTTTTTAGCTTTTATCATCTGAAGATTAAGAATCGGAACTGAGAAAGTCACAGCTAAAATGTACCCAGGTGGCACCCGAAAGCAGTCAAATTGATCACTTTTAAAAGCTATGCCTTCAAACACAATTTTAACCTGGTACAGCATAGCAAAGTCACCATATCAGATGAAAAGAAAACTGCCCTCCTATATAAATGTTTCTATTGTTTGAAATACACATTTAAGGGACTTTACTAAGTAGAAGTAAAAGCCCCAGTGAGCATAAAATTAGCTTTGATTTTCATGATACTTATAAGATTTGTCCCCAAAGTCTTATAGCTTAAACCAAATACCCCTGTTAGAAGTATAAGTTGGTTCTGACCAAGATCTGTTGCTGGACTTCAGGCAAGCCAATTACCTGTCTGTGCTTCTAGAGGTTATATTTAATGTGAGGCAACTGAACTCATCCTTGCTAGCTATAAAAAACATCTGGATGAAAGCTTGGGCAGGATCCCATACAGAAAACGATTTAAATCCAGTCTCGCTGAATTAAAAGTCAATAACCTACGTGCCTCCAAGTTTGCTGTGTTTAGTTTCAACTTGAACCCCTACCACAGTTCCAGACGGGGGGGGGGGGGGGGGGGGGGGAGGGGGGCGGGGGCAGAGCAATCATTGCTGTCACCCACAGCATGTCTAGAGAGGACAGGTGTCTGTGGTCACTCCCACCCTTCAGAGTATTGGTAACTGGCAAGTAGGGATGGGGGTTGGAATTCTGACTAAAATATAGCCAGTGTCAAAGCAAGAGCAAGAAAATGAAGTAGGAAGCAGAAAGCTATATAGACATATCCGTTTATATAGCTTTAATTATGAGTTCATTAACTCTCTAAGAATGCTCTCTGAATACCTACTACAGAAGGGTCTTTTATCGACAGCTAGGACAGCTAGGTGTGGTAAGTGTTGGTGGGTGCAGGGGTAACGTTGAGTAGCAGCACCCAAATGCTTAGACCGAGTCTTCTAGGAAAGGAGGTGTTTATCTGCATCTGGCATCCAGGTAACACGAGGGAGAGGATGTAGACAGAAGGAGAAATATGGAGGCTCTGCAAAGCCTCAGAGGCAGGGAAGAGTGCAGGGGAGCCAGGGAAGGACTTGAGTAAAGCAAGCAGAACTCACGTCCTCGTGGGGAATGACGTTGATCCTGAGAACCGTACTGACCCTGCACAGGCAAGCTCTGGGGCAAGAGGCTATGACCATCCCGCCCCTCACACACGGCCTGCTCTTTAAAGGCAGAAAGATAAGAATCAAGTTTAAAGGAAGGGCTACTGGTCAAACAAAGTGAGGCCAGCAGCAGCCACAGCCTTCATGCTAAAAGGCTGCTGTTAGCTCCAGCTTCATGTATGTTCGGACGGAGTCGTGCATGGCCAATTAGGTAGCGGAGATATTTTAGGGGAGACCTTACAACACCCACGGTGTGTGAGACTTCCTAGAAGACGGCAGTTCGTTGGTGCCAGACGGTCGGTCACATACAGACTTTAGGGGAAGCAATGGAGCGTTCCGCTGCAGGGGGAAAGGGAAGGAATGTTCTAAGAGACGGTTGGCACGTACACAGAGGTTAAAAGAGCATGCGCAGACCACTTCGACTTTTGTTTTAGGGAAGTATATGAAATTGGGAGCATCTTACATTAAGACAAGTATTGCCCTCCTTCTGAACATATGCACGTAAGTGACCTTGGGATACGTGCTATATTTTATAAGGAAAAAAAAAGTCAGAGAAATGGAGAGTTTACCAAAGAATCCTAGCTAATACCCGGCAAGGTTACATAAGCTCGTATCCAACCCCAGGCACTCTCTTTACTTAAGCAGTCTGTGTTACATTCCCACATAGAAACAGAGGTTCGTCACGTTCTCTGGTCTCCTTTTCTTTTCAGATGGTGGACCGGTGGGAGAACCAAGGCAGCCCTCAAACAAGTTTATCTGCTCCGGCCGTCCCACAGAGCCTGCCCTTCCCACCTGCCCTTCATAGGAGCTCCTTTCCTGACTCAACAGAGGCCTTTGACCCACGGAAGCCTGACCCGTATGAGCTCTACGAGAAATCGAGAGCCATTTATGAAAGTAGGCGTAAGTGACAGCCACGTAAAGCAGGGGCCCATTGACAGTGGCCAACACCAGTCTGGGGGGTGCCTGGGGGCTGAATGATCTGGCATGAGCTTTCACCTTAAACGGCTCAAAGGTATCTCCAGAGTAAGACACCTGCTCTGCATTTGTCCTTCAAGCCCGGCTTCTCTTTTGTGTAATTGCACTTTAAGTGGGAATACTTTTATTTTTATGAGGTACAGCGTGAATGTTTCCGTACATGTACGTATCGTGGAATGATCGAATCAGGATAATTAGCGTATCCAAGAAAGGGAATCTATAATAGGAACATTTAAAATCCTTTTACCTACGTTTAAATATATATATTACGATCAGCTGCAGTCACATTGATGTGTGACAGAACTCCTTGCCTTCCTATCTAACCAGTCTCTGTACTCATTGATTTTTAAGAGCTGGGGCTTCCTTTGCGTTTGCCCCTACACCCCTGACAAAATGAGGATGGAGTGGGGTTGCTAGTTTGGTTCAAGTCACCAAATAAAATAGAGCAACGATTGGAACTTCTAATCCATTCAACCCGACCTCGAATCTAAAGCTTAAATTTTATTGTCTTAGAGCCTTGAAGGCAGTCATTGGAGAAGTCCAGGCCTTGAGTAAAATAAAATTACAGGCAAGTCTTTCCAACTCAGAGGCATGAATCAATTCGTCCCCAAAGCAAGGGAAAGCAGGAGCCAATCATCGCAGCCTGAATCTTCTGCTGCCTTTAATGCGCCTTGCCTGCGCATGCGCCTGGCTCCCTATCTGAAGACCTTTGGAATTATTTTGGCTTTTAATATCAAATGCATCTTCATTATGTCCCTTCCTCTCCTCTATGGAAACTAAGTGTATAAAGCATGACGCTGAATAATAAGAACCTAAGAGAAACCGCAGAGGAATCAAGCATATTTAAAAGGCCTTGGTCCCTGCTGCTTCCTTCATAGTCCGCTGGTTTCCTTCGCTTCCACCCACCACCAGGGGCTCCAACTTCATCACAGTGTCCCGTGCACACAGTGTCCCGTGCACGCAGCCCTGGCTGGTCTCAGGGGATCCTGAAGCCCGCTTGCTCCTTTGATGAGTTCAGGGGCTGAGAATTATGCACCCAGCTGGGCGAGGGAAAAGCAAACATTACATCTTTCCCCGACCCTCCGTAACAGTTCATGGAAGTAATTTTGGTGGTTAGGACTACAGGCCACTGAGAAATCGTTTTCCTCAGAATGAATATGCATGCACTTTTAAATAATCAGTTACATCCAACTTACAGGGTTTCCTTCTGCCCTCTCTGGATAAATGTCTCAACGATCTTTAGACGGTTGTGTTCTTGGGGCAACTACTACAGTAAAGTCAGAGCAATTCGGGCAGTTAGAACTGAATGACGAAGGGCAGGAACTTGGGGTACTGGTGCTCATGAAATTGGGAGGGGAAAAGTGCAAAGTTATCCACCCAGCCCTTACTATGTTCCTACCTCAATAGTCGAGCATTTATTGAATCTTTACTTTGCTGTCAGCACTGTGGCAAGACACCAGAAATGATCAGTATGCGCTAGCAAATTTAATGGGGAAAGAAACAAAAGGCGTAGATGAGTGGAGGAAGGCACAGTGGACGCCCCTGCTTTCATGGATAAAACACTTCTATCGCAGGACTAAGGGATCATCGTCCCCACATCCTGGGCTTGCTTAATTGCACTCAGGGGCTGTGAGGAGTTGCTTGCTCCTGGTTTTGTGCCTTTGTTGGTCATTTGCTTCTGTCCTTGTGCAGTTTCCAGAGCAACGCAAAGCGGGATGATTCGGGGCAGAGGCCCCATTTGGATTGTTTCCAGCATCTTCTGTCTGAGAGTGCCTTAGACAGGAATTGAATGTGACCCTTATTCAACCCTAAAGCAATAAGGATTTCTGTAAGAAGCATCAGCCATTCCATTTCTGTTCGCCGCCTTTCTCCTCCTCCCCTGTAGCATCCTGGATCTGAGCAAAGCAGACGCCTCAACCACCGGCATCTTCCTTTGCCAGCCCCCCAGGGAGCTTTGTATCTCTCAGCAGCAGCAGCAGCAGCAGCAGCAGCAGCAGCAGCAGCAGCAGCAGCAGCAGCAGCAAGAACAACAGTCCCTCCCACAGAGCCTGAGCCCACAGCAGTGCTAAGCCCACCCACCTCTGTGTCCATCAACCCTCTAAGGTTTCAAGGTCACAGGCAGTGTTTTCAGGTCATGCCCCTTGGGAAGCTCATTTCCTCCCCTCCTGGGCTTCTCTTCCTCCTGGTTACTTCATAACACTCAATAAGGTGTGAATGAAACCCAGAAACCACGTGAAGGTAAGAAAAACTCTGTCCCTGAAGGCAGGGGGAGCCTTGTGAGCACAGGCTTGTATACTCACCACACAAGCAGGCAGCCTTTGGTCCTCTCTACCCTGCTCACTTCCGAATACAAAAACGTTTCACTCTCACATTTTTTAGAGGAATGCATTTTTTGGTTTATTTAGACAGTCTCACAAAATTGCCCAAGCTAACTTTAAACTGGCAGCCTCCCCCCTCAGCTTCCCAAACAGTTGTACTGCATCGATGCTATGAAGTAGTAACTAATAATTGGAAAGCCCAGCCTAAGCCTCACCTTCACACAGGACTTTCAACGCAATGATCAGGAAGCACGTCAGGCCCAAATAAAAGTCCAGACTTAACAATTTCTCATTGCAAAACCCCTCTGCACATTCCTTTGAATCGCTTCAAGTTTAGATCCACCGTTGCTTCTGCCCGGAAGATTCTTCCCGAGAGAAAACACAATTGGTGAGAGAGGGGGGGAAAGTACAGACTAGAATCCTACTCTGATCAGGAGAACCCTTTGAAGTTTTCCCTGGTTTGGTACAGATCCTGGTATCCTCCCTTACAACCCTGCCAAGGACATACCAAGATTTTCACTTTCACACTTGGACTGGGTCACAGCCCCCAAACAGAAAGACGCTCCTCCGCCTACAATCCTGAGCTCTGCAGAGCTCTAGAAGGTTTGGGGTCTGTACGTTTGTATTTGGATGCAAGTCACCGCTCCCCCTGCAAATGACGGGAATTTATCAAAGGATGTAAATGCTGCCGAGCCTCATTTGTCTCCTAATTAGATTAAGTTGACAGTTTAATGTACGTGCACAGGACATCTTAATAAAGACGTGTTCCTTGGGGGAAACTGTGATTTTAAACAAAGGCGGCCATAGGCTAGTAGAACCCCATGAAGCGGAGCCTGACAGGTGGGTAATCTGAGAGGAAGCCAGCACCACCTCCCATCTCCAGGAGATGCTCTAAGATGAGGAGACACCTTTAAAAAGGACAGAAAGGAAGAGCCTTCACCCACAGGCAGGCGCCGCCTTTCATTTGAGAGCGCTGTGCCCAGAGATGGCCCCCAAGGACCCGCATCAATCAGCAAGAATGTACAAAGAATGTGTGTCTAAAACTCTGGTAGGCACTCAAGAGAGAAAATTCACACACACACACACACACACACACACAAATCTAATTAGAAAATTAAGGTGAAACACATAGAGAAACAGTTTCTAAACGAGACTGCCTTGTGGAACACAGTAAATGGTAACATCGGGACTTGAATGTGTGCATTGGTACAGCAAAAATAACTACGAATGCTGGTGGTTTCCCAGCTTCCGTGTACAAGCCCACCTTGGCCCGTGGATAAGCATGCTAGGATGGCCTTTCCGATGAGCCTCATTAAGGCAGGGGCTTTCTTTGCAAGCACAAAAGGAACAACTTAAGTATCCAGTTTGCAAGCACTCCTAACGGTCGGCCATGTCTGAGGTTTCCAACAGGGAGTGAGAAAGTTATTCCAAATAGCCCTTACTGCTTCATCCCTCCCCACATGTTCTGTGTGCATGGTGCTAGCCTTGTTCCAACCCCGGATTTCCCAAGGGAAAATGGTTTTTGATGATAAATATAGTAAGAAATAAGACCGTGTGGGGGTAACCTCATCTGAGAGTTTCCTGGGCTGCCCTGGTCTTGATGGTCCTGTTATGGTTATTAATAGTGTCTCTGTCATTCTCCAGAGGTCAGCCTTATTTGAGTGATGAGTCATATAATTTTCATTTACTGCACGGCCTATTCAAGAACTAGCCTTCCTGACTAAGAAACGAGTATTTCCAACGTACAGATCCTGGCAATAAGTTTTAGCATTAAAACTAAGAAAAATACTTAGTTCCTTAGTGAAGTAATTTATTTAACAAATAAAGTTTTTTGCCTCTACAAGTTTTATCTCTAATCTTAGGATGACTTTTGCGGTGGCTTGTTTCAGTAGTCAAATCTCTGGTGAACGCCATACCCCTGCCCCCTATAACCTAGAAACCATAGATATGTTCAGATCTTAAACATGTCGAACTTAAATAGAGAACCATTGGCGAGGAAGTCTTGCACAGTTAGTATCAGGTCATTCGAGTTCTTAACAACCAGGCTAAATCCAATTCAACACTGCAATAACCCTGCACAGAAAGACACTTAATCTTGCCCATCTCTGCCCGCTAGGAAGGATTGCATCTAGATAACAACAGATGCCAATCACTCGTCCTCCTCCTGGGGTTGGCAAGGCAACCTGAAGAACTTTCCCAGAGAAAGTGAGTGCTGCTCACTTCGGGCTCTTACAACGTAACGCTCCCACTATTCTAAGGAAGCTTGACAGCTGAGGAAAGGAGAGGCCTGTCTTATTACCTCGTTTTTCCTAAGGCCAGGTTTAGTCCAAGAGTTTAGCTTTTCAGTATTAAGTTGTAGGGAGATTTCCTGAACCCACTCCAAAATGCAGCTGAAGCAGAAGAGGGTCTAACCTGGAATAGCGAATGAAAAGCTTCATCCCTTGACACTCTCCCTCACTGCCTGTCCCTTGCTCTGAAGCAGAAGGGACTCACCGCGAAGGTGGTGCCAAACTTGTTCGTCTCTTCGCATTGAACCTTGGTTACTCTAAATAGTCATTTAAGAAGTTCAACCCGTCCACGCTCCTCTGTGATATCACTCAAGAGTATGACCATGGACATGTCAAGGGCCCGTCTCTCTGATGACTCTGAAGGTGGAACATCTTTAAAAGCGGAAGTTCTCTGGAGTCTCTCCAGGAAGAGCTCACAACCATTGACTTTTCTTTCCAGAAATTAGAAACCATAATAAACCACCTGGGTCTCCCTGGCAAAGCAGCCACCAGAGGTGCCCACAGGTCACAGCCTAGTGGAGATGCAAGGGTTTTTTCAGTAGCGCCCCCAAAATGAAATTATAATCTGTAACAGATCAAGGTAGACAAACGTGTCTGCCACACTATGGCTTCTCCCCTTCCCTTTGGTCATTCATTCTTGAGCTGTCCTAGTGCACACACAGCTCATTTTCTTGGCAGACAAGTACTTATATTTCCCAAGGGTAAGTTCCTTCTTTGTTATTAGTCAACAACGGGTGGAGTTTGCAATGCCCCTTATCCTAATCAAAGAGTCATTAGGCAAAATGACGCCACCTACCACAGTACACTCCCAGAGACTCAGGAAAGTGATCTTGGAGTGGCTGCATCACACAAGGCAGTAACTTTCCCCAGCACTCAGAATGAGAGGCCTCAAGCACATGGGAGTCCTTCACTTGAGCTGGCCTGACCCCACCACCCCTTCTCCACAGGATACAATGCTTGATACTGCATCCTGGAAAGGACCGGTGTGTGGAGGGCTCTAATGCAGGCAGGTATTTAAGTAACCATAAGAGTGAACCCAGGGAGCACACTTGCACCTGAACATGGGCCTTACCCCTCGTCCACTGCCTAGACAGTGATGCTGTTCCGCACCCTTAATTAAATTACCTCTCCTATGTGTTCTCTTAAGAACAATCTTATTTTAGTAAACTATTAAAATAAGATGAGATGTTAAAAGTGTTCAGACACTTTTACCTGCAGCTTAACATTGGAATCATAAGACGAGTGAAAATATAGCACATTATAATTTTAATACCCTCAACTGTACTATAAATGCAAATTTTTTCTCTGCCTTTTATCACTGTATTCTTGGAGTGATTTATGTTTATGATTTGACCCATGGGGGGGAAACTGTCTTTTAGTTGGCACTTCTAATATACCACTTTGCCTTTGTAACATTTTGGAAAATGAGATCGATGAGTCCATTAAAGCTGTGTTTGCCACTTTTGATACATAGATCTTGATTAGTTCGGAAATGTGATCTCAAAAATGGTATCTTTAGGAAGCTGTCTAGAAAACTTTGATATATCTTTATATCTATCGGCTTCCTTGTAGACTAAGAAACCACCACGACGTGAGCTGGTGGTAGACACTAAGAGAAACGCGCTACAGCACAGCTTCTCGGATTTGCAAGATTAGATATAATGTCGTGGTTTGTGAATTTATTCTACTCAGTAATTTAGAGCTTGGTGCTTCTGTAGTTAGATGAAGGGTGGAAGAGTAGAAAACAGTGAAAACTAGGACCAAAACGTAGTCCTTATGTGAGAGTTCTTTAGTGTCAAGCGTATGTTAGTGCAGATTCCCTGTGTAACCCAAAATACATTTATGAATAAATGTAAGTACAACAGGGCTTCAGTGAAGGGGAGTGGCAGGTAGGTCCTGGTGAGGTTAGGATAATGTAGAATGTCAGGTTTACACTAATGGCAGTATCTAGAAGGTGGTAATTTTCCATCCCTGACATTCTGTCTTCCTGACGACAGGACATTTCTCATTTAAAATCCTAGACTGCCCCAGTAAATACGAAGGCTCTTTAGAAAGAGAGATCCTACCAGAAAACGAATTTGTCTTTACACAAATGATCCCTGTGCCCCGCTGGACCAGACTAACCCACTACACAAAAGAACTGGACTCCAGACTGAAACACCCAAATTAAGTCCTATTGTAGCACTTTTTGTCTGTAAAACATCTGTGTTTATGGTGCTCCATAAAATACAACTCTATTATAAAGTCATGGTAGCCTAACACTGACATGTTCTGTGCTCCATTCTCCTCAGCCTTCTTGAATAGTCTTAAGTTGCCCTTCTATAAATTTTAATAAAAGTAATCATTTATGTGATTATATAACATAGTGATATAATTATTTACATGACTATGATAATAACATTCTAAAGTGTATTCCAACTTAAAACTGACTTACATATTAAGTATAAGGGGGAGGATTTTTTTTTTTGCAAGAATATTTTCAACAATGTGTCTTCTGGCCTAGAAGGATTTAGTGGTAACTTTTAGTTAATTTTTGGCAATGTGGAAGTTCATCATAGTTCTTGCTTTCTTGCCTTCGTGCTCCTGCTCTGTCCTCTCCCCCCTTCCCTCTCTCTCCTGATTCCCCTGCCCCTCCCCTCTCTCTCCATATGTTCTTGGCCAGCCTCTACTCCTCTTCTCTCTCTCTCTCTCTCTCTCTCTCTCTCTCTCTCTCTCTCTCTCTCTCTCCTTTCTCTCCCTCCCTCCCTCCCTTTCTCTACTACCCTCTCAACTCCCCTCCCCATGCCCTGTATAAACTCTATTCTATACTATAATAAAAAAGTTCATCGTGAAGGCAGTAATACCCTGCCACTCCCAGATGAATCTCAGATCATCCTAACATAGTCCTTATTAGGCTGGGTGTTTATTGGCAAAAGGTTTATGTACATGTGTCTCTTGCATGACTCAGATTAAACCTGATCACATGGTTTAGGAATATGTCTATGGGAAGAGCCTTAGAGGAAGGTGACAAATACTTGAAGATTGTAGGAAAGAAATTATACCAACGTGGACAGGAGCAGTAGCACATACACCTGAACTCAGCACCAGAGAGGATGAAGCAGAAAGATCCTGCTTGAGGTCAGCCTGGGCTACTTAGTGTTCCCTGTCTGCAAGAAGGAAGGAAAGAAGGAAGGCAAAAGGGGAGCAAAGAGAGGGGACAACAGAAGAGCGTAGGGGCGCTGTGTTTCCACCGTAAATAGTGAAGAGAGAGCACGTTATTAGATAGCGAGTCTTAATCATATGCAAGTTAAAAACAACAACAAAACATTTTCATCAAATTTTCATTTTCCTAAAAATGATGCTGAAGAGTTACCTGGGACAAAATACAGAATGAGTTCCATGAGTCTCTCGGCACCATGGGCATATCTTAGCATCTGCACAATGAGTGGCTTTGAAAAGACACAGCCAGGAGACCCCGTGTGTTTCCCCACAGGGAGTGCGATAGCTTTGAGAAGCAGATGAAAACTCAAGGGACAGGTTAGCAGTGTCATCTTCTATACAGTCTGTATTTCCTTAGCACGTCTGTGAGGGCACAGGGAGGGCCTGCACGCACCCATCCTTACCCCACGAGAGCAGCTGGTCTCCAAGTACTCCCAGTACAGAGAACGGAAATCTCCAGGGCCTTAGAATTCTAAATGTGAGACATTCCTACATGGAAGAGGTTTTTCATGTCTTTGATGCTAAGGAGTCTGTGTTAGATATGTTGTGGGTCAAGTCATAATTCTCATGCAGATTCGCTAGAACGAACAAGCTTAACTGAATTGCTTGGGCATAATTTCAGCTATCCAAATTATTAGGAATCTCAAAATATTTGGACTGGTATTAAAACAGTGTGATCATTGATTTTTATCTTAGTGTTTTATGAAAAAGTATTATAATAAGGTTTTAAAGGACTCTTGCTGCATAGATCTGGGGTTCTGAATTGACATACTTCCAAAGTAGTCTTATATTGAACATAACGATTTAATATCATTTGGAAAAGGTACTTTTCTGTACTCATAAAAGAATCTATATTTTTTATTTACATGTATGTGAAATACACTAACATACTTGACACACAGGCAGGTAAAACTCCTCACCAACCTCCACTGACTTTAGAAACAAGTGATCAAAAAGTGTAAACTTGAGCACAAGATTTGGGTTGGGGGAGTTTGTAGCATCGACAGAACAGAAAATAAAGATGAATTTTAAAAATGCCATAAATGAATCTCAACTTTAATTCCCCATTTTCCCATCCAGAACAAGTGCCACCCAGGACCAGTTTTCGAATGGATTCCTCTGGCAAGTATTGAGAAATCATAGTTCCGTGAACACATGTCTTCCACTCTGTGTAAACCAATCATCCTCCTGAGCAGTACCAACTTTTCACTATGTAATGTCCACTATGACAATTAATTCACCTACATGCTCACGTGGGTTCACGACAGAGAGCAAGCCTCATCATTGTGGGTCTGGATGCTTGCAACGAAAGACAAACATTAATGAACAGCCTTCGTTAAAGAGTTACTAAAAGACTGTACTTAGAGCCAACTGTGGAGGGAAACCATCAGACTAGACAGATCTGTGCTGCCCCGTAGAGCAACTGCCAGCCGCTAGAATGCACGTGTAGATGGAGTATCAAGTGTCTGTGATACCCACACTGGATTTCCCAGACTTAGTACAAAAATAAGCCTCGTTAATTGCTTTATATTAAGATGGTATCTGGATAATTGTTAAAATATATTATTAAAATTTATATCTGTTAAAAAATTTTTAAGTGGCTGCTTGGCAATATTAAATAACTCCTACAATTTATGTTTTATTTAAATTGAACCTTGCTAAGCCAGATAAATGGAAATAAGGTAGAATGTCTCAGGAGAGGAAAGTTAAATATTCCCTCCCCCCCAAAAAAAAATCTTATTAAAGAATTTGCTAATATAGATTGAAATTATTTCCAGCTTAATTAAATACCTATATCAACTTGGTTTTTGAAATAATTCTAGTTACAAAACATACTTTGACACTATTTTAAATTAAGGCACAATATTATAGCTTCTAGTTTAAGAACTTAAGAAATACCTTAATACTTGGACTTAGGTGTTTTTTCCTAACTTGTCCCTTCCAAAAATACATCCTCGTTTATGACGTAAGCCATAATATATAACGTTTGTAGATACGAAGGAGGAAAAAGAAGAATTAGACTTCCCTTTCCTCCCATTACTAATGAGCGCCGCTGAACATCTGGTCAGACTGCTAGGTCTCTGGGTCCTGCACACTCAGAGCGCGTTGACAGCCCTGTTTCTTAGTAAGAGCTCTGCTGCACATCTGTGGGCCTCACACACATCCTAGTGCATTGCCATGGTGACAGCTCATTATCCACCTCAGCGTGCAGTAACACCCCTCGGAGAGCATGTGCACTGGAGATCATTCATCCCCTAAGTTTCCCTGTCACTTTTTGACTATGTACAAAACACAGAAGATACTGCTTAGCATCCAAACACTGTCTAAAGTAAGTGTTCAGCCCGGTCTGAAATCTTCAGACTGTGGCTGTTCTTACATCTGACTGAGCTGCTGACTCGAAAATCCTTGTCATGTTTAAAAATATCTCATGCCCAGGGAGAAAATGAGGCCTAGTAATTACGTTTAAAATGGAAATCAGGACTTAATGTGGCCTCAGAAAATATATTTCTTGAAAAAAAAATCTCAATGTTCAAATGTATTTTATTTAGGAGAAGGGTTGCCCAATAACTTGTTATCTTGATATATGTGCAAAATCATACTTTACATCTAAAATATGAAAGATAAAAGTTATTAGTTTGCATACCTGATTCTAATGTGTGACTCAAATTTTCAAGAAAGAACCAATCCAAATATTTTAAATATACACATAAATTATCAAAATATAGAAAATCATGACTATATTCAACATAGCTCTCTAATAAAATTTCTTATATGGTTAGAATAATTTTTTATCAAATTACAAAATGAACCTGGCTAGGGAGGTATCACAGAAACCACATGTGACTTATCTCGTTTAGGGTGTTTCTTTAGAATCTGGGACCATAAGTCAGCAGTGTAGATCAATGAGTATAGAGATCAATCAAATTAAAAAAAAGAAGAAAAAGTCTGTTCAATTCGTTATTAAAATATGTAAGGACCTTAAAGAATGCGATAATCAAGCCAGGCAAGGTAACAGGGCTCCGATCTCAGCACTTGGGAGGCAGAAGCCGGTGGGGATCTCTGTGAGTTCCAGGCCAGCTTGGTTTACAGAGTGAGTTTTGGGTCAGCCAGGGATATACAGAGAAACCCTGAGAGAAAGAGAGGGGGAAGAGGGAGAGAAAGGGAGGGGAGGGGAAAGGGCTTCTATTATGCCCACAGCCTGTAGGGCAGCTATCTTATCAAAGAAATAAAGGGGGGAAGGTGAAGAGGAGAAATTCCTTTGAAACCAAATGTATCAGCTACTTATCTAGTAATGTTTGATTCCAGTGATCAAGTCAATTAATTCTTCTTTAACTGGGTCAGTATCTAGTGTGTCTGAGACTCCAAACCTGAGGATATATTTCACGATGCCCTTCAATCCCTCATTCCTTTCTCCGTCCTCCTAGATCTCTTTCAAAACAACAACAGTTTTCTCAATGGGGAAAAAAAAGAATAAATAACGGCTCTTGAACCAAACGTGTCAGCAAGGCACAGCTCTTTTGTTTTAATTAACACATAAAAGGGATTCAACTACCAAAATACAACAGACATGTTTACAACAGCATCGAATGTGCCAAATTAATCCACTGAAAGTGCCCCTCTCAAAGACATGCTTTTCAAAGGCGTGAGGTGTCCTGGAACCTTAACACAAACAGGAACCAGTTTTTAAAAAAATCTGCTGTCCTTTGTTATGAGAGAAACGGTCCTGATACCATTTAACGCTTCTTTGAGACACTGTCAGTGTGTCACTGTGTCCCTGTCTTGTGACTTGACCTCACAGGGATGCACCTGTGTCTGTGGCCCAGGGGCTGGGATTTACACCAGCACACCTGGCTTTGTTCACTGTGGTCTGAATGGGAGCTTTTCTAAGACTGGTGTGAGCCCTGGGTAAACTAGAGCTCGTGCATTCCCTCTCGCTCGCTCGCTTGCCTCAAAGGTCATACAGAATCCCGTCAAGAGATGAATATCACAAAGCGCTTTGTTTCTTAATGCCTGTGTGAGCTGGGACCTCTCTTCTAAGAAAGATGGAGCGCCAGCCATGGCTGATCCATGGAACACCAATGTCCACAAACCTTCCATCTCCTTTCAGTCCATCCCTCTACCCCGGCTGTCTCCTCAGGCAACATTCAAAGAGCTGAGAGAAAAGAGGAAAATAAAAACCAGCACAAAACAAAAACAAGGAAGCAGAGGAGAGGAGGGGATGTGGGCATGGTTGAGGAGCACCCTAGGTGACTCGGGACTCGTTAGGTATCTGCTGAGCTCCCAAGGGCACAGTTTCCCTCCAGACAAGATGGGATGATGAACTGCGTGGTGAGGGGGAACTCTTTGCCCTGTGACCTCCTCACTTCCATTAATAAGGGGAAAGGTAAAACATGAAGACCAGCCACAGTGAGGTACGAAAACCATCAACCCTTCCCCAAAGCCAGCAAAGCAAGGAGGGAAGGGATAGAGCATCCAATCCTAAGATTCCTAAAGTCATAGTTTGTAAGGCGAACTCAAAAAGGAGGAAGAACAAAGCAGAAGAAACATTATCTCTCTAGAAGCTGTCATCCAAAACAAAACAAACAAGACGCTCAAGACACTCTATCCTTTAAACTGCTTTCCAGCTATTTGTGTCTCTGAAGTTTCTAGGCCCTGCAGCCTCTATGTTCAAAACTAACAAGGAAATTAATGAATCTCATCTGTTGGCCCACGGCTCTGACGACCCTCTCTGGCTCTCTCTTATTTGGGTGCCACCATGTTCTTCATGCCAGCCTAGAATGAGAGGTGAACGTGAAACAGTTGAAGACAGGGAAGATCGGAGCAATAATCTCTCTCTCTCTCTCTCTCTCTCTCTCTCTCTCTCTCTCTCACACACACACACACACACACACACACACACACACACACACACACACACACACACACACACACACCGGGACTGGAAGGATGGTTTAGATAAGAGCACTCCGCTGCCCCAGGGGACCTGAGCTTTACCTACCCTGGGTGGCTCACAATATAACTCGATCTCTGGGGGATGCAATGCCATGTTGGGTCCCCTACAGGCAACAGTGTGTTAATACATCTGTACATGCACAAATTAGCTTTCCGTAACTCCAAGTCATAGGTTTATAATTGTCAAGGAAAGGGTGATCAGAAAGTAAAAGGAAGCTGACTGTCTTGACTTTACATCTCTGGTTTTTTTTTTTTTTTCAGAATTAAATAAACCAGAAAAATCTAGAATTATTTTTCCACTTAAAAAAATTAATCCATTCACTAAGAAAAGTTCTTATATCCTGCAATAGTACTCTCCAACCCTTTTACCTCACACATCTCAAAATGCCATTGCTAGGATTGTCATAAGAAAATTGGCATTTTCTTATAGGGGAAATCGCTTAACAGATAAGCTAGAGCGTCCAGCAAAACCCTCTTGGTGTTCCTCAGGCAGTTTGCACAGGTACCAGTGTCACTGAAGGAACAATTTCCCACTGGTAGGTGAACCAGTCATGCTCAGAATTGGGGAAAGTTCTGTCTCTTCAAATACAGAAGCACCATTCCCTTATTTTTGCATTTCCTTTGTTTCTATGATTGAGAGCGTCCCAAGTTTAAAGTGACCTAGAGAGGGGATTAATGTGCATAGCTAATGGAGGTTGGACTGTGCTGAACTGTTATCTGTCCTCTTCCCCCCGTGTACTTCTCTGACCCTTGGGAAAGCTACTGCTACGGTTTTATAGGATTGTCCTACCTGCCTCCAGGTGCCCCAAGGCTTATTGAGTTTTAAAACCATCGTGCCTTATATTGAGCAAAGTTTTTGCCATTTCTTTACCACATAATTCTAACTAACAACTGAACCCTTCGAACTTTTCCCATCGTTAAATACGAATATCGCACAGTTTTTAAAGGACAACGAGTAGGTATGGAAGTCTGAGGTAGTTAGTCTTCTTTGATGGTGTTAGTGGAATGTGAAAGATCTTGGTTATATGTATGTTTGGGCATAAAAGACACAAATGCTTGTGAGTCTTGGATGGTCTCTTAAGACCAGTTCAGGTCTCTTAAGGGAGTACCGGACAATTACCATTTGTCACTGAAAATGACTCAGATGGTTGGGCACAAAGCCCAGCCTGGAATGAGTGTCCCTCATCTAAGTTATTTTCAAGATGTTAATGAAATCAATAGTCCACAATGGCTTCCATATTCTAAAATATCTGGGGAGGGGGGAGCAGGTGCTTCTTGGGCCTAGACAGATTTCTACCCGAATCTTATAAAAAGACTAAAGGAACCTACCAAAAATTTACTTAAACCCCAATGAAGTAAAGTTTAAAGTATATTTTCTAATTTTTGCAATTTTAAAAGATACAACTTCTATTAGACATTATGACCAACACACACACACGACAGAAGCCAACACTGGATGCATCAAATTGTAAACAGACGGTAGTAGCTTACTAGGCAGTACTTAAATAGACACTTGCAGGTTTTGCCATCTGCTCTCTCACTCATTTTCTGAGGTAATCAGAGCAAACATCCTCAAAGTCATAGGGAGGCAGGTGAACTTCTTAAAGGCAATCCAAAAGTTCTCTGAAAAAATTAAATTCTATCATCAACTTTTTTCTCTCTGAAATTCATGTGTTCTCTCTACCTGTGGAAGACGCCCTAGCAACAACGCTCACAGCTGCTCACTGCCATCCCAGGGACTGCGGATATCAAGAGTGCATACTTCTTTGCCACCATGTTTTTTTCTCTCTTCTGTGCTTTTCATTGACTAACAACACTCTCATTAATCACATCCACAAAATTAATTTATCATCGATGTGTTCTGTTTCTCGGGAGGTGGGGAAGAAGCAGTATTCGTTACTCAATGACATTTCCTTTGTGCCAGGTCCAGATTATAAGGAATTGGATGTTCACCTTCGGAGGATGGAGTCTGGATTTGGCTTCAGAATCCTTGGGGGAGACGAGCCCGGACAGCCTGTAAGTTGAATCCAGTGTATTTCCACATGTGACTGTTTTATGCATAAATAACCAGGAAAGCATCATTCCGTGTGGTGCTGATGCAGAGATGTTTAGAAGACTGCAGTTTGTTTTCTCTTTTCTATTTCCCTTAACAACATCTCACAACACACAAGCATCTCTAAGGCTGTTATCTGACCATTACTTAAGGGGATGATGGTATCTCGGAGAATGGACCTATTCTTGTTGGGTAGCTCAATTATTTAATGGTTCTGGAACATGAGATTCTCTAAGAGGCAGTCATAAAATAAGACAGAAGATGTGGAGGTAGTAGGCGGAAACCACAGAATTATATATGTTTGTGACAAAAAACAATAAAGGCCAGAAAACAGAGGGGTGAACAGACATAAAATCAAGTTCTCTGCTACAAAAGCTAAATCAGACTGAATTAAGGCATTGTGAGAAGAATATGTCCATGAATCAGCAGCAGAAAGGCTACCGAGAATTTGAGAGTAGTTTTAGAATAATCTTAATATTAACATATCCATATAGCCATGTGGATACAGATGTTCAGAACGAAAGCATAAAGTAGCAGTACTCATGGATACCCAAAAAACATTGCGAACCTTTGTGAGTGTACAATATCCTCCCCAAAACGCCCACTCTAGGGATGGATCTTAAATAATGCTCAAGGAAACAAGGACCCACTATGAGTGCATCACATCCTAGCTCATATAAGAGATGGTAAGCATCTGTTTGGTCATCTGCAAGGGTAGTCAGAGCCACCATCCCATAGAATGGCTTTAAGGACTAAAGGTGACATAAGGTAAAATTCTTGGTGCCTGGGTCATAACAACTTCAGAGTAAGTCTCCATGATCATCGGCCTGTCTGCCATCACATTAGTAGATTGCTTCCCAAAAGAAATATAAAATTGACCAGCAGAAATTCCCAAAAGAAAAAAATCAGTCTAACAAAAGAAAGGGACCCATAATAGCTAAAACTGTCCCCTTGTAGATGGCCTTTGTATAGATAGAGTGAGCTCCTTCACTCTGGAGATATTCAAGCGGAGTCATAGAGAGACAATTCATAACAATAGAAAAGTACAGTTACGAAATAGCAACAAAGTACTTTTAGAGTTGGGGGTCACCATAACGTAAGGACATCCCTCTGCCCATTTTGTACACAGGTTCCCAGAGTCCAGCCCTTCTGAACTTGTTCTTGTATTCCTAAATCTTTCCTGTCCTTTAGCAGGTAGGCACCAAGTGTTTATGAGAAGCCTTAGATTACATGGATTTCTGGTTATCTTCATTGCCCTTGTTGAGATTTACTCTTCATTTCAATGACGTAAGGTCTACTCCCAGAGCTGGAGAGAAGGGTCAGTGGTTAAGAGCACTGGCCCAGGACCCACATAGTGGACCACAGCCATCTATAAAGTGGATCTAGGGCCTTCTTCTGTCGTGCAGGTGCACATGCAGCAGAGCACACACATGTTAAATAAAAAGTAAACTTAAGAAAGAACATCAGAGTATTCCTGCTGCAGTTTTCAATTCCGTCACTTCAGCCGGAAAATAGAAACCTAGTTCATGTAAATGCAAGAAAGGCCAAAAAGTGAGCCTCCCAAACCAGAAGACTGCACCTCAGAGAATGACTGTGTCAGTAACAGGGAGTCTACTCCAAGAGAAATCTCTCAGTCTGTCCTTCCTGCTTCTCCCCCTGCTCAGCTCAGCGCCAGCACACAAACCCACTCCCTCAGTTAATTGCTGGTGTGCCGCACAGGCTGAGTCAGGGGAGGTGACGTGTTCATCAACCACAGGTCTCCTGGGGCACATCCAACAGGTCGCTGCCTCCATATTTATGAAATGGTATTGACACCCCGGGGTTGACGCTGAACATGACAACTGGGCTTCCACAAACAATGAACAGCGGGACTCCTGTTCAAGCAAAATGTTCCGGGCATTTTTTTTTCTTTAAAAAGGAGATACTTTTCACAATTAAGTAACAATCGAAATAGAAAGAAATGAAAAATTGCCAGAGAGGAACAAAAATGAGATTCCCTGCTGTGAGTCGAAAAAGCAATAGAAAGGCATCAAAATGGAAAGATCTAGAAAACATCACAGTGCAGTGTGATGTGCAGAGATAAGAAACTTCCAAATTTTATAAAAAAAAAAAAAAAAAAAAAAGACATATCCTTGGCCCTGGAGTCTGATGCACACTTCCAGGGCTGTTTTGAAAGGAAAGGACCTGAAGTGTTTTTGCAGGACTTTGATGCCAGAACAGATCTTCTGGGGTTGTGTTTACTTGTGGCAGGCAGTGCAGGAAGGATCAAAAGAGTTTAAAGGCCAGCAGAGGTGGTTTGTGGTTGGGTTTTTGTCTGGTCCTGCTTTCTTTTTCTCATGATCTTTTCCCCTGGCTTGCTGGTACCTCAGACACTTGAATCTAAATTATTATTTCACATCACACACTGTTTTGTTCTGTGCCCTCAGAGCTTGAGAGAAAGCAGAGTTGCAAAGGTGGTTATTTCTTTGTATCTCGCTTGCTTATTAATTAATTAATTAATTTATTTATTTAGAATTTACTATATGGGCACCGTATTTGCATCATCTCCTCCTCCCCCTTCCCCCTCCCCCTCCTTCCTCCAACCCTTCTCATGCCACGCAGAACTGAGTCCCTCTCTAGTTTATGGCCTCTTTTTCATTACGTATTGTTACATAAAGAGGCACATAAATCCAATCTGCTGAGTCCATTTAGCGTGACTCAAATGTGTATGATTTTAGGGCTGAGCATTTAGTATTAGACAGAGAACGCAACTGAAAAGACCCTGGCCATGGACCTTCATGGGGTCACTGTTTTCTAAGTTTTCCCAGTGAGTTTTTCCTCCCAGGCCAGAATCACAGAGATGAGACAGAATGTTGTTCTGAAAGTGTGGAGAAAAGAAATCTGAAGAGTCTGAGGCAGTGGCGTCTGTGGAAGCCAAAGAGATAGGAATGGCCACGGCTGCATTGGCCGGGCTGGATTTCTGGCCAGCATGGTCAGTGGTCAATAAGACCACTTGATTTCTGGCCAGCATGGTCAGTGGTCAATTAAGACCACAAGAAGATGTGACTTGATACATAGGGAACCTACACCAGCAACTGTCGATATACCCAGAAAGTGACCAGTGTGAGGGCCACTAAGGACCAACTTGGGATATGACCAGTAAAGCCGTAGGTCCTGCGGCCATTGAACCAAATGGAAATGCTCAGTGTGGCTCAGAAGAGCGTGCGTCTTCCATCAGCTCCCAGGAGCTTACTAAACACGCAAAATCTCATATTCAGGTGGGGTGTCGTGGCACATGCCTTCAGTCCCACCTCTCAGAGGACATGTTTCCATGAGTTCGGAGCCAGTTTGACCTACCCCTTTCCCCATTGCTGCCTTTCCCCATTGCACACGCCTTCCAACATTACCATCTCCGTTGCATTCTCTTGGCATCTTTAATGCGCCACGAGAATGGTGGTCCCATAAGGGGAGGATTATTAATATTTTTGCTGTGGATTCCTGGCCATTATATATAGTATCCCCATGCTCCTCCATGAATATCGATGTGAAATTAATAAATGAAGAGACGGCTTGTGAGCAGTGTGGCAGGAGAAAAGCACGGTTTTCCAGAGATCTTCCCTCCAATGGCTGACAAACTAACAACGTACCTTCAAGAGTACGTGGACATGCTCTCCTTTTCCCCACAGCAAGAGAGGAGCAGGTTCCCCGCGTGTAACCTATCTTTCCTGTGTTTGTATAAGGCTGAGGCGAAACTTTGAGCTCTCCCAGCTATAAACGTTCACCAGCCAGAAGCAGAATTTTGCCTTAAAGTTGGAGATTATCCAGCCAAAAGGTTCATAAACTGTTTCTTTTATAACTAATTATAAACTTCCTTATTTCCTGGGTACAGGAAATTTAAAGGTTGAAGCATTTTCTTTGGGCAGACCCTACCTAAATACAGCTTTTGTAGAGCCGTAGAGAAACAAACACTTATTTTAACTGGCTTTTGCACAAGACACTTAGAAAACCTTTGAAGTACTCCACAGTGGGCCAAGCTTCTTGAAGAATGACTGGGATATCTTTAGAAAGAAATTCAGAAATTCGGTTTGGCATGACAATATAGGAAATAGAGATTGTCAGAAGTGTACCCAACTTTCAGACTGCAGCAAGTAGGTACAGCAGGTCAAAGGGAAAGGCCTAGAACGTAGGTAATCTAAGGCAGGAGATACAATGCCACCCCCTCGATAGCAGCAGTGAATGGCTCGTCAGAACAGTGCTAGTGGTCACGGAAGCAATGCTATCTCTCACCCCGCCACCCACCGGGAATAGAAAACTACAGCAACGTTGTGGAAAGTGGCCGTTCCTCCGTGCAAGGTGTAAAGCCGTGACATCCTTCAGACTGAAATGCTGCCGCCTGTACTTAAGAGGTCCTGTGCATTCAGATCCAGTTGCCATGTTGACAGACATGAGAAATTAGGACTGAACTCAGGAGCATCCATTCTGTACTAAGCCTGAAGACATGCCTCTCGGGCTGGGGCTACACTACAAGCTGGCCGGAATCCACACATCTGAGGCCTGAAAGAAATTCTCATGCCTGAAAGAAATCAATTTTTTGAGCAACAAATCGCTTTATAAGGATTTAAAACCTGGAGTGAGGCTTCTGTAACATTGTCAGGCTGATGGAAACCGCTGCCTTCGGGAGCCATGTGGCTCAGCCACTGACAAAAGAAGAGAGACCCGTCGTGCATGGCTTGGAGAAACTGTTTTGTAGGTTAAACAGTAGAACTAAAATACTAAGTACCATTTACTTTCCTCTGAGATAGAAAAGAAGAAAGGCCTTGCTTCCAGATGCTAAACCACGTGATTCCTGTTGGGTTACAGGAAGCCATATGCACTGCTTTGCATCATGGTCCTATTTGGGGTCTTGTGAGAATACATGTGTTCCAGAATGCACACTGCCCCTCTTCCTGCCACAGTGATACTCTATCTAACATAGAAGTGTTTGAGGGGACGTGAAGCTGGGAACGTTCTTTGTGTAGAGGACGGTGTTCTAAGGGAATTCTCAATAGAGTCAGAATTTGGAGACAGTTCAGCTGAGAATACTTGAGTAAGTCAATAGGCCAGAAACAAAAATTGTTTTGTTCCTTTTGCTTTATTTACCCAACAAGCAAGCAAAAAAAAAAAAAAAAAGTGACCCTCTGTCCAAGTTTAATGGTGAGCAACAAGTGGTTTCCCCTGCCATTCGCAGGCGTAGAATATGAGTCACGCAAAAGTTAAATTCTTCCCTCACATTTTCTCGTTGGCTTCTCCCAGCAGCCCTCTGAACTGGGCGGGTCCTATTATCATCCCATTTTGTACGTGAAGGGAGCGAGGTTTGCAAAGCTTAAGAATCCTTATTCAAGTTAGGAGCTGGTGCCAGGACTCGGTCTCCACGATATTTCAGTGCCGATGCCATTTGTGGTAACTGACTACCATCAGCGCATTTCGAGTTATAATTTCCCTTAAGGCCGGCAGCACGTGGACCAGCAAGCAAGCATATCCTGTGGGGCGCCATGGAAAGCAGCAGTAAGTGGTAGACATGGGGAGCAGTCCCTATAAGGGCTTCCTTCCAGCCTCCCCTCACCCACTTGTGAAGAGCGAGCCCCTGTAATATATACCTATGGGTGTTCTCTCGAGATTTTGATCGGAGCTGTCATTGCGATGGGCTCAGCTGACAGAGACGGCCGTCTGCACCCAGGAGACGAGCTTGTCTACGTGGATGGGATCCCGGTGGCTGGCAAGACCCACCGCTACGTCATCGACCTCATGCACCATGCGGCCCGCAACGGGCAGGTTAACCTCACTGTGAGAAGAAAGGTGCTATGTGGAGGTATGCACTGAGGTGGGCAGCAAGAGCTGGGGGTGAGGCAGTGGGATGCTTTGGGGGACATAAGCGGGCAGCTAGAAACAAACTTCAAATTGGTTTCTGGGTTGTACTGGGGCAGAAACAAGCCGCGTGTTCTCTGGGTAACAATCTTCCAACATGCAGTTTGGCAACCCGGCTAATCCAGTCCCCGATTCCTACATTTTAAATGTAGTCATTAGAATTTTCTAGCGAAGCCTGGGGCTGATTCAAGATGTGTTTGCTCCGGGCTCTTTGATATATGCTTGCTGTGAGCAAAACATTATAATCGCAAAAAGGATGCCTTTTGAAAATGTTTCTCACTGTGTTTACAAACAAAGAACCCCAGCCTTCTTGTACGGTAATAAGGAAAACAGGGCGGGAAATTAGCTTCCATTGTTGAACCTGATATAGGTAACAGTACACCTCCCACCCTGAATGGGGATGTACAGCTCCCACCCTGAGAATACAATTCATATAGCGCCCGAGCTTATGAAACAGATAAATTACAATCAATTATTCCCTTTACAGCTTTTTCCCTGGCTTCAAAAAGAACTCACCAAAGACATATATTTAAAAGGCAGCCCATACAGTCATAATCTTATCTCATTTGCTTCTCTCCAGTATTAAGTCCCACTGGAGGGCTGTGTTCCAGAGGGTGCGACTGTTGCGATCACCATACTTGGGTTTATATCTGAACACTAGATAATGTTACCATTATAGATGTTTATTTTCCCCCTAAGACTTAACTGTGCTTTGCCTTGCAAATCACAGAAGCAGAAACGCAGCCATGTTCCCCTTTTGCCCTCTGCCCCAGAAGTCCATTGACCTGTCTCCCCAGCCACTTGAACGCCCTCCTACAGACCCCACTCTAAATCAGGAGTGACCTTGGCCACCTGGGCTCTTTGCATTACAGATGAGGAGACTTAGGCCTAAGGAAAACTAGATTGCCTGATGGTCCACGGTGAGTTAGTGGTGGTGCCGACGACGGGGACTCACTCCGGTGTGAGTCTTCCTTCGGACGCTATCATCAACTCCAGATCCCGCGTTAAGACACTACCCTCACCCCCAGAGACCACAAAGACAGATTTATGTCACTCCCAAAATCTTCCGAATGTGTTCATATATAACATCGGAACTTGTTAAAAGGCCACCCGCTAATCACAGGCTGTGGGAGAATCAGCGGCGTAAGATTTACTGCTTGGACTAGACATCTTTTTCCTTCGAGTCTCCTAGAAACCAGACTTTGAGCAAGGGCAGTCATTTCAAAGGGCAAATCAGACGAATCATGAGCCTTCACCAGCAGAGACCACTGTATATCTCACACCCAATGGAGGTTTTGCTACTCAGTGCCATTTGTCTTCCGAAATCCACGGTGTACCACTTGACCCAAAGAAATAAAACACCTTGAATTACGCCTTCTCCTTGAGCAAGTAGTGAGGATGGAGACAGGGATCGCTTGGTTAGCATTTAACTGCCTCTCTCCCTGCAGAGTGATTCTTAACAAAACAAATAACAACAACAAAAAGGTTTGATGTACCTATGTACTGAAACCTGAAGATAAATTAAAAAGATAACTGATTTATGAGGAAATATACTACAAAGTGCGAATCCAGCACACTAATATAATTTCATGCTCTCCTTGCCACAAGCCGATGATGATTGCAAATTAAATTTTGTTCTAATCAATCCAAGCTGTTGGAGTATAGGCCAAATGCTGCACAAAGCTAACTCTTGCGATTTGCAGGTCATGTGACTCCTGTAAAGTGCTCTTTGCCTTGATTCTCACCAAGTTCACTCTGCCAGGCTTCAGACCGCCTTTGGGAGCATTTAATTTTTGATAACGTTCCTCTGCAGATTACTCATGCTAGGAGAGGCTCTGCGCTCACTCAGCCTCCTTGAAAGCTCCATCTGTACCAAGAATGATTAAATTCAAGACAGGATACTTTGAGAGTAAAATCAACGCCTAAAAAAACAGGGTAGAAGGAATCTACAAGGCGTAGAAAAAGCCAGCTTCTTCATAGCTGTCATTCCGTCAAAGCGATAAAGGCCAATTCCGGATGGATGGGATAGGGGAAACGTCCTTTGAAGTAGCGTTGCTGTTATTCTGCTCTGGTAAACAAGGCAGTGGGAGGGGCAAGTGTGGCTTAGGACGGCACAGTCCAGTGCTGACAAGAAGTGACCAATCAGCTTAGCAGAACCTCAGACCAAGAAGAGAAATTGTTGGTACGTTATCTCACCACAGTGCAGTTTGAAGCACAGAGAGCTGGGGGGATCTGTCCAGCCACACAGATTATACCCTTCCATCTTGTCCCAGCCTTGGCTCACGTAGACACAGTACTTTGCGTGGAAAGGAAGGTACTGGTTTCCAAACTGATGCATCAGAACAAGAACACAGCCACAATGGCGTGCAGACACGTTAATGACACTGGGCAAAGATTAAAATAACACAAAACCCTTCTCCAAATATTAAGTCCTAAGAAATGCATAAACACTAAAAGTAGAAAGGCAATTGTTTTTCAACTTTAAACTGGTCCTTCCAAAGTGAGAAACTGCTGAGTTAGAGAGCAGTAAACCTCTAGTGCCTCTTGCCCGGGAATCACTAGCACAAATCTTGTACCTTGAACTAGTTTTGAGAGCTGTCTTTTTCGTGCCACTAGCTCCAGCATTTGGTTGGTTTTTTTTTTCTCCCTGAGGATATTAGGAGAGTGGCTTTAATTACTCTGCTGAAAGTATAAATATTTAAGTGTTTGGTAGCTCAGCTTAGAGATGTTCAACCTAATGACACATTGTTTTAGATGCACAGTTTGTTTGAAAGTAAGATGTCCCTGAGGAACTCCCTAACTTGTGAATTGAGAATGGATATGCAAGAAAGTTTTATAGCTTAATCAAAACATCCAGTCTCTGTGCTATCAGCATCTTTCTCCAATACCCAAGGAGAATATAATTCTTGGCCCAATGTTTAGGAAGGGGAGCCTGTTGACAGTATAGTGAAACACAGTGGTAGGCACAGCTCTGATCTTGGTCTAGACTTTGTCCATGTAAGTGTATTCCCTTTCCCTTTGTGAACATGTCACCTATCCAGTAAGCTGTCTACCTTGACGAGTAAAAACCAGCTGTACCTACAAACAGGGGCAGAAACACACCCAGGTCTGTCCCCTTTCCCAAGAGGTACTGTGATGGTGCATATGGACACCACAGCATATGGACACCTGTGTGAGACTCTAGTCACATGCATGCCTTATGGCCCTAGCTATGCTTCAAGGCATGATACACCCATCTGGAAGCAGGCTCAGGCCATCTGGTCTACCGAATCCTCAAGTCCTACTACCGAGGCTGGGGATCTAGAAGGGAAATGGAGGCTCTGATTGAAAAACTCCTGTTGGGTATATGAATTCCTTACTTCATGAACGCATGAATAAATTTGGTATTGGTAAGAGGCATCAGGGAGTTGTCAGAGATGTGGTGGCCCAGGCAGCGGGCAGCCATGATCCAGCTACGAAAATTCAAGAGAAATTACAAGTTCCTACCCCTATCAGATCTTCCTGTTTATAAACATCAGCAATTAATTAATCAATCATAACATTAGCATTAAAGGTTTAGATCAGCAATGTGCCAATGAGAACCAAGCCCTACCAGGAGTAAACATCTGAGTCCAAAACCCAGGTAAGAACCTGCAGGCATCATCAGCCATTCCTGCCCTCCAAAAGGAAGAGTCTCTTCCAGTAAGGTGGCATGCTGTTTTCTAGTATCACTGGTGGGGACAGAACAGAACCTAAAACCTAAGTACTTGACTTCAGGAAATGCTAAATGACTGACTCTTGAATGGCCACGCATGTGTGAGCCAAAAGGCATCAGGTATTCTTGGAAATTAGTATGGTGTTAATTCACCTTCTGGCCTTTTACTTTCTTGTTCAAAACCAACCCTGTTGATGTGCTACATCACGAAGAGGTTTTGGAAAGAAAGCAGTCCTGTCCAGCTGGAGAGCCAGTTAAATAGGAAGCACTTGACGTCAACCAACACCTCAAAGACAACAGTGCTACCAAATCCCAAGGGCCTGGGGCCAGAGCAACCCTGAGAAAGCTTGAACACCTTCCCAGTTAACCACCTGGCTTAAAAAATGCCCCTTTTGCTAAAGATGAAGGGATTTTCTCCAAAACTTGAAAAGGGGACCAAACACAATAGAAAGATGCCCCTCCATCACTTTGATCCTTTCTGTTGCCCAGGGACCACCACATTGGCTTAGTCATCTATTCCCTCACTCTCTAGAACCCACAGTCCAGCCACTCCCAGCCACTTACTGCAAAAGACGGATAGTTTTTCTTTGTTGCTGATTTACTGACAACCACGGCTCTCAACTCCCCTAAAATAACGACAGCCAGAAAATGAGATCTCTCTTGTCATTCTCTCTGACATTTAGTTACTGATTTGGTCCAATAACTCTGGAGATTTTCAATTTAATGTAGCAGCATAATAATTGTTTGTTTTTCTTCTCCAAGACTATCTCTAATCATTTTATTTCCAACTTGGACAAGGACTGAGAAAGGACGCGTACTTCACCAAGACAATAACAGCCTGTCTTTGAAGGAGGGTACATTTTACAGGCAGAAGTATTCCATTCTAGTTCAAAGCAAGGACGTTGACATTTTGTTCTTTTATGACCTCAGTACATTTCTCACAAATGAAAAGTACCTTTTTATATTAAAAATTAATTAATTATATCTTAAAGAAAAAGTTCAAATGTATCAAATCATAATAGCCCTCGCCTAGGTCTCAGTTCTTCTATAATTAAAAGAAGTGAAGAGGCAGGAATGTAGCTCTTCCCCAGCCCTCTTCTCCCTTTAGTGCACTTAATAAGCTACCTCCAAAAGCTCGTCTTATTTTGTAAGACCTTTTTATGACTAAGTGACTTAATTTGCACTTATTTTCTTCAAAGTTTTGGTTGACTTACTGCTACTTCTCATGTCTCTGTATATGAATAAATGTAATATATGAATGAACACAGTTCTTTCTCTAGATATCAGTATAACAAAACATCTCCTGTAGTCTCCACTCCCCCCCCCAACTTCCTTATTTCCTATTACTACAACAAACACCTGAGGCGAATCAGCTTATAAAGAAGAAAGGTTTATTCGGGTTCATAGTTTCGGAGCATGACCCATTTGCCTTGGGCCTGTGGCAACACACAGTGATGGCAGCACCTGAAATAATTGCATGTATACCACAGCTAGAGAATGAAGACTAGGGAGAGAGGTGTGCCCAGCTGTCCCATACTCCTCTTCCAGGGTACAGCTCCGGTGACCAAAAGGATCCCATGAGTCACACCTCTGGAAGCTTCACTACCCTCCAATCAAGACACACTCTAGCAGTATGGCAACTGTAGCTTGTGCCTCTAACAGGCTTCATAGGAACTTCTGCTAACTGTTCCTGACTTAACACAAGATGCGTCCCAGTATTTTTAAGTAAGAGTCAGAACCTACAGGCCCACACGAAATGGGGAACTGTCAGTTTTCTCTTACTCTATTATACAGACATCTTTTGACACCCTGGTGAATGTTAGGAAGGGAAAGAAACAGCCCTCTAGGGATTGAATCTGCTGCCCTTACTCCACTCCCTGCTGGCACCTTGCTGTTAAGTTAAAAAAGCAAATCCTTCTTAGATGGCAGACCAATTGTCATTACACACACACACACACACACACACACACACACACACACACACACTTCTTGGGACTCAAGAGAGATGGCTTAGCAGTTAAGAGCATTACTGGCTGCTCTCCCAGAAGGCATGGGTTCAATTCCCAGCATCCACATGGCAGCTCACAACCAAATGTGACTCCAGTTCCAGGGGTTCAGTGCCCTTCTCTGACCTCCATGGACACGGAACATGCATGTAGTGCACATACATACATGCAGGTAAAACGGTAAACTAGTCCTCTTAGCTCCACCTCCCTCTGATATTGGCACATAATTATGCTCACTTCATTTTGGGAGTATTGGTTAGATTTATCCAATAATATCCAATTAATAAAGCGTATTTTGTAATATAGGATGCAAATGAGCAAAACTTCAAACACCTCTACTGGGACTCAACGTTCAGTTTGTCGGTCTGATGTTACCGGATCTGATTCAGACCCTGCAAGCTAATTCTCAGTGAAAATCTCAATTGATTTCTTTATTCTTTCAAACTACCTTATCGATTAAGATGTGACTGTCACCTAAAACCATATGCAGGCCACTTTTTTAAAAAGTCTACTTCCCACACTTCTAGGCTAGCAAATACCATAAGACAAAACTGTGGCTCTTAAAGATAAATGCAGTCAGCCCCCATGGTGGTTGTCCCCATTGACAGTACAGTTAATTTCCCAGAGATCTTGAAATGTTATCTAGATCCCTATGCTAATCTTCCCCCAGATCAACTGTGGGGGAAATAAACGAAAACTTCTATTGGTGGGCACTGAAGATGGGCACTCTTTATGTTTGTTCTTTTTAACGTGTGTATGTGTGCGTGTGTATGTGCGTGCATGCGTGTGCGTGTGGGGTTGGGGTGCAGAAGCATGTGTGCATTGGCACTCACTTGTAAGGATAAGAGGACAGCCTCAGGTTTGTCCATGCGTGTGCGTGTGGGGTTGGGGTGCAGAAGCATGTGTGCATTGGCACTCACTTGTAAGGATAAGAGGACAGCCTCAGGTTTGTCCTCCCTTCCACACTGTTTGAGGCAGGGCCTATCTCTCTTTGTTGTTTGCTGTTGTGCACTCCAGCTGACCAGAGAGCCTCTGGGGGACTCTCCTTCTGTCTCCCACTGACTCAGAGGAGCACAGATCCTAGAAAGGATTGTCTAGTGTCCACCTTTATATCGGTTCTGGGGATTCAACTTAGATCCTCATGGTTACACAGTAAGTGCCTCACACACTGAATGCTCTCCCCTAACCCCTTTATAAATTCTTTCAGTGAGTCATTTGCCTGGGATGATTTAAAATTCTGTCCACTTGGGTTTCCTATCATCTTCAGTTGGTTACTATGCAACCAAGAAGCTAATATATAAAAGTTGTCGTTGTCTCTGGGACTTAAAGACATAGCAAGAGAAAAACAAAACTCAGAGGAGACTAATTCAGGGGGTCAGGGTGGTAGGGGAGTGGGGGCCATTCCCTGTGCTTTGGGAAAGGCTCACAATGGATAAAGACCTAGTGGATTCCATGGGAGATCTGTAACCCTTCAAATGTGCTTTGTATCTAGAGGGAGGATTAGCTAGTCACTCTTATGCCTGCTCCTTAGGAAGAATTCCCTGTGGCCTTTCCGACATCACTGAGTTCCTGTGGACTATGATATTCATTTCAGGGGAGCCCTGCCCAGAGAATGGGAGGAGTCCAGGCTCTGTATCAACACACCACAGCTCTCCCCGCAGTGACTATGCCACCTACGCCAACAGCAACCACGCGGCCCCCAGTAGCAATGCCTCACCCCCTGAAGGCTTTGCCTCGCACAGCCTGCAGACCAGTGACGTCATCATTCACCGAAAGGAAAACGAAGGCTTCGGCTTCGTCATCATCAGCTCCCTGAACAGGCCTGAGTCTGGAGCCACCATAAGTAAGTGACTGGCTTGTCTGTGTGCACATTAAGGGGATGATATATGTATTTGTTCTAACCATAGAGATACCAGAAGAGTAGAAATCCCAGGCTATGAGCAAAAGAAACATAAACCACCTTAACACTGACTGGGCAAATGTCACTTGTTAGGTTCAAGAATAAAGTAAGAGCATGCGTTCCAAATGCTCAGCGTTATTAGAGCTATTACTTCGTTCGTAAGTAGAGTAAAATAAGAGAGCAGTGTGTGGTCATACAGCTGTGAGAGGAGGTATGTACCTTCTTCATGGGCTGGCGAGGGAATGTCCCTATAAGAGCTGCTCCAAAAGACAAGCGAGAGGTAGAAAGGAGATCTACCTAGTGGGAGATTGTCCGTACAGAAGCCCTCAGATGAGAAGGAACTCAGGATCAAGAAGGATGCAGAAGACCAGGGTAGCTGTGCTGAAGTCAGCCAGAGAGAGTGGCACCCATTGCCACTTGGGGTACACAAAAGCCAGGAGGTGCACTGGTAGCAAATCCATGTTGCATTCTCGGTTTGTGGAAATTTAAGGAAGGTTTTGAGCAACGAGATGCCTTTTTTTTTTCCCTTAAGGATGCTTGTATAAAATGGAGTGGAGGTTGAGAAAGAGCAAAACTGGAAACACAGGACATGGTCGGGAGGCCTTTTCAAAGCAGCCCCTTAGACAGACTCTAGGGTTCATCTCTGGGCTAGCAGGCGTAGATAGGAAAGCAGTGGATGGGTTTCAGGTCTGTGGATTCTTCAGTATTAATGTTCCATGAGTCTACACAACACAGTGACAGAGGTCACATTCCTCTTCAGCCAGCCACCATTGTCGATGGCCTCCTTGGTGCACAGCCATCAAGCAGAGGACAGAAATGGGGATAAGAAAATGTGTCATTCTTTTTTCATGGTCAAGTGCTTTGACGCAAAATGCCATGGATATATTTGGTCTGAATGTAGAAGTCTTCAAATAATTACTGTTATTATTTGAATGTTCCTAAAATTCTTATAAATTGTGGTTTCCACATTAGGTCAGATAGGATGCATGTCAAACAATGTTCAAAAAAAATCATATTATCAGAAATTAGTAAGAGCTTCTGTGGTCAGGTTAACATTATCAAACGCCTACCAGGAGCACATGGGTAGGATTGTCCTCTTGACACGAGCCTTCACAAGTTCATGAGAGGAAACTACCAAAGTTTCAAACCTCAGCCAGTATATGCCGAGGCCAAATTACATATGTCTGAAGGAAAGCTTCCATTTTTCTTTTTCTGATAAGCTGAAGAAATAAATCTGATCTTTAAGCATAAACTCAGAGCAGGATTCTGCCAGTAGGATGGATTCACCAAGATTAAAAGGACACAAGACTAAAGATTTTCATGAATGATATAAACAGCCTCCCAATAACTTTGAGAAATGTTCACAGGGAGCTTTTGCGGCTGCCTCAAGTCAATTCAGGTTGTTTACTGTGGCAGGACACCCAGAGAACTAGAGGAGAAATAAAAAGTATACTGCCACCATGAAAATGCTAAGCATGTGTTTCAGGTCTCAACTATTTAAAGCACATGGGTAGGATTATCAGCTTCCTTTCCAGATGTGGAAGGAAATGTATGCATGCGCTTTCCCTATTGCAAATCAAATCCATGCAGAAGTAGGTCTGGGAATGGTCACAATTGGTGCTAACACTTAACAATTAGTGAGTTTCTCTGCCTAGTGAGTGACCTCAAAAAAATAACTCTTAACTCTCAAAATGGCTTGACTTTTGTATCACCCCCGAGCATAGATGTATCGTAGTCTATTGGTCCAGGATGCCTCCTGGTTCTTCCTTTCATATGGCTATTTCTTCTCAATTGAAGGATTTTTGAAACACAGACTGTCCCACGCTCTGTGGCAAAAGCAGCTATTACCCTGATGGCAGGTTGCCATTACAGTGCGTAATTTGCAGTTTGCGCCTACAAGGCTCCTGGAGCCAATGTTCTTCCCTACTTAACTTCTATAATATTTTTGATCTCTATTTTCAGTGGGGAAAAAAAATGCTCAGCGCCTTGTAAATGGTATAGAGCCGTCCTTGGGCCTCATAGTCATTGTTAGTATATCAAAGGTTGTTGGACTCTGGGCATCTGAGATAGGATGATGCTATCAGATAATTTGGGCTGACAGCCGTTCGGCCATTTGCTGGGCTTGTGGCAGTTTCCTTCTCCTGTCTTATCACAGCACCAAATGCATTAACGATTCATTGTGTAGCTCGTTTCCCATGGCTACGGGAGCTGTTTAATTGGTAGACAGGGGTCACTGTGCATTTGATTGGCAGATCACTACACTTGGGCAAGCAAGTGGTGAGAGGTTGGTAGCTCCGGTGCTGCTATCCTGCTACTTGGATTGGAAACCTGACTCTCGTTAACTCGCCTTGTGACCTTAAAGAAATCATATGGCTTCGTTCTCCTTAATTGTATGAAAACAGTTGTTACCTTTGCCGTAGGTTACACGGAACATTAAAGATATCTGTATATTTACAAACGTACGAGCGTCCCACTGTTATAACACAGAATCACTAGAAAGTCACCGCAAGAGGAAAGATTTGTTCTGCTCAGCCCAGAGTGGTTGGTTCCATTGCTTTGGGGGCCTGGGGTGAGGCAGAACATTTTGGCAGAAGTGGGTGATGAAAGAATCTGTTCTCTTGGTAGCTGGGAAGTTGAAAGGGGAAGGGCACCCCAATAGCCCTTCAAGGGCATACCCCCAAAAGCCCCAACTCTTTTTCTAAAGATTTATGTATTTTATGCATATGGATACTTTGCGTGCATTGTAGACATAAAATTTTTTGCAACCTACTTTCAATAAGGGTTCAACCCGTCCTCTAGTCCACGACCCAGCAGCGGTAGTGGAAGAGGAAAGTTATGAGGATGTGGGGGATGTTCAGCAAGCGTTCTTTGAAGGTGAGCTCAATCTTCTTCGGCAGCAGTTCAGTCCCGTAGCAAACACCAAATACGGCTCAGCAGCTGCACAGCAGTCCTCTCGGCAGGCAGACACCAGGCACGAACCAGCAGCTGTAGTTCAATACTGGAGAAACCAAAAGGCTCACCCACAAACCAGCCTGAAGCGAGGCTGCAGAAGTGGCAAGCTTCTCCCTGGCATCACCACTTACACTAGCAATGCTGTGTAAGAGGAACCAATACCTGTGTGTCCTTAGCAAAACTAGCGGGGCGGAGCCAACCAAACCAATTCTCAGTGCTCATCTCCCACCATCTGTGGGCTCATATTTACACTCCTTCATCAAGTGTCCTTTCAACCTGTCTGCTGTATCAAAACATCCTTTCTCCTGTGTCTGCTTCACGAAAACATTCTTTCACGTGTCTGCTTTAGCAAAGCATCCTTTCACCGGTGTGCCCCAGCAAAACTTCATTGGACACAACTAACTTGCCAAAGAAACTAGAACTTTCCACTTCAGTGCATGTCTGAACACCAGAAGAGGACATCAGACCCCATGGGACTGCAGTTATAGATGGATGTGAGCCACTGTGTGGGTGCGGGAATTGAACTCAGGACCTTTAGAAGAAAAGGCAGTGATGTTAACCACTGAGCCCTCTCTCTAGCCCCTAGGTTCCAACTCTTAAAGCACCACCCAACGACACTGCAGGCTGATGTGCAAGCCTTTAGCATGTAGATCTTGTGTGAACATTTGAAACAAGACTGAACAGCCAAGGTCTTCATGTCATATTATTAATGAACATGGAAAATTAAAAATAAACCATTTATGGGTTGGGGATTTAGCTCAGTGGCAGAGCGCTTGCCTAGGAAGCGCAAGGCCCTGGGTTCGGTCCCCAGCTCCGAAAAAAAAAAAGAACTAAAAATAAACCATTTTTATCCTCTCAACTTTTTAATTCTATGCACACAGGTGTTTTTCTTGTACACATGTCTATGCACTGTGCACATGCAGTGGCCACAGAGGCCAGAAGAGGATGTCCAATCTCTGGAGTTATAGGCAGTTGTGAAATGCCACGTGACTGTCAGAATCAAACCCACCGTCTTCTAGAAGAGAAACCAGTGCTCTGTTAAAAGCTCTTTGATGTTGATAATTTCGATACATTTGTAAAGTCTGAACCATTTATCTCCACTGACTAACATGTCATCCTTATCATTGATGAGGTCTGTGTATCTAGTCCAGATGTGACTCAAGCAGCCTTCTGTCTCTGGACCAGCTGCTCCTTCTATGAAAATGTCCCCAGTGGCTGTATACAGTGGGCTGGAGGGTGGGACCTCGACTATCCCTAGTTCAAGGCTTGAGTCTTGCTCTCCAGGTGTGATTGCACAACTGTACCTGTCTGTGCTTGTGAGGTAGGTACTTCTTACCTCCTCACCAAACCTGCTGTCTTACCAGCCGTTTCCAAGGGTTTTAGTATAAGTGATTAAAAAGTAACCTTTAGTCTCGAACATTTCTACAAGAAAGGTATATCGGAATTCACTTGCATTATATAAGAAGCAAGCTAGAACAGTTTGGCATCAATAGTAAAGACTGTTGAATTAACTTAAATCTTAGATATAAACCCATAACAAGGGAAGTCAACTGATTCAGAATGGCAGCCAGGGAACTAATCTAAGTACTCAAAGGCAGGGAGCAATGGCGTAGATCTCTTTGTTAGTAATTTCCTACTGTGCTCACTTGATCTGTCTTTATCCACAAGCTCCTCCGTGGCCAGCAAGCTGATGACTACACAGGAGTATCTCAGCTGTCCACTGATGCTTCACTCTCATAATTTTACTGTCTCAGGCCAGAGTTTAGACTCACTCATTGCTGACTTTTTCCCCAAGACCCACTGCAATCTGAGGAAGAGCCCCGATACCCTCCCTGCTCCAAGCATTTTTAATCATGTCCACATGTATGCAATATTAAAAAGTGATCCTAGAGATTCAAAAACTCAACTACAGATCTTCCCTTACATTTAAAGCAATGGTTCTCAGCCTTCCTAATGCTGCGACCTTTCAATAGAGTTCCTCATGATGTAGTGACCCACCCAACCTTAAAATTACTGTTGTCGTGACTCCATAACTGTGATTTTGCTACTGCTATGAATTATAACGTAAGCACCTGATATGCAGGATGGCCTTGGGCAAACCCTCCAAAGGGTTCATGACACACAAGCTGAGAACTGCTGGTGGTCCTTTGAAAGGGTAAGATTGAGGTGAAACCTTGAGGGCAGGGCTACTCTTCTCCCCACAGACCACGTAGCCACTTAAGTAATCGCTTAAACTCAGGAGAGACGTAAAGTAAAACAAAGACTGCTTGTCCCTGTGGTCCCACCGTAAAACCAAGACATTTAACTAAACGACGAGAGCAACACACAAGCCCGCCTGCGCCTCCAGTGCTTCTGCGTCCTGGGGTGTGCTGTGCCCAAGCCTCTTCTAGCTGCCATGATGCCATCCATCATGATAGAACGTAAGACCCATTGTTAATTTTGTCCCTGTGTTTGTGTCTTGGCAAACTGAGTCCCAGAACACAATTCTCATTGGCATAACTTCTCACCTTAAACTCTTCTAACTTTCTGTCATTGCTTGTGTGTTGAAAGTGGCTCTTAAGACTTTGAATTCTTTGCCCTTCGCAGTCTCTTTCAAGAAGTGATCTGACACAGGTTCTAAATACTCCAAAACAGCTCCCCTTTGACAACAGTTTATGGCCACACGTCCCTCCCTTTTTCACATTTGATAAGCAACACCACATCTATCATGCACTCAGACGAAGACTTTTTGGGGCGGAAGGCCACACGATGCCGGGACCCTCTGCCTGTCCTCTACCCAGCTTCAGTTATCACAATACACCTGTGACTTTCGGTGTCACACTCCTTCCAGTGACACCATGGCCAAAACTCCACTCTAAAGCAAATCTTCTAAAGAGCAACCAGAGAGCAGCCGATCTGATGCATCGCGGGATTGGTTGGTAGCAATAGATTTTTTTTTAACCTCCATAATGAGTCTATTCACTTACTACTAATAATAAAATACAGGTACAGCCTAGCGAGGATGGTTCATAGCAGCACTAGGGAGGTCAAGTCAGGGGGGTTACCGTGAGTTTAAGGTTAGCTTAGTGTAGGCTCCATAATGAATTCCAGGTAAGTCCAGACTCTGTCATGAGACCCTGAATCAAGAAAAAGCAAAGAGCAAGCCCCAAGTAGAAGGCCCAACAGGTACTGGTCCTGGCAACTTTACCTCTGTAAGTCACTAACCCTTGACCTCCCAGTGTTTCTTCCCCAGGAGTCATTAATGGAGAGGTATTTAAATCATGCCAGCAGCCAGGAATCAGAAAGGCTCATTAGTTTGCAAAAGCAAGTTTCCTTGGGGAGCTGTGCACCAGCTTTTGCAGCCTGCAATGCTCTCTACTCCTTAAACAAATCTGTTTGGGATTCCTTCCTCAATGCCTTGCCTTAGCTAGGGGCTTAGATTATGCTGAGAGCAGCTCACTGGGAGAAGGAGGGTATCATTCACACATTCGTGTGAATATTTAGTAACAGAAGAAATAGCATGGACAGAAACCCTCTGTAAAATACCAGTGTTCCCCCAAATTCCTGGTTCCCAAACGTCATGCACTAAAGCCTCTGTGTTAAAGTCTCTGGAATGTTTGGAAAAACCTCCACAATTCTTAAAAGAACAATGATATTTATTGAAATACTTATATGTATTTAAAGTAAAACACATCGTTCTTGTTCACTATTACTGTAACAGTCTGACAAAAAACAACTGGGGAGAAAGGGGCCTGTCGATGTCCGCTCACAAGTTACGGTCCTTTATCAAGGGAAACAAAGGAACTCCTACAGAACCATGAGAGAATGCCGGGTTGCCCACTTGCTTTCTTATACAACTCTGAACACCTTCCTGGAGCACCACCACCCACAGTGGACTGGGTCCTCTCTCATCAATCATTAATCAAGTAAAATGACTCAAAGCCATGCCCGAGGTCCAATCTAATGCAAGTAATTCCTCATGTAAGGTTCTCCCTCCCCTGCTGCAAGTTTCAACACAAACACATCACTCTTATACTAAAACCCTTCTTCTCTTCTTTATCCTTAAGATCCCATAATATAATGCAAAATATAGTATAACCTTAAAAGTCCCGTGCTCTTTAAAATATCCAACACTTTAAAAACCCAAACTTTTCGCTGTGAGCTCCTATAAAACCCAAAGTAAGTTATATACTTTCTTATTTCAAGAGGGCAGAACCAGGGTGCAGTTACAACCAGGTCAAAACAAACACAGCTCTAACAGTGTAAATAACTCAATGTCTGATGTCTTCGACATCGTGACCTTCTGAGCTTGGATAGTGCCACCTCTCTGCCCCTGTCATCCACAGCATACAGTTTGTCTAATAAACTCAGGACAACTCCATTCCACACCTTCCTGCTGTTCCTGGTGCCCATCCTATGGTCCTAGCACCTCCGTATGCCAGAGCATCTCCGCGTGCCGTCTCCACTGTAACTGAGGCTTCAGCCTCACCATTAACGTACCCTGGCCTCTTTAACTGTACCACATCATGCCAAACTATAGCTATTCTTCATGCCCCCTCCACGACTTCAAAACCAGCTCCGTGTGAGGAGACTCTCACACACCACGAAGTTTCTCTTCCATCCTCAGATGCATCCCTGGCCCCCTCTAACCACAGCTTCTATGCACTGGCACAAAGAGACATCTCACAGATGATTTTACCCCAGTAACACTGGCCTCTCAGTCACAGTCAACGCCTCAGCCCTAGCAACCAGCATCAATTGTGTCAGTAAACCAAGTGTTCACTTCGATGGTGCTGGTCTCTTGTGAATCGTAGCTGGTTCTTCAGTTCAACTGACTACAAATCACAGATTCATAACTCAAATATCATGGAGATGGCCTTGATAGAGTCTTTGAAGGCCTCTCAAAGTTCGCTCTGAAATTTTACAAGCCAGACCTTCATCGTCCGTCTCAATATTCCTACCTTCTTAGCTCCCACACAACAGCCCATAAGCTTCGAGCACCCAGTGTTCCCAAACTCTGAAGAACTTCCGCAGTCCTCCCAGAAGACCATACACCCTTCACAGACATCACAGCAAATCTAATGTTCCAGGTACAGTTTCTCCTCTAGATTGATTTCTATGACTGTGTTAAAACATACTCTGAAAGCAACTGAGGAGGAAGAGACAGATGTCAACTTACAGGCTACAGTCCATCATGGAGGGAAACCAAGGCAGGACCGAGGCAGAGGCCATGTGGGAATGCCGCGTCCTGACGTGCTTCCTCTGGCTTGTTCCCCTTGCTTCTGTTGCGTCTTCAGTCTGTCCATCACCCACAGTGGGCTGGGCCGTTCCACATCAATCATTAATCAAGAAAGTGACCCACAGACATGCTCAGAGGCTAACAAGATGAAGGTAATTCCTCAGTCGAGGTCCTCTCTCCTTTGGTGACTTCAGTTATAACCAGCCTATACGTCTCTCCACATTGATTAACGTGTTAATGTGCTTCTCTGGCTTCATGTGGAGTCTATAGTACAGGTGGGGTGGGGTTACTAACAGTGCAAAGAATATCAAGAAAGGTAGCCTTTTCTACACTTCACCATGAAAAACTCTTGACCACTGCACCTGAGAAAGAGTTGTATAGAACACAGTACGATCATGCCTCTAGACTCAGACTCTGGGCTAATCCCGGAAGATGGCTTCCTCAACAGCCCTTCACAAGTTCCATTCCATACCATCCGAGTTGGTTTAGTTCCTTCCCTGTCCCAGAGCCCACACTTTCCAGCTGCTAAGTGGAATACCTCTGTTACCTAATGATTAAATGGACCAAGGCCTCTCCCAGTTACTGTGTCACGGTCTGACCTTACTTCTACCTTCATGGTGGTCCTACAAGGCATACGTCTCTCTAATCAGCTCGAGAGTGTGATCTCTGGATGGACTTTCTCCTGAGTCTTTGCTCCTCCCCTTCAAGTGGTTTCCTTTGTTCTCAAGTAGAAGTTCTTGTCCTTGAGCCCACAGAACGGTGAAGCACTCTCAGACTGACTTCCCCTCACCACTGGAGGAGTCTTTCATCATGACGTCGTTATTCCTTGTCACGCTGCTCATGTGAACGAGCTGGTGCTTTGTTTCAGCCCCTCCTCTGACAGGTTTCAGTCTCTTAGGAGCAAAGAAGTGTGCATCTCTCTACGTCTTTCACTGTTCCTAGCAGCATGATTTTCAAGCATTCTCCTGTCACCAATGTCTGCAGGAGGTGGAATTCTCACAGAGTGTCAAGCGCTACCCTCACCAGAAGTTAAAGAGTGCTTTCCACTCCATACCATCTGGTGCCTAAACCTATCTAGAGCATCAAGACAGAGTTCTGCTAACGAGACAAGTGACAGAGGATCAATTACAGAGGGGCCTCTGTGCAAGCGGATCCCCACCTAGTGTGAGAAGTCACATTCTGATACAGTACAGTGGAAGCAAGGTCCCAGAATACATATTTCCCATCCGTTCTTCTCTGCCTGTGTAGCTGATTCAGTAGCCAGCTCTGAGGTGGGTGAAGCATCAGATGAGAGGACCAATGAGAAAATCAGGGATCAGGGGACTCCCTCTGTGAGTAGAAGAGCTGTCGAGCTACACAGCTCTAGTCTCCTACAGGACCGGGTGTCCTGGGTATGCTTCGAGACTCCTCTTGGTCTGGCACAGACTGGCCCTGGTCATCACTGAGCACCTCCTTAGCAATCATTACATGGTCCTAACTGGGAGGATCTTGGTGGCATGCCAAGTCTCTTGGGAGAAAAACTAAACTACTATTTCAGATCACATCTTCATTTCACGGTCCTCGTGAATAGAGCAAAACACTTCATTTCCACAGGGAAAATCCTAATGACAGTAGGACTTAGGAACAGCAGCCCAGCTAAGACCAGGATGAGTGGGGCCCAGTGAGTCAATCCATTTTTCCAATCCTGAGTATGACTAGTTCCACCCCCCCCCCCAAATTAAAGCCTGGCTTCCTGGGTCCCCTCATTAAGCAGCCAAACAAGTTGAAGGCGTTTTTTGCATCGATAGAATGCTCTGATGGCATTTACACATTAAAGTGTGTATTAACTAGAACAGAAACACTAGAGCACATTCTACTATGGTAGCACTAGCAAATGTAAAGATCTTTTTTATTTTTATTTAGAAAGCGAGTCTGCTGAAGAAGCTCATCCTTTATTCTCAAGACAAGAAGCAAAATGACCTTTGAGTGCTCTTGGAACATCTTTAAAATTCCAAGCTAGTTTTTCTTATAGTTTGGCAGAAGCTTATCAACCACACGTTTGTCCCACTAAGGAAGCGTTTCCAGGAGGGCCTTTATTACTGTGTTCAAAGACTTCCCGAGCAATAGTGACACACAGATGTCTTCCTACCTTTAGCCACTCGGTGGTCTTGAAAGCATGTAAACGGGGTGTGGTGGCTGTTTCTTCTGGGCCTAAATCATCCATTTCTTTGCTATTCACAGGACAGGTCAAGGAGAGCACAGCTGAGAGGCACACACATACTCCACATGTAGATCATACAGAATCACCCTCCAGTGGAAAATGCCCGTCACTCTGACACACAATTCAAACCCTACTAGTTATTTCTGCCGATGATACCCTACACACACACACCCTATATTCTATTTAAGGACTTGTATAATTGTATTTTTATTCTTTTTACCCCCCAACAATACACTACATAAGATATATATCATTGGAGCACCCCGATAAAGCTGGTTCCATGTGTCGATTCATTTAAGAAGATATTGTTAGGTTAGCACAGGATGGTTCCTTAGCTGCCATCTTTCCAACTATGACAAGGGTTCCCATTTAGGTTGGGGTAGCTTTTCTGGAGGCCCGGCTCCCACCAAGGACTCAGAGCATGCCTCCAACCAAACTCCTACCACACCAAATCCAAGCGAGAGCTCTTGAGAGTTGTTATTTGAAAGCCAATCATTTTGCAATCTAAGTTGCATTTGCTCCTAGCTGAATTAGTCCCCGCACTTGGTTGCAATCTTTTCCAGTGATTAATCAGCCAGCCTTCTCTGAGTGACGGACGACGGGGTGGCCGGTCATTCTTAAGGTTTCCACAGTGCCAGAGGAGTCACTGGATAACCCATGGGGTGATCTCATTTTCAGTCCAAGCTCTTTCTGGCCATAGTTCTCAGTCAGGCAAGGGTTTGCTCCACACATATGCCTGGGTGTGGGTTCCTGGCGAGCCAGTCTGTTTTCAAGAGGGAAGTAAGTCATACTTTCTGCTCCAAGGAAACTCACAAGGCTCTATATTCGTGGGTTCCTCGTGAGAGTAGGGCCTTCCAGAAAGCAAGGGTGAATACACACTCTGAAGGCTTTTGCTCCTGTGATTTCCGGCACAAGGCAGTTGAAATAGCATGAGAAAGGTTTTCCTGACTGGGAAACGATCATTGGATGCTCCTTAGGGCTAACAGATGAAAAAGCAAGACGAAAAATAACCACAATCCCACAGGCCCTGAGCAAAATCAAAAGACAGTTCTAACCTGTTTGCCACTGGGAGTGACATGCCCACCCAGCCCCAGTCAGTGTATATGTGCTGTCTCTTAGTTAAACGTATACATAGCTGTGTTATCACCCTTGAGAGAATAAGGCAAGTTCACAGAGATTACAGCATGCTTTCCCTCAGACACTGCAAATACCTGGCATGGAGTTCTAACCCAGCAGCCATCAACAGAATCTTCTCCAGGAAATGAGTGCAGTGTGCCCCTACTTCTCTACCTCTGCCTCCCTCTGTGCTCCACTCCCCACTTAACATTGGACTGGCTCCTGATGAGCTCAGGTTACCGTCCTGAGCCACTCCCCATTATTAGCACCTCCCACTCGGCTCTCAGATTAAAGCCAGAACCTGTACAGTGGGCGCGCGACCTTTCACGATCTGCCCTCCCTCCTCCGCGCCAGGCTCAGTGGGGTTTTCATCCGCGACGCCTGTGTGGCTCTGCACGCAACAGACCCCACTCACCACAGATCTGCCTTTGCAGGTGGTCATGATGTCTCCCCTCCCGCCACACCGACGCTTGGGATGGTCCTTTGTGCCTTGCCAAACCCGGATTACATAGCACTTCCTCTCTGGTAATTCCCAGAGCCCCTCCACACTCCGTTGCCCAACTCTTTCCTCCGGCTTAGTCCATACCAATTTATTTATATCTGTCCACTGCCTTTGTTTCTCCTGCTTATTTCACTGCTCTTCCTGTTTTTTAAGGTTTGACTTCAGTAGAGTAAAGATCTGTGATCCGCAGTGTAATCTATAGTCTAAGTTTTAACGAATATGTTTAGTTTTACAGCTGTGGTCAAAATGAAGTCAGCGCCCCCACCTGCCTGCCTCTGTGAACCGCTGACATTTTTTTTTTTTTTCTGTTCTACTATTTTACCTTTCCCAGCCTAAAAGGATTGTATGGAGCCTCTGGCATCTCACCTAACGCACGTTAGCTTTGCCGATGTTGTTTCTTGTATCAATATTTGGTTCGTTTGACTTCATAGTTCTCCGTCAGACTGACGTCCTATAGTTTATCCATCCTTAGTTGAGGGACTTTTGGGTTGCTTCCTGCTTGGAATAATCACAAATAGAGCCGATAGGCATCTTCTTGTAAGTCTCTGTGTGAAAATAGGCTCTGCGTTTCTAACAGAACGGACGAAGGTATTTTCATTTGCTAAACATTGAGGATGGGAGTGATGGATCATGGGACGCCTGTTCCTCCGTGGCTTCGGTGGAAGGGCTATGATTTCTGTCTTTGAACCAGGCTTTTCCACTCTGTCATCACTTCATGTAGACACATTAACCATCCCAGAAGGCAGACAGAAGTATCTCACTTCAACATTAAATTATACTTTTTCCCTAAAGACCAACAACACTAAAGATGTTGTCATATCTTTTTGTTTTTTGTTTGTTTGTTTGTTTGTTTGTTTGTTTTCCCCATCTATAGCTCTTGGGTGAAGTATGGTTTTGCTCTTGGTCTCTTCCCTCTGGAGGATAATTGTCATCTTGCCGTATGCATCTGGGGACTCCCTGGTCCATCCACACTTCTCATTTTAGCGAAATAAAAGTCATTTTGCAATAACAATCTCACAGAATTATTGCAGAAACATCGTATGTAAAGGGTCGCTTAGCTAAAAGTGACAGTGCATGTAGCTGCAGTGCTGAGAATACAAGTGGTGAAAGAAAAATGTCCACAAACAGAGACTGAGAGTGTGCCACAGCGCGGGGCCCTTAGAAAGAACAACGTGCAGGAAGAGAACCCCATGCAAAACTCTCAGGCACTGACACAGTTTATTTACCCACTCGGAGGTCACCCTGCAAGTTGTTTTCAAAGTTAATATATGATCACTTCTCTTAGGGCCTTCTCATATTTGGGTTTTTTTTTTCCCAGTCGTGAAAAATTTCAACATTTCATGTTAAAGCATGCTGTACCCTGTTAGGGAGACTCTGGCTTCAGCAGGGAAAGAAAAATCCTCAAGAGCCAATATTCGTGTAATCTTGGGGATAACATATTGCAAAGGACAGCTGGCTCAGAAGGGATCATTTGCCTGGGTTAGTATCTGTTTCCATTTACATTAAGAAAATATTACAAGAAGTTATTATCTGCCCCGGGGCTCAGGGGAATACAATGGAAGGCTGATACTGCACCTGATTGCTTTTGACATTTGCCGATTGTGACGGGGAACGGTGTGATGATAGCCAAGTGACTTCTTACAAAACACAATTTCAGAGGCTGTACAGGAGAAGGGAGCCGGCAGAGACAGAATGTGTGGCATGTGTAAGAATGAGAAACAGGACTTGTCAGCGGCATCAGCCATCCCTACTGGGCCGCTGAGAAATTACTCAGAGCCAGGAACGTTGATGGGCGTGAAGTCTCCTGTGCTTCGAAAGGCTACAGATGTGGAGGAGAGACAGTGTCGTTTTATTGAACACTTGAACCCCAAGCCCACGTTGATAAAATGTAATTGTATGGCATTTACTGAGCGCTCGGAAAGACATCAGTCATCTGTATTTCTATCCTCAGTGCTACAGGAGACAACAGAAATTGTTTTTAGTTTGAGCTCATAATTATTTCTCATTTGTATTACAAGTGGATCCCAAATCTCTTACTAGGAAGTACTAGATTAGTACTTCCAGAGTACTAATCGCAGCAGCTGATTGAAAGTTTTTCAATGATTTTTTACATTTGCTGATTGATGGTGGCAAAATGGAAATTTGTTTATCACCTCTGATTTCACAGACCCCACTGTACTACAGTAAATGAGTGAGTAGGAAAGGGGTCAGCAGGAGTAGGTGAGCGGAAATAGGCGGGGCAAGAGTAAGAGGGGCAGAAGTGGGATGGAACAGGAGTGGGCGGGGCAGACATGAGTGGGCGTGTCGTGTGTGGGCGGGGCCAGGAATGGGCGGGGCAGGAGTGGGCGGGGTACGAGTGGGAGGAGCGGGGCAGGAGTGGGCAGGGCTTGTTAAAGGTGAAAAAAAGTAGCAACTTATTTTGCAAGTCAGAGAACAAAGACAGATGGGGGGACCATATACCCCTTCTTTGTCTTTAGGAATTCTGAGAGGCTCAGAACTGTAAAAACCAGGACAGAATAAAACACAAAGGTTTTTTCTTTTTTATCAAAACACCAACAGGGTCAGTGAGGTGGCTCAGATGGTAAAAGCACTTATACAAACACACACAACCACACACACACACACATTAAATAGATAGATAAATAAATAAATAAATAAATAAATAAATAATGTTTAAGCAGTTTTAAATTGAAGAGCAAGTGCTGGCAACTAGCTGCACACAGTCCTAAGCTTTATCCCCCAGCACCTCAAAAAAAAGACATTAGAGGCAGACAAATAAGCAAGATGATAAGATAAGAAATAAAATAAGAAAAATAAGAAAATGGTAAGATAAAGATACAGCAAGAATACAGCCATGCTAGTCAGCTTTGGACTATTATTATAGAATATCACATAATGGACATCTTTAATAAGCAGAAATTTATTGAAAATTTCTCCTGTGATTCCCAACTTTCTAAACTAACATAATTACATAAAAGCAGAATACTGTTTTTTATTTTTTTTTTAAAAAAAAGAAATATTGTTAAGGAAAGAATTCTTCGATATTGAAATTCTCATGACTAAATTAAATTTTTTAGTATAAGCATTGAATGATAGAAGTTAAATGAAGTCTCATGTGAAACAACAAAAGAAGCAGGAAGTATGAGAGAAATGTTGAGAGAATTGCAGACCAATTCCAGAGGCAGCCATCTAGTCAAGAGTTGTAGGAAAAGAGAGCAGAGCAGCACAATAGGAACTATCAAAGGCATTCTATGGTGGGTACTGCCAAGTTTCTAATGGAAACTAGTCCTCACACCAGCCACATCAAGTGCACTACAGCAAAGCTTCAGGACTCAAAAGGCCCAGAAACAGGACTTACTAAGCATTTTCTCTGTGCCCCTAAAAGAAAGACAAGTGCATCAAATTTAAGGAGCAAGAACTCTAATAGATTCAGACTAGTTTCAGTTACTTCTCAGTATCCATGGAGACTGCGCCTATGCTCTCAAACCGCACAGATGCCCCAGTCACCTGTGGTACAAGGGATGGTCACCATATGTTTTCCCCACCTACTTCAAGTCATCTCCTGATTGCTTACAATTCATAAATCAATATTAGCGTTTTATAAATGGTTGGGATCTAATTTAGGAACAAGACAAAACTCGTAATGATGAGAAGCACAGTGCGCATGTATTCAGTACACACATAGCTTTTATTTTTCAAAGACTTTTAATCCAGGCTTGGTTGAATACATGAATGCAGAACCCAAGGACAGAGCGGGCTAACTGCAGCAACACTGGATGCCAAATTAGAGAGACACCGGAAAGTTTCTGAGGAAAACTGTTGCAGTAAGAATAAAAAAAGCCATGGAACCGGCTCAGGTGTGTACCCTGGCGATTGCGTTCTCGCTAGTTCAGGCTCCAGCAGGTCACTGGAACTAGCGCTAATTTACCTCAGCGGCTCCACGCTGCCCCCAAGTACTCTCTGACCAGGCAAGTCACTGCCACGCCAGTTACCTACAGAGGCAACCTATCTCGCTGCTCTCTTACTGTAGACTCCGTTCACATTTCTAGCATACACCCCCAGTTCCCAGGAGTGGCTACCCTCTCGTAACTCTCTGCCGCTGCTCTGTTGACATTCCCAACATCCGCCCCCTAGCGGTTATGGTATAAACTGTCAACAACCCATTAAAAGCAAGACTCAACAAACTAACCCAACTGTCAGATTTATATGTTAAATTCTCAATCCACGATACATCTACCCACGAACCTAGAGAAGATAAATTTGCCTACAGAAATCCATCCCAGATACCTTGGCAATTCAAGACCACCGGGATCTAGGTCATACTTCCGCGTCTCTATCTTGATTCTCCTTCCTTCTCCTTCTCTCCCGCCTTACAAAAACTTTGTCCCTGCCTTATTTTTTTACTGTCCAATCGTGGCCTTGACCTAACTGGTACCAGCCCTCACCTGCATATAGACATCAACCTAACTGACTTTTAGTCTAGAACTAATTATGGTTTTCTAAGATAGAATTCATTCAAATATGACAACGACATTTTCGAACATTAAGAATCGAAGAAATCACTTTCTTTCGGGCATAGTTCCTAGAACACCGTTGTACAGTTTGCGCTAAAATGCAGTATGAGGCGCCATGTTCATGACCCTCATCCATCCTAATTACCTATCAAAGCCCCTCCCCACACCACTAAGATGTGAATTTGAGAGCTGAGTTTCCTACCAAGGAACTTAAGAACATACATTGAAACTGTAGCAGTACTAGATCTCATACCCGCAGTTGTTTCATGGGTCTCCCTGCTTGTGTCACTGTGCCATTATTATTGCTGCTGTGCTGTTGCTAAGGATATGACAACTTGCTGTTGTAAGAAAGAAATCTTAGTATAAAAATTTTCCACCATTACCAGATTAGCTCCCCATTTTGTTAGCCAGTCTTGCAAAAAGTGACAACTTTATCCACTGAGATAGCTTGAACTCAATCAACAACCGCACAGAGGAAACTTCTACCCTAGACTGGAAAGGCAGGGCTGTAGGTTTTATTGAATGATGAAAACGTTTATATTTTTCGCCTGTGGCTTTGAGTCAAAATACTCAAGAAGATGGATATTTGGATTAGTAGCACCAAATTTTCTATTGATACCTTTAGACCAAATCAATTTTAAAAGGACGTTCTAGCTACCTAGGAATTGGTGATATAATTTCCAGGGATATTCAGAGAACACTAAATGCCTCTGTAGAAGAAAGTGTACCCGTTTTCCAATTCTCTGGTTACCCCTGCTTCACCCAGCTACTGGCTTGAAGATCATGTCTATACAGAGGTTTCCTTCATTCTTAACACCATAGTATCTGGACATATTGTCAGACTCTAAAGACATAGGTTCAAAGACATATGACAAAATCATATGTATTGATTTCATGTGGCATATACTAGCCTACTTAAACAGAATTACAAGAGATTATCTGCTATGCATAAGATCTAGTAATGAGTGACTTGTTTTATAACAATAATTTTCACTTTGAGTTGAGAAGGCTATGGTCACATTAGGCTTGTTGAATCAGTACATGAAGGATAAGAGGTTAATGTTTTAGGGGTGAGAGTCCTGAGTGTTATATCTGGAGTTTTGTGTGTGCTACACATATGCTCTACCACTAAAATCTAACCCTAACCTCAAGAATATTTAACTGTATACTTAGCAGAAACTAGTGATATTCATCAGAATGAGAAAAGCAGCCATAAAAAGTGTTTGCTATTTTTTCTTCACACTCACTGTCTTAGTTAGGGTTTCCACTGCTGTGAACAGACACCATGACCAAGGCAACTCTTAGGAAGGACAACATTTCATTGGGGCTGGCTCACAGGCTCAGAGGTTCCGTCCATTATCATCAAGGCAGGAGCATGGCAGCATCCAGGCAGGCATGGTGCAGGAGGAACTGAGAGTTCTACATCGAGATTGGAAGGCGGACAGGAGAAGACTGTCATCCTCAGGCAGCCAGGGGGGAGCCTGCACCTAGAGTGACACATTTCCTCCAACAAGGCCACGCCTCCTAACAGTGCCAAGTATATTCAAACCACCACACCCACCCTTCTTGGTTCCTGTACCGTAGTCTCATTTACATACTCCATGGCAGACGGTAAAACAGTGCTGTTCTGACAAGGAAACTGCATGGACACAGCTCCACAGGATCAATTACAGAATTCTTTGAGCCCAATACAGCATGAAAATGTAGGGTCTTTGCCTACAAATTACACAGTGTCCAGATGGTAACAGCAGACCATCAAACCAAATACTAGGTTCTCTGAGTGTGGGACCTGGGTAGCTGCACAGGTCACATGAGCATGGAATTTACTCTGATAGCCCTATCAGATCTTTCCAAACATCAAAACCATTCTATGACCTAAGCTGGAATCATGCCACCATTTCTTGCCATCTCCAGTGCAATGAGATTTCTTTCCAATACCAATTCATTTTCAATACTTAGCTAGAAGAACTCTTAATTGATAGGAAATAAAAGCATTAGCAGTAGCATATGCCTGAGAAATGCTTCTCTCTAGCCATATAATTAAAATTGTCTATTGGATCCTTTTTACCCATGGAGGCATGAGTTTAGTTGGGTTCCCAAATTGCTAGTGACGGGCCTCCTTCCCATCCCCCTGTCTGACCATCTGCCCATTACCAACTTCAGGGCAACTAAACTGTTCGGCCACAGGAGAATGACTCACGAGGGCTGGGGAAATATGCAGCCCTTAAAACACCAACTGTTCTATTTGGGATTTTGCAAATCAGTTGGCTATGAATCGCAAGGAAGATGTTTGCAATCTTGGAATATTGAATTTCACAGACTTCTAGAAGAAAACAAGTCACATGGGCAACATTTTCTTCATGTTGCCAGATTTTTTAATTTAAAATAAAATGGTTTCCCCTTTTCTTCAATTCTCTGGCAACCAAGAAAAAACATCCTTTTGAAGGACATTGACCACTCTTCAGGAAAGGACGTCTAGCTGGATGGATTTGTCATAAGAGAATATTCTAATTCAGAGCTTCTAGAAAGAAGAAATGGGAGCTGGGGAAAGGCTCCTTAGGCTCAAGTGAAAACAGGAAATCACCAGGTATGAAAGAGTACGCACCCATAGGAGCTGAGCTAAGAGCAGCATCTCAGGCAGCTAAGACAGAGAAGCAGGCAAAGCCTCTCTCCTGGCTTCCCTCCTCCTGAAACGGATGGGCCTCGTCCCTTTTGTCATCAGAGCTCTTCTGTAAGGGACTTAAGGGAGTACCTAGGGACACTCGTGTTCCCTCCCATCTAGAGTAGCTTTTCTTTTCTTTTCTGCTCTGAGTCCACACTTGGACCTCATACTTAGCTTCTCCTCTGTCCTCTAACTGCCTCCCACTTTTATCATGGGTTTGCTATTTATGAGTTGTTTTAAATATTTTATGCTTATCTCTGCTCTTCGAAACATGACTGGGTTTCCTGTGGACAAATCCATGTGTTCTTATGTTTTCTTCCCCCTAAGAGCCTAGCATAGTTCCTGTTACTAGGGAAACGCTGTTGGTTGGTGAGCAAACGAGTCATCCTCGTGCCCCAACTCACAACTTCAAAACTATGCAATAAATAATTTTCACAGTTTAGTGAAGGAAAAACAATTGGAATCATCCAATATTTTAAAAAAAATCATGTCAGGCTATAGATTCGAAACCCAAACAAATTGCCCTGACCTGTCCAAGCTAATGTTTAACCTTCGCTAATTAGTAGACTGTGATGTAATGGCAGCGTTTGGTATTGATTGCCTGTGAAGTATTTGTTTGTCACACTCATTTCAGAACTGTGGCTCCTCTTGGAAATGTGACATGATTGATGCAGATCCGCTTCTGCTGTCCAAGGTTGCCTTCCATACATAAAGCCATGCTTCAGGGTCTGCTAACAAGGAGATAATTAAACGTAAACACCAATGGCAAGCTTCCCTTCCTCTGAGGTGAAGACACCTAAGTGATGTGTAAAGAGGGTGCTGAAATGGTGGGAAAGTAGACCTGGGAGGGATCGAACAATCCCCTCTCCCGGGATTCCAGCAGAGAAGAAGGCAGCTGAGCGTGGTAGTGCATACCTATAAACGCAGCACTCTGGAAGGAAGGCAGGGCTGAGGGATGTCTGAGGCCAGCCTGAGATGCAGAGACATCCAAGCCAACTGGGGCAACAAAGCAAGACCCTGTCTCAAACAAATGGGTGGATAAATACATTTTAGTTCTACAGAAACCAATAAACAGTAGTAGAGTTCTACAGGTGGTCAACACCTTCTTCACGGGAACCAACCTAGGGCAGAACTGCACGTGCTCCTTGGCTGACCACTTTGATGAAGTTGAGAGAGCTGGAGTTGGCTACCTAGATCCAGTAAGAGAGTTCATGAAAAGGAAAAGGAGGAGCACTGTCTAATGTCGTAACTAATGTCACTAGAGAGCCCAGAGATCTCCGTCTCAAGAACTTACGATGGAGAGAATCCAGGCAAAGAGACTTTTTCTGAGTATTCATAAGACAAATGTGCTATGCTGGCCAATGACAAAGATATCAACTCCTGTCTAGGAGACTACAAATGTATTACAAAGGAATACGGTATAGGATGAATAATCAAGTAGGAAAGATGCATTTCTTTCTCTATGACTTTCTTTGGGTTTCCAACTAAAGTTTCTACCTCCTGGCATATCAACCCTTTCCCAAGTGACATTACGTCCAAAGTCCAACAATAGACCGTGACTTTCCCCCAAATAGCTGTATATTCTAAGCATGCTAAGGCAAGAAGACGAATCCAAAGTGTTGGTTTATGTTGCCGCCCATCGTATGATGTCTGCAAGGCTTGTGTCTAAATGGACGCATTCCAGCAGCTACCTTAGTCATCAATTCTCAGAGAGTTGATGAATCCCATTCATCTCAATAAGAGAAACCAAGCTCAGGGCCTCCTCCTTGCTCTGTAACTCCATTAGTAACACAGAAGGCCTGGGGGGTCATAAGCTCGAGAGCCTTCATTTCTGAGCAAACGGGACTACACTTTGTTCCCAGAGATAATCCCCTCGGGAAGCGCCCTTGTCCAAGATCTGCTGTACGTCAACACTGAATGTACTTGCATGTGTAAGGGAAATGCCAGTGAAGAATAAAAAGAATAAAAGAGAAGCTGCCTCAGCTGCCAAGAGCCTCAAATGCTGTCTGTATTTTAAAAAGGCGCCAATAGAAGGCATTTGTATGAAAGCCATGTCAGGTGCTTCTTGTAACAGCACACGTGATCCGAGTTCATTCGGGTTTTATTTAAAGCACTCAGTCATTCTGTGTGGCTAACGTATCCATTTCGGTTTTTCTTTTAAACATTATTCTAACTACTGAGAGAAAGTTAAAATACCCTTGAAATTATCACAAGCAAATAGTTCTGTTTGTGATACCCCCTTCTTCTTGAGACCTAAGGCGGCATGCTTTCAACAGACAGGCAAGTCAGTAGTCCCTGCCCCTTATGGAGAAGGCTTCCAGATCCCACAGAGCCATCAGAAGGGAACCACCTCAAGGTTTGATGCCACCGTAGCCAAGGATTCCAGACTTGGATTTGACCCTAGAGGGTTTTCTTAACAGTAAACGCGCTTGGCTGCCATGCCGTAGGATCTGAAATACAGGCTTTGAACAGCACTTGGAAATTAACCTCGTATTACTTATTTTCATCGTTGTTGGGGAGGAGACTGTATTTTGAAACAGTTGGGATTTGATGCCCAGTAAAGCCCGGGTGACACAGCACGGTGGAGAAGAGAAAGTCAGATAAGGCAGAGCAGAGAGTCAGCCGACCGAGACCCATTGGTGGGTGTTTTGTAGCATATGCATTCATTTCATTTCAGACGCCATTGCTTCTCATAGCCAACAAAGTTCTTCAAGCAAAGAAACGGTACTGTGATATGAGTCCTGACTAAACAGGAACTGAAGGCTGTCCAATTTCCTCTTCATTCTTCTCTTCATGTCGTACCTGTCAAAAGACAGCTACATCAAAGGACGCCGGTCAAGCACAGTTCCCGGCCTCCACCCGGGATGCAAACTGCTCTGAACCTTTTGTAACTTCAGCTTGGAGGCAGGGCACACTCCCAAATAAAAGCATCAGGCTGATTCACAAAGAAAACCATAGGTCAGACATCAGGAAGAACCAAGAGAGTCAGGGCAGGTCCATCAAGACCTCGAATGCCTGGAGCCTAGAGCACTGAGGCTGTCTGAGGCCTATTACCCTCTGTGACCTGGGACAAATTCTAACTGCTGTCTGCTGCCATTTCTTCCCCTGAAAACTCAGAATGATATCATTTACCTGATATAGGATTACAGGGCTATCTTACATCATATAAATATAGCTACATGTATAAATAACTTTTTAATTAAATGTCAAACTTTAATGTTCATGTTAAATAGAGTTAAGTACAAAGTAAATTTGAATATTAAATAAATATTTAACAGAGTGCTTGTCTCCTGTTAGTAAACACTCAAAAGAGACAGAAGGAATTGTTACTCGCCCTCAATAAATACAACGGTAAATAACCAAGAGATCTGCCCTACATTAATTTCCCTTTGAATAATAAACTATTAATGTCAAGTTGGTGTTTTCAACAAATATGTGCAATGGTCTTGATGGGAAAAAATTAGAGAAAGACACATTCGGCCTCGTCTATCATCCATCTAATCTCTAAAACTTTTCTTTTTCTTAAATGAAGTTGTTTCCCATGTGATGTTCGGAGGATGGTACTCTTCATATGCCTTTAGTTTTAGTGTTCCTAAGTTACCCCATTTAGAAAGAAGCCAAGTTGGTACACACACACACACACACACACACACACACACATACGCACACATAAACACACATACACACACATAATACACATACATATACACACACATACACACATATACACACATACACGCACACATACACACATATACATACACATACATATACACACATATGCACACACACACATACACATGCACACACACACACGGGGGGGCACAATTGTTATGTAAGGAGTATCTAGAAGGAAGTAGTCATTAAAAGGATGATAGTTGATCCTTCCAGGACCAGGCATTATTCTGGCTACCATCATACGATGACTCCTCTAGTTCTCGGAACCACTGTGAGGTTAGGTATAGTATTATCCCAATAACAGAAAACAGTTATGAGATTTTAGGCAACTTCTCAAACATCACAGGATAGACAACAGTGTACACATTTATGGGCAGGAAGGCCAAACAAATCATTTCTGGATCATTCCAAGAGCTATTGAGTATGGAAAGGGGAAAACAAGGCAGAAGAAAAACTTCTCCCAATTATGATTGAAAACTAAACATCTTGCAATACCTGCATTATTTCTTGCACGTAATCCTTTTAGTATGCATCTGTCTGTCTGTCTACGCATGTGGCTGTGTGGATGGTGTGTGTGTGTGCACACCTGCACTTGTGCACGAGGACCACAGTGCCCCTGTGGAGATCTGACGACAACTCTGCAGAGTCAGGCCTCTCTGGCTGCCCATGAGATCTGGAGATTAAACCCAAGTCCTCTGCCTGTGCTCTACCTGATGAGCCACCTCACTGGTCCCCTCCGCTTTTTTTTTTTTTAATTGAACATTTTTTTTTTCTGCCTGAGAAACATAGCCTCTGACTCTAAGATAATCATTAGTAAACTCTAAATAGTGCTCTCTTAATTAAACCCATTAGTGCTTATGGGAAATAAAAATGTGTTTGGGCTCAAACCTGATGAGTTTCTCTTCGGGGACACAAGCCTGACCAATATTTTTCTATGCCATCTGTAACCTTTCCCAGTACAGAGCGAGCAAGGTCCTAGTCCATTAGCTCACTGATTGTCCTTCCTCTCTCTGGTTATTAGTTGATAATTCCTCCCTTCACTGTAACAAATGCACAAAACCAAGAGTTCAAGGTGTAGCCATCCTCAGAGACTGAACGGGGTGCTGTGCCTTTCTCTGTTTCCGCTCATTCGATCGGTACCAGAGCCATCCACGGTTTTCCAGATTACAAGTTCTGTGAAGGGACACACAAAAACACCGTGCACTGCCGAGACGTGGCCATAGACACAGTCACCTTGCCACCACCATTTCCACTAAATGTCAACCTGCTAGAAAAATATGCATCCCCGTGTGTCCGGTTCTTCTCAAACACACAAACAAGTCGAAAATGGAATGTATTCGTCGTTTTAAAGAAATGTGTAGATGTTAAACCAGCTCTAAAACTTTTAAAATCTTTTCTCAACAGTTGGAATCCATCTTCTGGTTAACAGAGGATCATGGTATATAGGCGGGCGTCCCTGCTTTTTCTTTTTTCTCTCTCGTGATCCTTCCAAGTGTGTCTTTGCCACCACCAGCATCTCAGAGTCAAGGAAAGTTAGCAAGTTCCCATGGCTGCCTTGTGAAGCGAAAGGGAGAAATGATAGGAAACGTGCTGCCCTTAATCTAAAGTGATGCTGACTAACAGTAAATTCGGCCACTTCGCCAGGTAGCTGCTCCCTGGACTGACCTGTACGGAGAGCTCTCCCCTTTCCCCCACTCATTAAAATGGAGATGATAGCAATTAAGTTCCTGTCCCTTATTGTAGCTTTCTGCACCACCGTCTCCCGCGTTTGAGCTCTCTTTGCACACTCTGCCACACCTGTTGTTCTCAAACACTGGCGTGTACCAGGGTTTCCCAAGAAGACCCGGGAAATCCATGGTCCTGTCTCTCATCTAGACATTCAGAGTATGAGGTTTGGGTACAGCCCAGAGATCTGATCCTCACATGAGTTTGATGCCTCTCAAAACTCAAGAGCCTCGGGTTCTGGGTTTAGAACTGGCCTGTCACTGAGAAGGACTTGACTTAAGGAACTTTGGTCCCAGTAGTAGGCACCGAACCACAGCTACAAGGTTGTGATGCGAGGCCAAAGACACTGATGAGGGGAAAAACTTGTGACGTTGCACTGTTTGTCTTGTGCTGGTGATGTTCTTGATACCAATTTCTGTTGGTTTTTTTTTTTTTTCATTTTTTAGCCGTGCCCCATAAAATCGGACGAATCATCGATGGGAGCCCTGCAGATCGCTGCGCAAAACTCAAAGTGGGCGACCGGATCTTAGCAGTCAACGGCCAGTCTATCATCAACATGCCTCACGCTGACATCGTGAAGCTCATCAAGGATGCGGGTCTCAGCGTCACCCTCCGCATCATTCCTCAGGAGGGTGAGTGCCTGAGGTGGCTTTCCAGAGAGACAGACCACAGACACACTCCCCTGACATTCTGAGTCTACCCATCAGCTCTGTGGCACTGTGGTGCGAATCCCAAGGCTCAGGGTTATCAGAGCCCCCCCCACCCCGGAATTTTGGGCATATTAGTTTTATGGAGATGATAAGCTGGAACTCACTCAACCCAGAGGGCAGCAGTGCAAACCTGAGCAAAGCAAGGGGTGGAGGAGGGGATGCTTGTGCCTCTTAACAATTGATCCCTGGAAAAGACTTGAAAGCCAAATTGATTTTGAAGCGCCCGGAGAAGCAGCTTTAGTTTCGCAATCTAAAGGGAGCTCATTTAGGAAATGTTGCATCTGGAAAAAGAAATGTAAAATTCCCACTTAACTTTCAAATGTCTCTATACAGCCCTCTCCCCCCACACCTGAAAGTTCCCGAAGAGTGAACCACCCACAACTCACAACCAAAGCCCTCCCTGTTCTCTCACTGTCCCCACTCACAGCAGGGTCCCTCTAAGGTTGCTCCTGACTCATTAATGGAACTGAAGAATGTCATCCCTGGAGTTCTCTGCCTAGGAACCACGGTGTCCCATCCAAAGGCTGATGGCCTTACCTCTCACCCTTTATTTCACTCAGCCTCCTACCCACTCTATTTTTAGGACCGTCTGATGTCTGGACACCAAGTGGCAGAGTAGCCAGCCGCCCGACTTGACTTCAATGATAAAACAAAAGCTCCCAACGGAGTGATTCGGAGACCATTAGGGAGGAACTGGTACTGTCTAGAGACTGTCAGTGAGGAGAGGTCAGAGGTGCTTCAGAACATCTTTACCAGGCTCAGGACAATGCTCCTGAGGGGTTATCTGACTGAAAATGGGAAGAGTGCCAAGGGCGAGAGATAAGAGAAGACAGAGAAGTGCTTCAAGTCAGATGCAAATAGGCCACCCCCCTTTGTTACCCAACCACACAGACAGACAGGCAGACAGACAGGCAGGCAGGCAGACAGACAATAGTGGCCCTACTTTTGGTCTGTTGTTTCAAGACACCGGCCTGTATAGACAAGTCCGAGAAACTGAACTGCTGGCAGGAATGTCTGCTACAGCCCCAACGTGCTCTCTCCACCCTCTCAGTCTGGAGTGTTGGTTCTGGCTTTACCCTAACACGTCTGGGTCGTTTTCATTGAAATTTGTATATTGTTATGAAAGAAGAGAACCAAGAAGCAGTTTTTGAATAGCTTTATGAATCTCCCCTTATGCAGAGTGCTTTTCTTCTTTCTGGAGAACAGTACCGAGGACTCTTAGTAAGACTGGCGAGGGACCGGAGAGGAGGTTGTAACAGCATTCATTAGCTTACACAGACAGCTAGCTCCCAATCGGAGAAAGCTCCCTATCCGCAAAGAGTTCCTGAGCTGGGAGTGGTAGCACACAGCCCATAAACCCAGCTCTTGGGAAGCTGGAGTTAGGATAGCCAATTCAGGATGAGCAGGGCTACAGAGTGAGGCTGTATTGACAAGGAAAGAAAGGAAGAGAAATGTCTTAATCCATCGAAAGGTGTTAGCTAAAGCATTTCTCTCAGCAAGAAATTCCTATGTTTTTAGGATATTAGAATATGTTTTATGCTTGTCCTTTGGATTGTTTTCTTGTGGTGTTTAACACATTGTTTTTACTTAGTTGGTTTGCTTCCGTGACCTTTCCTTCCAACAGAATGGCAAGACTGCTTATAACTTTACATATAACAGCTATAATTTATTATACTATATTATGCCAGTTATAATTAATGAAAGGACACTCTTTCCAATAATGGTGTAGACCCTCATAAGTTTAACCTGACAGGGAAAAGTCCCCACGGAAACCAAAATGACCCAGGAGGCAGCAAGTCTCAGCCTCTATTTACTGCTTCCTCTGATCAGATTCCAACCTGATCACATCTGTTGCCTTGGTTCCCCCTCAGAGCTCAACAGCCCAACATCAGCACCCAGTTCAGAGAAGCAGAGCCCCATGGCCCAGCAGCACAGCCCTCTGGCCCAGCAGCACAGCCCTCTGGCCCAGCCGAGCCCAGCCACCCCCAACAGCCCAGTTGCACAGCCAGCTCCTCCTCAACCTCTCCAGCTGCAAGGACATGAAAATAGGTAATGTTTTCACCTCAGACTTTTCTGACTCTGAGAGGCGGGGGAGGTGACCAAAGAATTCCTAGGAACTGTTTAGGACCCAGCTGGGAGAGAGGTTTTCATGTAGCTGAAATTACCATGTAGACTTTTAGATGGTTTCAGAGGAAGGGAGGGAGGGAGGAGAGAGAGAGAGAGAGAGAGAGAGAGAGAGAGAGAGAGAGAGAGAGAGAGAGAGGACGAGGACGTGTATGTGTGGTAAATACATTGTTTCATTGGTAAATCTGCCCTGCAGGGTAGGAGAACCTCTCTGCAGAAATGCGGAGTCATCACAAATGAGCTGGGGTTAACTACCTGGGAGCGTTAAGGAGCTTCTAGAATAAGAGCACAGGCAAGATCCTCTAGCAGGAGAGACATCCAAGCATGGTTCTCCAAGGCCAGGGTTATTGCGGAATAGGGATGGGGAAAGCTAGGGATAAGCCCGGTGAGGGGGAATGAAAGCCACCCTAAGGCGCTGGTAAGAATCTTTGTTTTTGTCCCAGAAGAGTGGGTGGTTTCTGTAGGTTTCTAGAGAGCAAGCAGACAGAAGACTGACAGGGAAAGGGGGGTCTGCAGAAAAACATTGAGCCACAAACACAATGACAGCATGGAGGGCAAGAGAGGGGGAAGGGCTCCTAGCCAATCATAACTTTACATGGCCCTCCCCCAACCTAGTGAGAGTCATCTACCCCATACACAAGGACCTCCTGAACTAGTCACATGAATAAGGTTCTTTGAGGCTCTAGAAGACAGAAATGGCATATAAAAATGGTATCATTTTATTGTGACTCGTGTGCAACAGAAAACTGGCTTGGGTTGAGCCGTTAAAGAAATAGGTTGGGGGGGGGAATCCCCACATGTTTTTCTTCTTTCCAACAGGAGAAAAACAGAACATATCTGAATGTGAACACCTCCTTAGCCTTTTGTGTCCAGCATTTTCGGACAATTGCCTCCCACGTGCCCTTCCCAAGCCCCAGTCAGAAAAGATAGTCAGACTTTCTCAATTTTCAGAGCTCTCTTGCTCTGTCCCTCACACCACTTCAGAATGATGGTTTTCTCTGTGCCACGGGTGACATTCCCATAAAACCCATTCTGCTATGATTTCCCCCATGTGCTTTCACGGGAAACTGAGTGCCTGGCTGTCCTTGGCTGCTTACGTTTTAAATGTATGCTGGGGAAAGGAGAAGCCCCATTGAGCACATGATGCAGAAGTAAGAGAGCTCGACAGAGTTAAGTCCTGGTGGCCTCAGTAATAGGTCCAGCTGTGCTTGCGAGCGCCATGCGTTATGTGGACAGATTGCACTGGCTCTCCTCAGGATCCAGCTGAGGGTCCAGAGGGAGCGCCTGCGCACACCTGCAGGCCCTCAGCCAGGCCCAGACTCCTGCTCTTGGCTTTGCCATTGTAGATGAGTTCTGTAACCCACATCTTCTTTCAAAGCACAAATGCCCTGAAATTGGGTCTTACTTCTAGACTTGGATGGGTAATCTCATCTCTACTAGCTAGTTCATTCTCCTGGTCCACTGGCCATCATCTCTCCCGAAAAGGTTCTCCTACCGTGAAGAGCAAAGTATGTTAAAGGTCCCTGGGAGAGCAGCTGGCTAAGCCACTGTAGGTGCCTAGCTTACACCTGGGGCTTCCCCTCTCCCTCTCATGGAAGCAATGGTCTTCGCAAACACCTTTTTCCTGACCACAAAATAAAATGCATCCTAAATCTTGCATTAGCATATTTACATGATTCAGATTTTTATAAACCATCGACGTATTTGTTTCAGTAACATTAAGAACCTTTAAAGGCCTATGCCCAGGTCCCCTGTCTTATATTTTTATTGTAGCTGGATAATCATTTATGTTTGAGCAAAAAGATTCAATTATTTTTACAAATATCAGAAATATTTTCATAGTCTCCTCCAAAGATCGCCAAGATGTCAGAAGAAAACTGCCTATTTGCACATGAGCCTAGAAATATTACCAAAGCAGCTCATATACTGGGTTCTTCTACACAAGGCGTGCCCGCCTACATGGCAGAGGGGGCCTTTTCCCATGCACCAGCGGGATAAACTGCAACGCCAATCTCGCTGAGTGTTTGCAAACTAGATGAGCACTATTCTGTGCTGTCTCATTGCTCCCATGCTAACTTCCTGTGCTCCCCTTTGTTCTCAGGAATCACAGAATAACTGTAAGATGAGTGTAAGCAAGAAAATAGAAAAAGGAAAGAACCATTAAAGAATATATTCCAAAACTCAGTATGAAGAGCAGCGTTCCCTTCTCCAACAAGGGCAATTGATCTTTGCCATTTAAGACCACAAGGCCCGTGGAAGAGCACTGGAAAATGTCTTCCTTCAAACACCTTGAACCCTAGATACTCAAGGCTGGAAATGATTCTCTTCTAAATTTCGTTAAAATATGAATGCATCATTTCTTCCATTCCTCCTTCTTGCTGCTCCCATCTCCAGCTCCTTTCCCAAATTATCAGCCCCCTCCTCCTTAACCATTACTGTTACGTATACATAAACAAATAACACATAAATACTGCCTGCTGGGTCCCTTCAGTGGTGCCTACATGTGTGGGCTTCTAGAGCTGACCACTCAGTATTAAATAATCAATGAGGAACTCATCGCTGGGGAAGAGCTCTTCCTCTCTCGGCCATGGTTATTTACCTGTAGCTCTTGCACTCTCATGATCTCCCACCGCTAAAATGGTTCAGAAAAGGCTCACATCCTCTGGAATATCTCCTGGGCAGCATTTCTTAGTCTTGAACTTTAGCACACCATAAAAGCTTACTAGAATTTACTCTTTGCCATCTGTCTTTATCATCTCTAAAGTCTCTTTAGTGATAGAATTAACAGCTACAAGAACCAGGTTGATGACCTTCCTTTATATGTAAAGTAACTTTTAAGAGTGCACACACGAGTGTGTGTGTGTGTGTGTGTGTGTGTGTGTGTGTGTGTGTGTGTGAATACATGCATCTTCCTCTGTGAGGTTTCCATGGATAGGTGGACGTGCATCTCAAAGGATGTGCAGAAGCCACTGGAAATGTTTCTTAACCGAGTTTGCATCTTATTGTTTTGAAAGAGAGACTATCTCTGAACTCACTAGTTGGTTATATTGTTCAGCCAGCAAGACCCAAGGGCCCTCTGACTTCTACCTCACTAGTGCTGGGATCACGGGTACAGGCTGCTGCATCTGGATTTACGTAGGTCCTCACGTTTATGAAGCAAGCACTTCACCAGCTTACCCATCTTCCTCTCCTGGAGCCTGACCTTTTCTCTTAATTTTTAATAATCTGATCCTACACGTTCCACAAAGTGTAATGTCTCACATACTCAGCCCAACCTAATTTCTGCTCTGGCCAGTGTACCTACCACTCAACGTTAGCAATGTTCATAAAATATTAAGTACATTTTCCTTGTTAAAGAACTCTTCGAATCCTGACCCATGACAATGGAAGAGAGGGGCGTTTGATGCTCCGTGGCCACGGCGACAGCTGCAGCAAGCTTCACGGTTCTATTTCTAGTCATTTGTCTAATCTTTGGGGAGATTCCTGCATTTCATCCTCTTCCACTACACCCCGTGACACAGCTGGTTGGAAACGGAGTGCATAATGGGTGTTTCATACCAATACCACACTGATCACAAAAATGAAGTGGCTCGGCTATGACTTAAAATAGCGCAACATCCAAACCACCAAGCTAGCAACTTCTAGAAGGGAACCAACACACGCTGGCAAATGTCACCCAGTCCCTCTCCTTTTGTTTAATGCAACTTCTGCATAGCTGAGCGTCTTATTCAAATCGCACTTTAAATGATTCTGTTCACAGCCTGCACCTCAGTAGGGGTGAGGGATAAAGCAAAACCTGATTTATGCAACTCGAAGGAGGGGCGTCTCCCCTCTCTGCAGGGTTAAGCAACAAATGCAACCCACTCCAAGGGGTGACTGAAACGACTCCTAACTCCCTTCCAGGAAGCCCCAGTAAACGCTCCCGTTGTCCTACATTCCTAGTGTGCCTCTGCAAATATTGAGTTAACAGTAGTGGTAATTTTTCGGGTGGACTTTAAAAAAAACAAACATTTGTTAGCAATCAGCCCCAGTAAGAGCATAAACCAGTTGAAGAGCTATCTGGCAAGGACTGTAAATTTCTACCATCTTCAGACCTTCTCTCTGTGTGAAGTATTCCCTTAATTCCAGAAGGCACGGTAGCACGCACCTGCAGTCTGGTCATTCAGAAGGCTGGCAGAGGCACGTCACAAATCGAAGACCAGCCTGGGCTGCACAGTAGGCATTGTCTAAAATAAATAAATATTTTAAAAAGGATTTTGCTCATTCCTCGGGATAATTGCATTTGTACTGCAGCACCAGACAATGAACTATAAAACTAAAGAGTCTTTATTCCTGCGGTGATCTCACCCACGTATCTATGATCTCGCAATGTCTGGGATTGGCTGTTGTGCCCCTTGTGACCCGGGAACACCCACAGCTTAGAGCAGTGGGAAAGTCTGAAGATTATTCAGCTGTTCCTGTGTGTATTAGTTCGCTCTGTATATCAGCATGTGAGGACTAAAAATAAGCCAGAAATGAATGTCGCCTTGGGCCATTTTGCCTTTTCCTATCACGTGACCACAGTGGAACCCAGTAGTGATCCTGGTAGCTGCACTTTCATGTGTAAACCTCTGTTACATAGCTCCCCCTTTTTTTTCCAATGAGCCAGTGACTCTGGGCCTGCAGTCACTCCCTGGCCTTACTACCACTCCTTCAACATCTACAGTGCTCAAAAAGCTACAACTTAGCAGTCAAATAAGCCTGGATTGGGGCTGGTGAGATGGCTCAGTGTTTCAGAGCAGGTGCCCCTGCAGAGGGCTGGGGTTCGGTTCCCGCTGTGCACTTGGTGCCTCAGAACGTTTTGTAACTCCAGGTTCAGGGATCTGATGCTTTCTTCTGGCTGCTAAGGGCACTGTTCAACCATACACAGGCAGGCAGGCAGGCAGGCAGGCAGACAGACAGACACATCGCTAAACACACATATAAAATAAGAATAAATAAAACTTTTTAAAAGACTAGCCATTGATATCATGTTTATAAACTCTTTGGTGATTATTTTAGTTGTGCTAGCATGATGTAATGATGAGATTGCAAGAAGAGTGTATATGTGTGCGTGCGTGGGGGGGGGTGGGGAGAGGGAGAGGGAGAAGCAGGGGGCATAGAGGGAGAGAGCAGAAGAAAGGGAAAGGGATAAGATAAATGTTAACTCCTTAGATTTGTAATGATTGTGAGTTGGGTACTTTTCTACAGATTTCTAACGTTACGTCCGTGTGAGTTTTCTCTGCGTGGGTGTGTGCACACGTACACAGAGCCTGTGCAGTGTAAGAAAGTCAAGTTCCCTGGAGAGGCTGTGAGCCACCAGACATGGGTGCCGGGAACTGGAGTCCTCTACAGGAGCAGGGCACGCTGTTAACCACTAAGGCAGCGCTCCCTCTCACCCACTAGTCGTGCAGGTTTTAAAGAAACAGAGAGAATATCCAGGAGGCCCTTTCCGCAAGGTCCTGGTAAAAAAACATCACTTTTGTGTCCATTTCTTAACAAGACAAGCGAAAGCATATAATACAACATTTGTCAACAATATCTAAACAATGCCATTTATTTAATCTTCTTGAATCCTGAGTACGGTAACAAGACCAACTCAAGGATTTGGGTCCCCACGAGCGGTGGTGGCTGGACTATGCTCAGTCGTTCTAATCTCCCCAGAGTACCTAAATGCCAAAGCAAACCCCTTTCCGTTCATCCAGTTACAGGTCAGAAGTTAAAGCAAGGCAAGATGTGAAGCCAGACATCCGGCAGCCGCCCTTCACAGACTACAGGCAGCCGCCACTGGACTACAGGCAACCCCCGGGAGGGGACTACTCGCAGCCCTCACCCTTGGACTACAGGCAGCACTCCCCAGACACCAGGCAGTACCCTCTGTCAGACTACAGGCAGCCACAGGTACCTCTGCTGGAGATCATGGGGTCCCCACCGAGACTTTCCAATGCACAAGGAATGCCATAGAAGGGAGGCAGAAACGCCAGCCTGCTGGAGCGGAGAGCCAGGGTTCTGGTTCTAGTGTTAATATCAGGGTCATGCCTGCACCTTCAAAACTTCAAGGCATGAATAAATCATTTCCAGAATAAATCAGAACGGCTCATCCATGAACCCGTCAGGAGTGAGCGTTCGGTCACGATGAACTAATCCTTGATGATGACTAACCAGCTAACTCTAAGAGCAAGCACAGTCCTGTCAACTGTTCTTTTTGAGCTCCTGCTGGACTCCCGTGATTCTGCTAATGCAGAAAACTTTATGTTTTCCAGTCATGGTGGGGGCAGGTTCAGAGCCACGGGTTCTAAATGACTTCCTGCCCCCCACTCTGTAGTAAAGGACAAAGCCAAGGGTGGCCTTAAATTCTGACCTGCAGCTACTGTAATTGCCCACAGCCCCTGTGCACACAACAAAGGGCTCGCTGCTTTCATTATTAGCTGCATTGGACATACCTTCTGAGACTCCCTTAACCTGACTGAACTTCCATTTCCTTCAGGCTGGGTCTCTCTTACAGGCCAATGGCCAACCTCTGTGAAAGGTATCGGGACCAGCGCTCAATGTCTAGTAAGCAGTCATTACTTGGTAACCAAGTAATAGGTACCAAGATAGAAATTAACAATTTCCACTCTATCATTATATTACGTCCCGCTATTAAATTAAGGGCACCTATATCCTCAAAGAGTTTAAGAAGATTGAGAGTCAGGAAGTCTTGGACACAGTACACTCTCAGGGAAAGGAAAACTGATTTTGTATCCTCTGACTTGATGGTCAGCGGTCAACTGAAAGATACAGTCAGAACCCCGTTCAAGTTCACTTTCTAGCTTAGAAAACCGTAGTTGACACTTCCAGAGACACACCTCTGATTGGCAGACTTATTTGTGGTACTTACAGTAATGAATGAGAAGATTCAGGAGAGACGTCGTCATTCAGATCCACATGGCGTGAGTGCGAGATGGCCAAGCAAGCTGACGTGAGCTGTACTGCTTGTTTTAACAGAGTTCAGGGTTCTGACCTACTTGGGCCTTCAGAGCTATGCCTTGCTAATTCAGTACTTATAAAATCAGGAGGCGTCTTACAGCACCTTGTCATGTGAACACATTAGCTATGGAAGGAGGGGACAGGAAAAGTGACCATCGAGGTCCCACTGATGCTAAACTTCTCCATGTCCCATTTTTCTCCCCACCCCCAAAGGATTTCGATTATTTCACTGTGGACATGGAGAAAGGAGCCAAAGGATTTGGATTCAGCATCCGTGGAGGAAGGGAATACAAAATGGATCTGTACGTGTTGAGATTGGCGGAGGATGGGCCAGCCATAAGGAACGGCAGGATGAGGGTAAGATGCCTCCCATTTTAGAGCTCCTCGATCCTAGTGAGAACCTCACTGTGGTGTTAGGAAGTTGGGAATGCATGCTCTCAAACAAGCATCTTCACCCTCTTTTTTTCAGAATCTGATCTTTAAAGATTTAGTCAAACACTTACAAAGAATTACAGTAGCCAGTCCAGTCGGGCGTGTGGGTACATGCTTGTAATGCCAGCTCTGGGGTAAGGGATGGGGGCTGAGACAGGAGGATGACGCATTTAATCAAGGTCATGGTAACTTTGAGGCCAGCCTGGGCAATAGCATGACTCACTCTGGAAAACACCAGAAAGATAAAAGGCCACAATGTCTTTTGTTTTTCTTCTTATAAAAGTCCGCCAATTGATAAACCTCAACATACCAGTGTTTTTCCGCAAGAGAAAATAAAAAGAAAAGGACAGAAGAAGAAATAATTTGAAGTGAAGACAAGCTCTATTACTCTTCTATGGTTCAATGGTTTCATTTCCATTGAGGTTGAATCTTTCAAGATTTATTTTCCCTTTTATGTTCCTCCCCTCCATATACATTAATCAAATGGCCTTACGTCTCTCCGGAAATGTTTCCTTTTTATTGATTGGCCTTCAGGCTTTGATATTGGACAGCCGGACACTTTCCAAGGAGAAAGGAAATTTGCTAGAATTTGGCTTCTAGCACGTAAGTTGCTCTTAAAATTTGGAGCAATTAGACACTTTCGATTTGAGTGCAAGTTGAGGAGAGACGTGTAACGTAACAGTTACTTTCGGGTAAGTGATTGTTGGGGTAACTCATTCTACATCAACAGGTGCAAGACGAAACCCTATCGTACAACTTCAGCCACAAATGACACCAGCAAACACGTAATAAACTCTATTTTTCCTATACATCTAGAACTCATCCTTGCTAACCTTCCTTGCTTTTAAAGTTCATGCAGATAAAGACCCTGACGTGGAGATTCTAAAATCCGGAGTCCTTGTACTTAGCCTTGCCAATGAATTGCCCTGGGAAAATATACCTGCTACTTACTCCACTCCCAAGTCTAGCTTCGATCTTTCCTCTTCCAGAGTCAAGAACTCATCTACCGTACAAAAACAGGACAAGTACTAGTCACGTCTCCCTCCCTCCTCTGCAATCCTGATAACTGGGAGATTTCAGAGGTGGAATTTTATCCCAGACACAATATACTCCAGATAAAGACAGTCCCTGCCCTGGTCCAATATTACCCTATGGTCCCTGCCAGAGGTATGAGTGGGACAGGTCTGCCCATGGCTCCTTGCCTCTACAGTTTCCCTCTCAACCAGAATGGCAAATTACTTTTTATAGAATTGTGTTTATTTATTTATGGCAGAAACATGTGCCCGCCACAGAATGCATATGGAAGTCAGAGGACAGTCTGTGGGAGTCAGCTTTGTCCTTCCACTCTATGTGGTGTGAGGGCTGAAGTCGGGTGGTCAGGGTTGCCAGCAAGAACCTTTTCCCGCTGAGTCACATGCCTAGGCCAGAACTGCGTTCAGCTCACAAGTGATTAAATAAAATGAAACTCATCGTTGCAATACCAAGTTGAAGTCAGCATAGTACAGGGATCATGAATGAAATGACCAGAGCCTGTACCGTAAGAAGCCTCTGCCCCAACCCTACCCTCCTACCTTCCCATGACTTTAGAGGTTGCCACATTTTTAACCAAGCAGAAGTGAATCTCCACTGGCTACGTACAGTGCTCCCAAGTCATAGAAGCCTAAATAAATAGAAGCAGACATTTTTAGAGCCTCAACCTTGGCAATGGCTAGCAGTGGTTCTCAGCAGAGGCTGTGCTAGCTAGTCTCAGAATTTGACCGTATTTGGGGTCCGTAGGGTTTAAGGGCACAGCTGTGCTTGGTCACTGCACCTATGTCATAATTCAGATACAATTAAATTACTTCAGCAGGGACCAGGGTCGATCGATAGTTGTATGACTTATAGTTAGATTATTTTAAACTAATGCATTAGCTGGATAATACATAGGATTCTGGATAGAAAAATCAATAATAAAGTTACTCAGGGACCCTTTTCTCAGTTTATTACAAGGTTCCGCTTTGATATTATTGGTGTCCAAATGCATACGAAACTTGAATACCTGTGCCAACAAGGCTTTACAAGGCCTCGTCAGCCTCCCGTGAATTATGACTTGGCTTATAATTTCTAAGACTCCTGAGACAACCAGGTTAGCCAGACGTTCATGAACTACCATCAAAAAATAGCTCAGAAAGAACAGCTACTATGAAGTTCTTCCCAGCCTTTCAATTACTGTAACACAGTTTTACCATATTAACATGATTTTGTCACCTCAAACTTCAAATGTACAATGTTTCTACACACACATGTGCATGCACACAATGTTCAAATTCACTTGGTAGCTACCATGCATATTCCCCATTTTCATTATCAAGAATATCCAAAAGAAAAACGCCAGGTAATTGTCTAGTAGGAGCTGAGATTTACTCTGATAACAATAAAGTTGTTCAGATCCAGATTACTACCAAGAAGCTGGGTGATTCTGTAACATGAATTAGGCGCTGCACCCCCAGGTTTGGGGGATGGGCGATATGAATTTTAGATAGTTTATTGTACCACATTTGAGCCTCTACTCTTGAAAATCCTACTCTTGGTCATTTGTGTAGGTCTGGCTGTAGGCACATGATAGTTTTTGGGTAGGGACACAGGAAAACGTAGGAGAAATGCTAACACAACGTGAGGACATCATCTGCTGAGGATTCTGGGACACTGTGGTACTGGTCTTTGATTTTTTTAGATTGAACAACAATCTTCATGGAACAGTTGAAGGAGAGCAGGTAGATGGAGTCGGAAGGCTGCTCCTCCTGGCTACCTGCAGCCGTGAGGGTTATATTGTCAGACAGTTTTAGCGAATTAGGCTATTAGAGAAATTAGTTCTAACAAAGTTGAGAGGGATAAAGATCTTCATAACTAATGAGTGAGTCTCTGGAACAAAGTTCTTAGAAATATAACCCCATTAAAAACTGAAACTAAGTAGAAAATGGCAGGCAAAGGAAAGCAAGCATACAAAATCGCTTTCTGACAAAGCTCGGTGAAGCAGAGCGTGTAAGAAATTTCCAGATAAATGTGAGACATTCGGCAGGAGGGAATGAATATTAGTTCTGAGCGTGTAATAAAGATCTGGCAGCAAACTGAAAGAGAATCTGAAAGGAGAATGAGTACACTCTGCTGAAGGTAGACCAGGGTAGAGGGTGGGTGTGTGCTAACCTGCAGGCTTCACATCTACAAACATGGGGAAGAAGGCAAAGTGCTTCCAGCTGTCATAGGAGTATAACATGTTCCGTGTCTCCCTGAGATGGATTTTCTGGGATCAAAAGACCGTCATTTATAACTTCATTGGAAACCATGTTGCATTTGCATGTGCCTACCTTACAATGCCTAAGCTAATGGTTCACACCAGAGGCTGCATAGAGTGGGCTTCAGAGTGACCCAAAACCTTAGCTGGTTGAACAGGGTACAAGCGCTCACTTACCCAGGTTTCTTGTTGTCTTAACCAAAGGTAGAATTCACTGGTTTTAAACTTCGTTTGAATTTGTTGATTTTCTTTCTGGTCAGACACATCTAGCTTGAGGCTTCAGAACAAGTATTTAAATGCAGCACATTCTATTTTATATTTTGTTGCCATTAAACACAAAACCACTTGCAAGACTATTTCCTAACATATGTGGCAGAAATAAATACTAATGGGCTTTCATCTCGGCTTTAAAAAAAAACCCGCAAACCAGAACATCACCAATCCCCCGTGTCTCCACCCCCACCTACCCTCCCACAGAGAGGGAAAGAGCCACCACCCTAAATAAAGACGTGTTTGACATTCCGTCTGGTGTTTCCGCATATGCGGATTGCATTTTGCACACTTTGTGAACTTTATACAAATGACTCACGGTGCTCGTGTTCCTCCCTGTGGTTCCTTTTTTTATACGCTACGTTCATGAGACTCATCCAAGTTGGTGGATTTATTTTTACCGCTGTGAATTTGCCATTGGGTCAAACTCCTACAGTCTACGTAGTCGGCTGTTTTCCTGTCCTGTGGGCATTTGAAATTTCCTCTGTCGGTAGATCTTGGGTTATAGCTAAGATAATTCTTGAGCATCCCCCAGCTCCGTATGTACAGGACTTTCTCTAGACTAGCATATTGCTGGACAGATACATATGTACTTAACTAAGAGCACACACACACACACACACAATATCCCACTTACCATGTCAAGTTACACGTGCAGCACCCAATGGTGGCATGTCTTCATACTTGCAGAACATGTCTTCCCATCCGCTACACGCTCACTCTAATAAGTGGAAATGACAGGTCACCTGGCGCAGGTCTGACGTCTGTGTGTGCACTCACACAGGAGCGTGTGCACCTCTGTGAGCATGCAGGTGGAGACTGGGGGTCTACACTGTTTATCTCTACTGCCCTCCGTCTAGTTTTCCCTTTCACTTTTGAATGCTTCTCTACATTTGATTTTGGTGTGGGAATAAAGTAGGGCCACAGCGCACACATGGGACTGAGAAGGTAGCTGGGCAAAGTCTCTTCTCTCCTTTCCTGAGGATTGGACCCAAGTCGTCAGGCTTGGCGGCCGTCACATTTGCTCTCTGAGATATCTAACGGCATCAATATTGTTCTTCTGAGACAGGTTCTCTTCACTGGTTGAGCCAGATGCCTTGATTCCACATCATCTTTTCTTATGGTTATTGGATCTGGGCACCCCTTCTTGAAAAATATATCATTTCTTCATTTACTGTTGAATATCTGCCCTCTCATAGTGTGAAACAAATCTCTTATTCCACTCTGTATATTGTAGCTCTCTGTTTTCCTGATCCATTTTGGATGAAGAGAATTCTTAATCTGAATAAGTCTTTTCTTGATAGTTGCTGCTTTTGAGTAGTGCTTAAGAAATCATGTCCTTACTCCATTTCTCTTCTCTTTATCTCTCTTTATCTCTCTCTCTCTAAAAGAAAGAGGAGGGAGGGAGGGAGGGAGGGAGAGAGAGAGAGAGAGAGAGAGAGAGAGAGAGAGAGAGAGAGAGAGAGAGGTGCACATGTGCAGAAGCAGGTACACGCAAGCAGAAGCCAGAGAAGGACATTGTGAATCTCCTCTATCACCCTCTGATTTGCTCCCTCGACACAGGGTCTCTCACTGATTCTGGACTTCCTGTATTGCTAGCTAGGCTGGTTGGCCTGCAGCCCAGCAGCTCTACTATCTCTGCACACATGCATACCAGTGCTGGGGTATGGGAGGTGCAGCTATGGCCTGCTTTTTATAGTGGCTGGGAGGCTAGATATCTAAACTCAGATTCCCATGATCCCTTAACAAGAGCTCTGACCACTGGGTTCTCTCTCTAACCCTGCAACACATCATCTTAAATGTCGACTGTACTTGTAAGCATTTTTGCATATCTATGGTTTAAACATTTTAAACATTTCAACAGTAGTAGGAGATAGAAATCTAATTTCTACTTTTCTTTATGTGTAACTTTATGTCACAGTATCATTTTACGACTTTCTCTTCACCCTACAAGGATAACTTCATAGTAAATAAAATAAATTATATTTAATAAAAGTATAATGCAATTTTTTACAGTTCTTACATCATAATTAAAATATTACTTTCTTTTTTATTCTTTTTTTATTGGATATATTTCTTTGTTTACATTTCAAATGGTATTTCCTTTCCCGGTTTCCTGTCCATAAGCCCCCTATCCTCTCCCCCTCCCTTCTTCTATAAGGATGTTCCCCTCACCCCCACCCCCGACATTCGCTTGCACTGGGGGGGTCCAACCTTGGCAGGACCAAGGGCTTCTCCTTCCACTGGTGCCCAACAAGGCCATCCTCTGCTACATGCAGCTGGAGCCATGGGTCTGTCCATGTGTATTCTTTTGGTAGTGGTTTAGTCCCTGGGAGCTCTGGTTGGTTGACATTGTTGTTCTTATGGGGTTGCAAGCCCCTTCAGCTCTTTCAATCCTTCCTCTAATTCCTACAACAGGGAGTCAGTACACTGGTTTGTTGCTAGTATTCGCCGCTGTATTTGACATGCTCTGGCTGTGTCTCTCAGGAGAGATCTATGTCAGCATGCACTTCTTAGCTTCATCAATCCTATTTAGTTTTGGTGGCTGTATATATATGGGCCACATGTGGGGCAGGCCCTGAATGGCCGTTCCTTCAGTCTCTACTCTAGACTTTGCCTCCCTATGCCCTCCTATGGATATTTTTGTTCCCCTCTTAAGAAGGGGTAAAGCATCTGCATTTTGGTCATCCTTAGTCTTGAGCATCATGTGGTCTGTGGATTGCATCTTGGGTAATTCGAGCTTTTGGGCTAATATGCACTTATCAGTGAGTGCATACCATGTTTGTTTTTCTGTGATTGGGTTACCTCACTCAGGATGATATTTTCTAGTTCAATCCATTTACCTATGAATTTCATTAAGTCATTGTTTTTGACAGCTGAGTAGTACTCCATTGTGTAGATATACCACATTTTCTGTATCCATTCCTCTGTTGAAGGGCATCTGGGTTCTTTCCAGCTTCTGGCTATTATAAATAAGGCTGCTATGAACTTCTGGTATAGCTGGGTCCTCAGGTAGTGCAATGTAAAATATTAAGGAACCTCCAGACTGATTTTGAGAGGGGTTGTACCAGTCTGCAATCCCGCCAACAATGGAGGAGTGTTCCTCTTTCTCCACATCCTCACCAGCATCTGCTGTCACCTGAGTTTTTGATCTTAGCCATTCTGACTGATGTGAAGTAGAAACTCAGGGTTGTTTTGATTTGCATTTCCCTGATGACTAAGGATGTTGAGCATTTCTTTAGGTGCTTCTCAGCCATTGATTATTCCTCAGCTGAGAATTCTTTGTTTAGCTCTGGTACCCCATTTTAATAGGGTTATTTGGCTGTCTGGAGTCGAACTTCTTGAGTTCTTTGTGTATTTTGGATATTAGCCCTCTATCTGTTGTAGAATTGGTAAAGATCTTTTGCCAATCTGTTGGTCGCCATTTTGTCCTAACAACAGTGTCCTTTGCCTTACAGAAACTTGCAGTTTTATGAGGTCCCATTTATCTATTCTTGATCTTAGAGCATAAGCCATTGATGTTTTGTTCAGGAACTTTTCCCCAGTTCTCATGTGTTCAAGACTCTTCCCCAGTTTTCTTCTATTACTTTGAGTGTATCTGTTTTTATGTGGAGGTCCTTGATCCTCTTGGACTTAAGCTTTGTACAGAGCAATACAGAGGTTGATTTGCATTCTTCTACATGGTGCCCTCCAGTTGAACTGGCACCATTTGTTAAAAATGCTATCCTTTTTCTATTGGATGGTTTTAGCTCCTTTGTCAAAGATCAAGTGACCATAGGTGTGTGGGTTCATTTCCGGATCTTCAGTTCTATTCCACTGCTCTATTTGCCTGTCTCTGTACCAATACCATACAGTTTCTGTCACTATTGCTCTGTGATACTACTTGAGGTCAGGGATGGTGATTCCTCCAGAAGTTCTTTTATTGTTGAGTATAGTTTTCACTGTCCTGGGTTTTTTCTCCTTTTGCAAATTGCTCTTTCTATCTCTGTGAAGAATTGTTGGAATTTTGATGAGGAATGCATTGAATCTGTAGATTGCTTTTGGCAAAATGGCCATTTTTACTATATTAATCCTGCCAATCCATGAGCTTGGGAGATCTTTCCATCTTCTGAGATCTTCCTCAATTTCTTTCTTCAGAGACGTGAAGTTCTAGTTTTACAGATCTTTTACTTGCCTGGTGAAAGTCACACTGAGGTATTTTATAGTATTTGGTAATATTGTGAAGAGTGTCATTTCCCTAATTTCTTTCTCAGCCTGTTTATCCTTTGAGTAGAGGAAGGCTACTGATTTGTTTGACTTAATTTTATAACCAGCCACATTGCTGATGTTGTTTATCAGGTTTAGGAGATTGCTGATGGAATTTTTGGGGTCACATTTGTATACTATTATATCATCTATAAATAGTGATATTTTGACTTCTTCCTTTCCAATTTGTATCATTTTGACCTTCTTTTACTGTCTGATTGCTCTGGTTAGGACTTCCAGTACTATATTGAATAAGTAGGGAGAGAGTGGGCAGCCTTGTCTATTCCCTGATTTTAGTGGGATTGCTTCAAGTTTCTCTCCATTTGGTTTTATGTTGGCTACTGGTTTGCTGTATATTGCTTTTACTATGTTTAGGTGTGGGCCTTGAATTTCTGATTTTTCTAAGACCTTTAACACGAAGTGCTATTGAATTTTGTCAAATGTTTTCTCAA